>NW_024412610.1:328847-339988 GCF_014898765.1 Herpailurus yagouaroundi
ATGCTTGCTCTCACTCGTGCACTCTCTCTCTCAAAATTAAAAAAAAAAAAAAAAGTGTCAGGATAAAGTTGGAGAAGGTGACCAGAGTACAGAAGGTCTGGATCACATGCTGAGGGACTTAACTTGGACTTCTGGGATTCAAGAAGGAAGAACTTACCTTGTACAGAACTTGCCAGTCGCTGACCTTGGTGTGGGACAGCTTCATGCGTTTCAAAATCAGCTACAGTCAAAGGGACAGCCATTGTTTTCCCTCTCCCACTCTAATGCTCCTCAAAAAGCCCCATGTCCAATATTGACCCTCAAACTCCTTCCCCACCTCCCGGCCCCCACCCCTGGCTCACAGGCACATTCTTGATATGACCCAGCAACCGATGCAGCATTTGAGCCATGTCCAGATTCTGGGGTAGTAGGAAAAACTGGATGACATCCAACCGAGAATTTAGCTCTCCCAGGTCGTGAGTCGGACGTGTGAACCATAGCCTGGAAGTGAGGCATGACACGGGGGGTGGGGACAGAAATTACATCTGTTCTCGTTATTGTCTTGATCCCAGTTTGTGAAAATGTGTGTCTGGAGGTCCCTGGGGATTGTGGTAATCAGTATCTGTACTGGCAAGTATCTATGCGGGCGTGTTTACACAGATCTACTAAAAATCTCTGCATGTGAGCACGACTCTGTTTATCATGGTTTTGATGGATGTAACCATGTGTCATTCCATGTGGATATGTAATGGAGCTTGTCAATATTTAGAGGGAGTGTAGCGTATTGAGGTATTTGTGTGCCAACACTCTAGTTCTCTCTGCAGCTGAGTAGGAGACGGTGAGTCAGCGTGAGTTTATCTGCATTTAGCTGTGAAAGTGTCTCTGGGTGTAATTGCACACACGTTCATCTTCTCTTGTTGTTCTGTAAAAGTATATAACCATTCCATGTGGAGTGATAATCCTCAATTCATGATAATGGTCATCTCTGCAGAGAAGGATTGGGAAGGATACTGAACAGGCTTCAATGACATTGTCTTTTTTTTTTTTTTTTTTTCTTAAGTAAGTTCTATACCCACTCTGGGGCTCAAGCTCATGACCCCAAGATCAAGAGTCATATGCTTGGGGTGCATGGGTGGCTCAGTCAGTTGAGCGTCCGACTTCAGCTCAGGTCATGACCTCGCAGTCTGTGAGTTCAAGCCCTGTGTCGGGCTCTGTGCTGACAGCTCAGAGCCTGGAGCTTGCTTTGGCTTCTGTGTCTCCCTCTCTCTCTGCCCCTCCCCTCCTCATGCTCTGTCTCTCTCTCTGTCAAAAACATTAAAAAAAAATGTTTTAAAAAAAGAGTCATATGCTCTACCAACTGATCCAGCCAGGCGCCCCTTCAAAAACATTGCCTTATTCTTAAAATTGTTCGTGCAAACATAGACGTTTGTATTATTATTACTTCCACATTTTGTGTGCCTGAGGTATTTCCTAATAAATTAGTATACGGTAATAAATGTTTCTTCTGTGTTTGTCTAATTCTGGGTGCCCCTATCTTCTCTATGGCTATGAAGAGTGTGAGACTCTGCAAGGACCTGTGAGCCCATGAATTCTTTTCTGTATTAGAGCAAGCCATTAGGCATGTTATTTTACTTTATTTATTTTTTTAATGTTTATATATTTTGGGGGGGAGGGGCAGAGAGGGAGGGAGACAGAGGATCCAAAGAAGGCTCTGAGCTCTCAGCGCAAAGCCCGATGCAGGGTTCAAATCCCCAAACTGTGAGATGATGACCTGAGCCAAAGTCAACGGACTGAGCCACCCAGCCACCCCAGGCATGCTACTTTATATAAAGAACCAACCTATGGAGACACTATGGCCCGAGGATATGTATCTCACACTATATAGTCTATGGCCAGTTACCCTGGGTTAGAACACCCCAGGTTAGAGTAAAGTGGAGAATTAAGTTGGATTCGAGGGTAGGTTTTAGGCACCTCTGCTCCTTAGCCACAGAGAGCTCCACCAGCAGCTGTGTAGGTCAGTCTGTGAATACTCTTCCCCACCTTGGAGAGTACAAGCAGACTTTCTTGTAAAATACCTAGGTTTTTCAGGGCGCCTGGGTGGCTTAGTCAGTTAAGCATCTGACTTTGGTTCAGGTCATGATGTTGCGGCTTGCAAGTCTGAGCCCTGAATGGAACTCTCTGCTGTCAGCACAGAACCCACTTTGGATTCTCTGCCCCTCCTCCACTTGTGCTCACACTAGCAATCTCTCTCTCTCGCTCTCTCTCTCAAAAATAAATAAGCATTAAAAAAAATACTTAGGTTTTTCTGACTCACGTACTGCTAGTGCCAGGAGAAATCTTAGTCAAGCTGAACCTCCTAATTCTATAGCTGAGGAAATGAAGCCCTTAGACAAGCAGCTTGTCCAAAATCTAGAGCTGGGTCTCAAACTCAGGTCTCCAGACTGTGAGCACAGTGCTCTTTAGAGCATAATGTGACATTCAGTCACCTTCCTGGTGCCCTGTCCAGTTGGAGGCCAACTGGGTCCTTAGTTCATGATTCAGGTTGTGATTCCATGCCCTGCTGGATCCTACCTGGGGGGATCTGCATTCCTCCCCTCCCCTTTAATGCTGATCTCTTCTCCCCTGAGAATTCCTTCTCTCTCATCCCTGGTTGAGATTAGAGATCTGCACCTGTAGAATGTGTGGGTAATGAAGGCATCCCAATTACCTGGAGATGACCTCAGATTATCCTAAATTAATCTCTAAAAGACACACAGTGCAGGGCAGGTGAGGTGGGTAAAGGATTGCGCACCTGTAGGCTAGCAAAGGTTTCAGCTCTGAGTTTGTACAGATGACTTGACCAATGTGTTTGCATTTGTGTACCTACTCACTCACTCGGTGCTACTACATACAAGGCCATGTGGCAGGCACTGAGGTAACAGGAATGACCGCTGTACGGAGCTCACAGCTATGAGAACAAGCAGATTCACCGACCGCTAACTCCAACCTGACGTGACAGTGCAACTAGAAAACAAACAGGCAACGTGAGAGCAAATGGGAAGGTGTGTGTCAGTATCCTTATGGGTGCCTGTGAAAGTTTCACCACGAAGGTGATAGTTGGCTTGTACCTTGAAGAAGATGTAAGATTCTGACAGGTGAAGAACAAGGGAAAAACTTTCCAGAGGGAACTGCATAAACATGGGCATGGTGTATTTCCATGATGGAAAGTGGCCCAAATGACTGGACTATAGGGCAGATCCAGTAAGGATGGATTTAGGAAGGGCTTGGGAAAATAATCATGGAAGTTTAAATTGGGGTGAATGGGAGGGGCCCTGAACATCATACTGCTAAAGATGTTAATCTCCATCCCACGGAGAACGGGGAAGTCTGAGGTTTATGTTATTTTGTTTTTACTTAAGGTTTAAAAAAAAAAAAGTGGAGTGACATGCTCAGATCTCTGTTGTGGAATGATAAGTATTTTAGAACGAAGGACAGATTGGAAAAAGAAGAGATTCAAAGCACAGAGACCAATCTGAAGGTGAATACAATGCCCAAGGTTAGAAATGATTACAGCCAGAGTTAGAGCAGTGGAAAGAGGGAGAGAGATGGCTGAGAAAGACATTTCAGGGTACAATCAATAGGCCTTAGTGAATAATTGAATATGAAGGGTGAAGGAGAAGCATCAATCCAAGGTTGAGAAGCAGTACTGCCAGCGATGCCATTATGCAGATAAAAAAGGATGCAGGAAGACGAACAGGTCCAGTGGGCATCAGTTTAGATGCTCTGAGCTTGAACTGCCTATAGAAATTGCAACTGGTGATGATGTGCGGTGAGCATCCCACATATACAGCTCAGAAATAGAGACACAATTTTGAAAGTCAACAGACAATAGCTCAAATGTGAAGTGTGGTTTTTATAATTAAAGATAGTACCATGTGGGGCCTGGCATGTGACTCTTGATCCTGGGGTCATGAGTCTGAGCGCCACGTTGGGAAGTTGATTGTACTTAAAATTTAAAACTCTTAAAAAAAGTAAAGATAGTACCATATGAGGTCGAAACTTCCAGTTATTAAAAAAAAGACAAATGTATAGCATAAGGAATATAGTTAATAATACTGTGATAACTTTGCATGGTGACAGATGGTAGCTAGAGTTATCATGGTGATCACTTCGTAATGTATATAAACACTGAATCACTATATTGTATACCTGAAACTAATATAATATTGTATATCAACTACACTTCAATAAAAAAAGATATTACCATGTGTGCATTAGTGTTTTGTGATTGTTTCTGCTGCTTGCATGTGTGCCAGTCTGTACCATCAATGGGCATACGTATATCTGTGCTGACAACACAGAATGAGGATACTAGCTACCACACGGGATTGGTGTGAGGATTAAACGTGTTTAGCCAGCATTTGGGAAATGGCAGTTCTCAGCACTATGAGATGGGGTGGTTTGTGTGAGTCTGTAGAATGAATGCATTAACCTGCAGCACATGTGTGAGACTTACCTGAGCAGCTTCTGTCCCCACTTACAGTGGCATCTATTGAGGATTCCTGTGGGGAGCAGGGGCAGGCAGTGAGCTTGTTACAAGGCAGAGGCAGAAAAAGGAATGTGTGGGTGTGTCTAAACTGAGGCATCCGGGCCAGAGGTTCGGTTAGGACAGAGTTCGGACAGGCTGGCCTGGGGGCGTTCCGCAGATACAGAACACAAAGGCAGCTAAAGCCAGCGACTGGCCACAAGTCTGAGCCAGGATTACCGTCCGTGGGTTTAGGGAGGGATAGCCACTCACAGGAACAGTTGGCCAGAAAAATACACAGAGCAGCTGTGGTTGGATTCACAAAGAGGCCAACACATATATGTAAACATTAGACACAATCCACTGAGGTATGCACAGTAAAACCATGCGGCTACTTGGGGAGATGTCCCCACTACACCCTAAAGCCAGAGACAGCAGACAAAGACTCAATGCAAATAAGTTATGCATAAGTTATGGACAGTTATGCAGTTATATAACTCTCCTCTAAACATAGGGACTCCCAAAGTCCCTAGACAGGTGCACAACCAGCAGAAACATCCATAGAAACCCAAGGAAGGAACATGGAATTGGTAAAGTAAGAGATGATATGCAAATGACACTGGACAACTATGGATGGGGGGGGAGGGTGCTCAAGCTCAGGGAGGGTACAAGGAGCATCAGAAAGCTGGACTGGAGTGGAAGAGACATCTGGCAACAGGAGTGAAGTGGGAGGGAAGAGGGACTGGAACACATGTCGGGAGGCAGCTGCTTTTCTGGCAGCATTTTGTAGTGTGGGATGAGGGAAGGGGCATACCTACCAAACAGGCTAAGCCCCTCCTTCAGTCCACTGGCCACTTTGTACACTGAAGGGTGAGACTCACTCTTAAATATCTGCAGAACACTGTAAGGGAGAAGTGAAGGAGCTTGCGGTAACTTGGATTTAAAAAAAATTTTTTTGAAGTTTATTTTTGAGAGAGAGAGCAGGGCAGAGCCGGCCCGGGCCCCCCCCCCCGGAGAAAGAATCCCAGGCAGGCTCTGCACTGTCAGCATGGAGCCTGACACGGGGCTTGAACCCTGAACCATGAGATCATGACCTGAGCTGAAACCAAGAGTCAGACACTTAACCGACTGAGCCACCCAGGAGCCCCAAGGTAACTTGGATTTTTTAAAGGGAATTGAGAAGATGGAAGGGAGATTGGGAACATCCTCCTGAGATTAAATTTTGTTGTAAGGTCTGTCCCTCACTTCTGTATCAGTTTTTCTCTTTAGAAAAGGAAGGTGACACCTTTGGGCTTTTCTCCCTCTCTTCCCTTTTCTTCAAGGAGAGAGACCTTAATAACCCCTGGATTAAAGAAACTGGAGCCTCACTGGGATTATTAGAGTATTAAACTTAATCCTTCTCTCTCCCCAGAGACGACAGCCTGCCTCCATCTCCTTACCTGTAAGTGTCTTGATCTATGCTCACCAGATGGGTCCTGAGGACAGAAAACAAGAAGAAAGAAAGGTGGCTGGGGTAGGAGTGGTGTGAGTTCATTCTTAGGTTCCACCCCCTAGATCCCCCTCCTGGAATACTGTCTCAGTCATCTCCCCGGAGCTCCACACCCCCTTCAGGTGCTCCTATGTGTCCTAGAGCACTTTACCTGATGGGTCACTGCCCACTCCTCCCACCCCCCTCCCCCACCTTGTCTTGCTATTAAGACCTCCCAATCCCACCTTACTTTGCTTGAGGTTAGGGTAAATCACCTACAACACAAATTTCTTAAAGCCCAGGATGGGGACGCTGACGTTATAATCTTCCAGTTCAACCCCAATTCTTCTTCGACCCAGGAACTTGAGCAGCCCTCCAAGTGCTCGAACCTGGGAGGAAATCAGTAATGGAGTTGAGGTAAATCCCAATGTCCTGGAGGCTGGACAACACCAGAGAAAACTATTATTTTCCAGGATTGGACTAGTACCTCCCAGGACTCAACCCTAGGAATGGGTATTGGTCCCTTTCTCCAACCAGCCCTCATCTCCCAGGACCCTTCCTACCGTGAGGAGGCAGTCAAAGGGAATAATAGAGGAGAGGAAGAGGATTTTCTCAGTGGTGGTCATGGAGTCTGGGATGAAGGAGTAGTTTCCAGCAAGAAGGCGCTGTTTGCTTATCTCCAGACCTATTTTGGGGGAAGCATGAGAGGGAAGGGAAAGGTCTTGTAGCCCAATTTTCACCCCATTTTAAGAATGAGATGATAGAAGCAAGAGAGAGGATGTGACTTGCCAAGTTACACAGGCAGTTAATGGAAAGCTGAAACAAGAATCAAATCTTCAGGGGCGACTGGGTGGCTCAGTTGGTTAAGCTTCTGACTCTTGGTTTCAGCTCAAATCATGATCTCATGGTTCAGAGCTCGAGTTTGAGCCCTGCATCTGTGCTGTCGGCGTGGAGCCTGCTTGGGATTCTCTCTCTCCTTCTCTGCCCCTCCCTTGCTCACACACTCTCTCAAAATAAAATGATGATGATGATGATGATACTAATAATAATGTACCAAATTTTCAGACTTAGTCTAATTATCTCTTTATTTTACCTAGAATATAAAGATCTTTGGCTGAGAGCACAACCTGAGAAAGACAAGTGATTCAGAATATCTATTCCTAAGGTATCTATTTGGAATTTGGGGTCAAAGGATCATATTAATAGAGGAATGAATAACACTAATGTCTTAATATCTAAGTAGAATAGAACATTCCTTATCTTTTTTACAAACCTGGGAAGGTTTTGTCTATTTTTTTTTTTTAAGGGACAAATGGGTTTGGCTTAAAGGTAAAAATCCCAACAATCAAAGCTATCCACAAAGTGTCACCACTTCCTCTTCCCAGGGAAGGCCCTCATCCCTAGACACGCCTATGTGGAAACTTCACAAGGTTTCAGGTTATTAAAGGGTAAGGAGCAGGAGAGATCTTGAGGAGACTGCTTATGGGACTTGGAGAACACAAAGGGTTAGGATAAGATAAGGCTGAGGAGAGACTTCTGATGGAGCTCAAGTAGAGTAAGGAGAAAGGGGTAGGAAAAATGGGATGAGGAATTGGGCAAAGGAAAGGAAGTACCAAAATCCACACTTGGCAAAAATACAATTTCAGGTCTCTTAGGCTCTCTGTGTTCCTGGGAGGCTGTGGGGGAAGCAGAGAAAGGGCCATGAGTCTGAACATCTCAGTCCTCTGCCTCTGTCCCACCTTCCCTCTCACCCAATTCTGGCCTCCTGGCTGTTCTCCTCCAAGACCCTTTAGTCTCCTGGAATATTCCACAGTTCACTCCTTTCCCATTTTTGCTTTTCCCCTTACCCAGTCCTTACCAAGCTTCCCTAGAAACCGAGTCATATTCTCATCCTGTTTGGCACTCGTAACAACAGACCGGGGATTGATTTCATCCAACACTTGGAAGAAGAATGGAGACCAAATGAGTAAAAGGGTCCTCTAAGGGGGTATGCATAAGGCCTCCCCTTGCTATTTCCTTCTACTCCCTCCAAAACAAACAAACAAACAAACAAACAAACAAACAAACGCACCCTCATTTCCTCCCTCTAAAAGTAAGAGGTGCTCTGCACATTGGGAGCATAGGTAGGAGTCAGGCATGAGATTGAGGAATGAGAAGACTGGCAGGGTGGCAGGAGAGAAGAGTGACCTGGAGATTGTCACTAGACTCCAAAGCCCTGCAGGACAGACATGACTGATTTGCCCAGCACCTGATACATTATAAACAATAAGTGTTGAATAATGAAATGAATTCCTATAAACAACAGGGGGAACTTCTGGGAGTCAATAAAATAAATTGAGACAGGTAAGGATAGAAGAGTGAAATACACTTCCAGTCTCAGAGTAGAGGAATCCATGGTTCTGCTCCCACCTCTCTGGAGAAGCTTGAGACTCTCATGGTCTGGGGCATCCGGCATGAAGTGGATGGTAGAGTCACTAGTGTCATAGTAGGCGATGCCCAAGTATCCTGAAGTCCACAGCGCACACAGATAGATCTATCCCAGGAAGAAGAAAGGAAACCGACAGGAAAGGAAACTGCTGGTAAGTGTAGGGTTATGCCATGTCCTACTTAATTTTAATCATTTTATCAAATCCCTGACTGAGATAAGTATCATCGTCCCCATTCAGTCAGTGTCAAACAGAGCAGAGGCAAGTGACCGGCCAGCTATTCCAAGCCCATTGATTCTAACATCCCGAAGTTCCAACCAACTCCCTGCTCTCAGGATCCAAGCGCCTGCTCCACCAGACATCAGACACCGCCGCCCCAGAGACCTCCGCCGGCTCTTGCTCGTTGTCCTCCTCCTCCTCAGCCTCCCCACGGCCCGACACTGGGGCCAGGCTGGGAAAGCTGGCCGAAGCTGCCCCCGGCTCCGGGCTCTGCGGCGTCCCGCCTGGGATCGTTCCTACGGAGAACATGGCCTTGGACGCTCTGCGGGCGCAGAAAACGAAGACGGTTCAGGAGCGGGATTTCACCGCCAGGAGGCTGGGATAGGGGGTGCGTAGACACGCAAATCCACCCGAACTGGGAGAGGGCTGAGGCGCAGGGCTGCAAGGGCCGGGGAGAGATGCGGTAACGTTTTGTTTTTAACATCTGCGGACATTTTGACGGGCGACTTCTTAGGTATATCACCAAAGTCCAGACTGCAAAACCCCACGTGCCCCACCCACATTCCGGTCACCCGGGGCTTGTACTTTGGCTGGAGGGCCCTGAGGGCCGAGTCTGCACGTCTCCTCTCCCCGCCTCTGCCAACCACGCCCCCACTATCGCTGCCCTAACTTCTCGACTTCCCACCCCAGTTGCGGAAACTCGCGGCACTTTCCCGCGCTTTCAGTCACCTGGATAGCTACGTGCGCGAAACCGCGTCACTAAGAGCCGCCCTCCCGCGAGTGAGGCACACCTGAGTAGGGGCGGGGTGCGCGCGCACACGCCCCGCCCCTCTAAGCCGCTATTGGCCGGAGAGATCCGGATCCTGCTTAAGATTTCGACAGGACTGGAGGGAGGAGAGGATCGCTGTTGCTAAGACGGCTGGACGCTGATTGGTCTATTCGCATATGGGGCGGTGTCCGAACGTTCAAACTTCCCGCCGCCTGTGCCGTTGCTTAGCACTCGGGCCTTAGGCCTTCCCGGTTTGGGCTTTGATTGACGCGGGGTGGAGCCTGTGAAAGTCGGAAGCGGAGCTTGAGTCAGAGCCTACAGAACTAACTGGTCTAGGCGGGTTGGGGGGAGCAGCCTAAAGGGGCAGAGGCGAATTGCATTTTTTTTTTTCCGGAGAGCGAAGATAAGCACATTATTAAACCTGTACCAACAACTCTAAATTAATATTTGTACCCACTGAACTAGTATTTATGAACAGCTTAGAATAGTGCCTCCTAAACTTAGTAAAAGCCACGTGTTTTAAATAAATAAACAGAAATAAGCAAGACTCCTATCCTAGTCCTCTTTTGCCTATATCCTTGGTTCAGGGTATTACCACCCCAACGAGGGAACTACTGGGTCTCAATTATAATTTTTGTCTCTCACAAGGAAGTGGAAGCGTTCGAATTACACCAAAGTCTGGTGGAGAGAAGTAGACCTGATAAGAACAGCTACACTCCTGCTGAGACATGTCTGTACCCCTCCTACAGATGCACACACACCCACATCCCTAAGTACAGAGGGGTGTTATTCATTCACTCAGCAACTATTTAGTGCCTATTCTGGGTCAGGTGGCAGACCCAAAGTACTGAACATTAATTAAGTATGGGCTTCATGAAACTTACTTTTTAGTGTGTGTGACGGGAGGGTAAGTGAGAAGATTGTGAGGGGGACAGAAATAAACAAGTATATACTTTAAAAAATATATCCTCCTCCCCAACTTTGTCCAGGGTACCCTGAGATGGGGAGATCCCATCCAAGAGGTTAGAGAAGATGGTGGGATAATCTGGCTCTGCTAAACAATGATTGGAAAATCCCCTCTAGCAAGAAAGCGGGGGAGTGAGTTAAGTGCTAGGTTAATGGTTACCCCTGGCAAACGGTTGAGCAATGGAGCTATGGAAACCTGGAAGAGACCATCATAACTCTAAGGCGTGTCAGAGAGGGACACACCTTCCAATCTGGGGTGAAAAGAGATTAGGGACTGGTTTACCAAGCCAAGGAAGGGGAGGGAGTGAAAAAAGAAACCACCTTTCAAAGAAAAGGATAGATATTAAGATAGGAGAAAAGCAGAGGTAAGGAGATGAGACCAGAGGGACACTTCTCTGATGCAGGATTTGAGGCTGCAGCCCCTGGTTTCAAATCCAGGGGGATCTGCTGAATAGTACCGGGAGAGGGCAGCATTACCTGTCATCTGGGAAATTAAGGCAAAATACCTTTTGGGTAACCAAGCCAGCCAGCCAAAGTCAATATTGATAATCAAGCCAGCTCTAGCTATAAAGCTGTAGGAGAGAAAAGAGAGGCAGAGAAGAAGCTGCCAAAACCTGTTTCAGCTCAGGGCTGGCCCTATTTGCCTGAGGCGTCTCCCAGAAGGGAGATCTTTGTGGGGCATATTCTCTGATGGACATTGACCAGCTGAAACAGA
Source organism: Herpailurus yagouaroundi (assembly GCF_014898765.1). Taxonomy (NCBI): domain Eukaryota; kingdom Metazoa; phylum Chordata; class Mammalia; order Carnivora; family Felidae; genus Herpailurus; species Herpailurus yagouaroundi. The sequence goes on from NW_024412610.1 coordinate 339,894, forward strand.
AGAGGACCCTAGGAATAGGGCTGGTTTGACCTCCTTTCCTCAGATGGAAGGGGTCCTGTGTGCAGAATTTGAGGATAACCCATGGAGAAGACTGG
>NW_024412610.1:340088-341325 GCF_014898765.1 Herpailurus yagouaroundi
CCCCCCCCGCCCCCCCCCCCCCACACACATAGACACTCATGGAATCATTCTATAACCTTATAGGATCTTACTATTCAAGGAAGCAAACACAATATATCTCCTCTCTGGGGAGGAGAGAGATAGGCCTTCCCCCAGAGAGGAGAAAACCCACAGAAAAGGAAGCAGGAGAGGAAACCACTAACTGTTAGTTTCCAGGAGCATGTTTCTCACTCTGCCCCAGTCCTCCCCCAAGTCTCTCCCTTTCTTTAAGTGTCAAGGCCTGTTTTGCTCCTATATGCTTGCACTCCACCATGTTTTTCTGGAACTGTAGGTCTCTTGTGAGCAAGTGGTGAGGAAGAAAGAGAAGGTATGGTAGGGTAGGAGGGAGATTCAGGATATGGAGGCTGGAATATATCCAGTTTGGAGGATGTATTATTAAGCCATTTTTCAGCAGATCATAAAGAGTTTGACAGAACCTCGAAAATCAAGCTACTCTTCCTCTGCCTCCCTACTTATTTGTGTCCCCAAGGACTCCACTTACATTATTCCATCTGATCTTTGCTTTTTTTCTTCCATAATAGGACCAGCTACCATCCCCTCCAGGATCAGTGCAGCTCTATTCTGTGGCCATAAAAATCCCACCCTTCCCCGCTTCTCCCATCTTCAATCAATCAGTCAGAGAAGGACAAGGGGCACAGGAAGGGGCCCAGAATGGGGGCAGAAGTGGAAGTATTAAAGCTGACCAGGCTACTGAGGAGGAGCAGACCTCCCCCAGTGACCAGGCCCCTTGGCTCAGCTTCTTGTTTCCCTAGCACAAGGCCTGGTTGTCTCCCTTCCCATCCCCTGCCCTACCTTTCACCACTCTCTTCCCCCAATCTCAGTGTCCATTTCCAGGTCCCTGTCCTCCTGGAGTCTGGAAGGAATATGGAAAAAGGAATAAACGACCACCTTCACATTCTAAAATTCCCTCCCTAGACCCTCATGGGCTTGACCAAGCTGCTGATGTTGTTTCTCGTGTGAGGGAGGAGTGCGAGTGTCCTCTGATTAATGCAGCAGGGAAACTGAGGCAGGAAAGAAAAAATCCTGTGTTCAAAGAGACTGGCGGAGAAACGAGGAGGTTCCCAGGATTCCCTCTCTTTAACACCCCCATCCCTTATCCTCGAAGAGACCTGAGGATCTCCCCTCTGGACCTACTCCCTAGATCGTCGAGTCCCGCCCCCTCCAGTCCCCTCCCCAGGTTCAGGGCGGGGCGGGCCCG
>NW_024412610.1:341335-443794 GCF_014898765.1 Herpailurus yagouaroundi
GGGGGGGGTGGCTTCGGAAAGGGAAGACAATTGTCGTGTGTGTGTTTGTGTGTGGGGGGGTGGTAATGAGAATTCTATGCCCAATCCTGAAAAGTTTGTAGAAGTTTCCAGCAGCCTTAGGAGGGTTCCCAGGAGTTGAGAATATTGACGAGGCTGGGGGAAGGGTCGGATAGGAAAGACTGGGGGAGAATGGTGCAGTGGGACCCAACAGGGTTTGGAGGGTCAGAGGGAAACATCAGGACAGGTGGTCCTATGAGAAGACCAGAGTGAGGAGTGTCTTGGGGGGAGACTTGGAGAAATGTGCAAGTGTGTGTGTGTGGCAAGGTAGATTTCAAGGGAGAGGGTGTGGTAAGGGAGGCCGAGAGGGGATCCATGGGGAAGGACTGGTAGGTGGAAGGAAGTGAGAGAGTGGAAGTGGAGTTGTAGCAGCGGGGCTGGAGATGGGGTGGGTCCGGAAGGGTACCAGGGACTTGCAGAAGTCAGAAAAAAGGAGGTCGCTAGATGCGAGTTTAGCTGGGGCTCCCACAAGGATAGGTGGAGAGAGGTATCAGAAGGAGGGGGAAGCCTGGGTTAGGGCATTCATGGTTTGGGGGTTTTAGAAACAGGAGAAAAAGAGTCGCCCCAACTCTCTCCTCTCTCTGTGGGTGTGGATGAAGAGCGGTGGTCTTTGGCCTTTGAGAATATGAAAACACAGACCGCAGACTCCACCGTTGCTGCTCTGCTCCCCTCCCCACTCCAGGGCATTCTTACCCAATCCTGGACCTCATCTCTGCACCTCCCTCTCCATCTGTGTCTCCTTGTTTTCACATTCTCCCCACCCTTCACTTTCCTGCCGCCTTTCTCTCCACTTCCCCCTCTTTGTTCGTCCTTCTTTGTGCGTCCTGCCGCTTTCCCCCTTCTTTATGCTTGGGGCTTCTCCCTGTGCCCAGCCGTGCCTGGGCCCGCCCCCCTTAGGTGTGGTCCCCACCTCACTCATACTCGCCTCAAGGGCTATTTTTATTCCTGGGTGAGGCTGCTCTACAGAGCCCTGGGTCCTGTGTGAGGACAGTTATCTGCAGCTACGGGCCATGTGCTGGGAGATCCCGCAAGTAGTGTGTGGGGAAGAGGGAGGTGGCCCTCCGCTGCCCAGGCCTCAGCCTCACAGGTCCCTGCCCCCACTCCTTGCCAGGAAGGAAGCTGCTAATGCCGGAGACACAGTGAGATGAATCACCCTCAGCCTAGGGGGAGGTCCCTTGGGGGATGAGGTCACCACTTGCCAATTAGAGGGCAGCCCCCCTCTGCAAAGCCCTCTACATCTTTAGGGTGAGGCTCTGGGCCCCTTGACTCCCCTACCTGGCTGCCAGAAACAGCTTGGTGGAGACATAAAGAACCAGAACCCTGGCTTCCAAACCCTGCTGCACCTTGCCAATCTGCAGACTCTACTCCGTTCAGGAATCCAGGAATCCAGGCCTCTAACCTACCAAGTCCCTCTCTATGGATGTGAGGATTAAATAAGTGTTTGTATGTAAAGTGCTGAGAATAGCATATAGAAAACTGCATTACTGTTTAGTCTTACCTCTCTATGGTCCAGATCCTCCAAGTTCTCCAAAACCCCATCCCTCTGCCTCATTCCCACCTGTCCTGACCCCTCTGGGGAACCAGAAGTTGCCCTTTGCAGAAAATGTTCCCAGCGATCTGCGCTAGGTTTGCTCTACCTCCAGAGTGGAGAGCCCACTTCTTGGGGGAGCTTTAACTGGTGAGACTGAATGTTATGATGAGGCAGAAAACAGCTAGATCTGGGAGTAGGAGGTTCAGAGAATGGCCTGGGGTTGGGTGGGGTGTACCAGGCCTAACTTTGGGGTGGGGGTTGCTTTTCAGGCTGGCAGTGATGGGGCCAAGATTGGGAACTGCCCCTTCTCCCAGAGACTGTTCATGGTACTCTGGCTCAAGGGAGTCACCTTCAACGTCACCACTGTTGACACCAAGAGGTGGGCCAATTTCTGTTTCTCTAAACACCCCTGGTGCACACATATGTGCACACATATATGCACACACATACACTCACCTAATCCTAGCCCTTCATCCTGCACCGTCCCCCCCCCACCGCCCCCAGAGCTCCTTTTTCTTCCCACATCCCTCCATCTCCCCTTTCTGGTTCTCCCTGACCCCCTTTTCCTGTCCTGATGCCTGGCCTCTTCTCCAGGCGGACTGAGACAGTACAGAAGCTGTGCCCAGGAGGGCAGCTCCCATTCCTGCTGTATGGCACCGAAGTGCACACAGACACCAACAAGATTGAGGAGTTTCTGGAGGCCGTGCTGTGCCCTCCCAGGTATAAGGGCACTTGGAAAGGAGGGAGTGGGTAACTGGGAGACTCTAGGAAAAAGAGGTGTTGAAGAAATGGAAAATGGGAATGGTGATGGGCTAGAGCAGGGGAGCTGAGGCTCCTTCCCGGAAGATGTCTTATCCTGTTTCTTCCATTGGCTTTCAGGTACCCCAAGTTGGCAGCTCTGAACCCTGAATCCAACACGGCTGGGCTGGACATATTTGCCAAATTTTCTGCTTACATCAAGAATTCCAACCCAGCACTCAATGACAGTGAGTTTCAAGGGTTGGAGGCCAGGGTCCTAGGAGTAATGGAGAAGATCTATGGATTGGGAAACATTAGGAGCACCTGGAAATTCAGCTGTCAGGGAGATGGAGCAGATGTTGGCAAACCTTCACTGCCTCTCGCCCCAGCCACCTTACTTTTACTTAAGCCCCATATTTCTTCGTATTTATGATGGCTGTGACTTTAAGCTTCTCTCATTTCTTACCTAGTCTCTCCAGCCCCACTGGGGGCATTAGTTGGGTTAGCTGCTGGTCTGTTTTCTGGCAGAATAGGTTGTGCTTAAGAACAGTAACTCTAGATCCAGACTACCTGAGTACAAACACTACTAGCTGTGTGACTTTGAGCAATTCATTTAATTTCTCTGTAAATCCATTTCCAGATCTATAAAATGAGGATAACAATACCTATTTCATGGGTTGATGTGAGAATTAGATGAGTTGTTGTGTGTAAAGTGCTTAGAATAACACATGGAAAACTACGTTCGTGTTAGGTATTATTCTCTTGGACTGGCCTCACCATTAGTATTCATTCACCCTCCACTCCCTAGGTCCTCCTGGACTATGTTGATCTTTTGATGTTCTTACCAATTCCCCTTTCTTGCACAGATCTGGAGAAGGGGCTCCTGAAAGCCCTGAAAGTTTTAGACAATTACTTGACATCCCCTCTCCCCGAAGAAGTGGATGAGACCAGTGCTGAGGATGAGGGTATCTCTCAGAGGAAGTTTCTGGATGGCAATGAGCTCACTCTGGCTGACTGCAACCTGTTGCCAAAGCTCCACATAGTGCAGGTGGGTGGTCATTGTAGGAGTAGAAGGTGGCCACTGGATGGCTCTTTAAGAAGCTCCCACACAGGTTTCCCATGACAACCACTCCTAAGGTGGTTTCTTTCTTGGGATGGTTTCTGTGGATTGCTACCAATAGCAGATACTACCCCATTCCTTCTCGGCAGCCATTGCTGCAGACCAGGGCTTGAGAGAATTACATTCCGTGACATAGGCTGTGGGTGCAGCAGATTGGCCGAGAGTAACATATCCCAGTATTGCTATCAAGAGTGTTCTTCCTATCTCTGTCACTGCCAAATCCCCAGATAAGACAAAGCAGGCTTTTCCTAAAATCAGAGCTTTAACTCTTTTTATAGCATCAGTCTCTACTTCCTCTTGTGATGAAAGATGAAAACTGCCAGTTCCCATGTTTTTGTCTTAGCCTCAAAGCTATGGTTTAGTTTGTGAAACATGGGCCTAATGTCAGTCTGCTACAGACCTCTGTATTGAAAACTGTGTACTGGACGCTGAAAGACACAAAGATGTACAATGATTGCTTCTTGCTCTCAAAGGATTTGAAATCTAGCTGGGAAGATAAAACATTCACATGAAAGTGAATTAATAATACATGATAAAAGGGGCGCCTGGGTGGCGCAGTCGGTTAAGCGTCCGACTTCAGCCAGGTCATGATCTCGCGGTCCGTGAGTTCGAGCCCCGCGTCAGGCTCTGGGCTGATGGCTCGGAGCCTGGAGCCTGTTTCCGATTCTGTGTCTCCCTCTCTCTCTGCCCCTCCCCCATTCATGCTCTGTCTCTCTCTGTCCCAAAAATAAATAAAAACGTTGAAAAAAAAATTAAAAAAAAAATAATACATGATAAAAGCCAAATGAAAAATAGGGACAAAAGTTATTGTGGAAATTCAAGAGGAGAATTTTATGATTTGTGAATTATATCTCAATATAATCAAGGAGAGAAGTGGCACCATGGAATGGGGTGGTCTGAAAAGGAACAGGTTATAAATGACCAGGATTTCAGTAAATGGAGAGGAAGGGTGAAGACAGTAGGAGAAAGCGAGGAGTTAGAAAGCCCATTGGAGAAAATGATTCATATGGGAGATAAGAATTACAGGAAGAGAAGCCAGACAGTAGAGGTTCTTGAATGCCTGGACAGGAAGGCTAGATTTTATCATGTAAGCCTTGGGAGAAGGGAAAGACCAAGAGCCATTGTGGCTTCCCCTGAGGCTAACATGTTGGCCCCTCTCCTCTCTGCACCCCCAGGTGGTATGTAAGAAGTACAGGGGATTCTCCATCCCAGAGGTGTTCCGCGGAGTGCATCGATACTTGCGCAATGCCTATGCTCGGGAAGAGTTTGCCTCCACCTGTCCAGATGATGAGGAGATCGAGCTGGCTTACGAGCAAGTGGCCAAGGCCCTCAAATAAGCCCCTCCCGGGGCTCTGTGCCCCCCCTCTATTTTCTCCACAAAGGCACCAGGTGGTTTCCACGTGGCTACCCAATGGACACACTCCAAAATGGCCAGTGGGCAGAGAATCCTGGAGCACTTGTGTAGGGCTGACTGGGGGGCTGAGGGGAAAGATGGGGAATCTAGGTAAGATTTTTATTGTGTGGGGGTGTGGGTAGGACAATGTATTTCAGTAATAAAATACAGAATGAAAATGTAGTGTCGTTTTGCACAAAGGGGGCTGCAGTGTGGGTAACACAGAATGAAAGGTGGGTTAGTGACCTTGAGCTCAGGGCAGAAGCCAGGAATTTAGAAGAGGGGTATTTGTGGTCAGGCTTCCATTTTTTGTGCCGGTCCACCATAACGCTGTCTTGCGGTCCATGTCGCATTTGCTGCCCAGCCGACAGGGCCCTCCATATCTGGGTGGGCCCGGGCAGCACTCACGGGGCGGGGCCGAGTTCGGAGAAGGGGAGCGCAGTCCCTGTGGAGCGGGCGCGGCGTAGCAGGGCGGAATGGGCGTGGCCTCGAGGAGCCCCGCCCCGTCCCGCTTAGACAATGCCCCGGAGCCGCCAGACAGTCGCGCCCCCGCCCCACCGTAGTTCTTGAGCTCGCCTTACCCAGGGACCCCTCAAAAGCCAAGAGCTCCAGTCCCCGAGGCTTGAAGACTAGGACTCCCTTCTCCAACCAACTCTGTCCTCAGGGGGGTGGGGCCCCAGCCAAGAACACAAGAGCGCTGGAGTCTGGGTGGCCGCTAGAGGTAAGTCTAGGGGTTGGAGATGTCCCCCGGACCGTGTGCGGGCCAGAGTTTGAGGTTGCCGGGCCCGTGCCCGATACCTGACAGAGTGCAGGAGGCCGAAATTTGGGTGCGGAGCTGAGCTGGGTAGACTTTGGGGGAGATGGACGGGGAGACGGTCCTGGAGCCGGGAGTGGTGCCCGCTCCCTGGGACCACGCCCCCGGTTTCCCCGCCCCTTGGATTTCGTTTTAGACCTCTCCCAGTCCTCCGGGACTCGGTCTGGTTTCTACTGGGTCGTGCTAGGGGTAGCAGGACCGGCAGGGGTGGAGAGAAGATATTTAACTCCTTAGGCTCTAATTCCTCCCTCGTTGCCCCTCTCTCCCTTTCTTGTTGGGCATTCAGGACTTCCATCTCCCAGGCCCTGACCATCTTCCCAGCTGTCTCCTCCTGTCCCATAACCCCTTTGGGTCCCTTGCCTCACTTCGGGTCCCTATGGCAGCGAGCAGCTGAGGGTTAAGGGGGCGGGACCGTTGCATTTTTAGGGAGTGAGCGCATCCTAGCGGCTGCCAAGAGGGGCGCCTAGCAGGGACCTCGCGAAGCCCCCGAACAGGGGCAACAGGTGTTTTAGAGATTAGGGGTCCCGGTCTTGTTCCTCGGACTCCCTCCAAAGAAGCAGACCCCGAAGGGTGCGGGGTGGAATGGAGTTGGCGGGAGGGGAACGTCTGGAGGGGGTGGGGCGAAGTGGGAGGGGCGCCCGGAGATGGCAGAAGGAAGACCCGGGCGCTCTTAACCACCCCCTACGCCCTTCTGTGCATGTCTTTCTTTGCCCTCCTCCCTTTCTGTTTCTTCTCCCAGACAGGTGAAGTAAAAAGAGAAAACTAAGAAATCAGCGCGGCCGGAGGGGGAGACTGTGTGGATGGGATGGGGACGCCGGGGGAGGGGCTGGGCCGCTGCTCCCATGCCCTGATCCGGGGGGTCCCAGAGAGCCTGGCTTCGGGGGAGGGTGCGGGAGCTGGCCTCCCGGCTCTGGACCTGGCTAAAGCCCAGAGGGAGCACGGAGTACTGGGGGGTAAACTGAGGCAGCGATTGGGGCTGCAGCTGCTAGAACTGCCTCCTGAAGAGTCGCTGCCGCTGGGACCGCTTCTCGGTGACACAGCCGTGATCCAAGGGGACACGGCCCTAATCACGCGACCCTGGAGCCCCGCCCGCAGGCCGGAGGTGAGCGCCAGGGTGCGGGTGGGTAAGAGGAGAGGGGTAGCTGGCCGTACGGGGTTTTAAGAATTGCAGGTGGGAATGTCTCTGCCCCGCGCCCTCTTTTCCTGCCCTAAGGTCGATGGAGTCCGCAAAGCCCTTCAGGACCTTGGGCTCCGGATCGTGGAGATGGGAGATGAGAACGCGACGCTGGATGGCACTGATGTTCTCTTTACCGGTGAGGCTGAGGTGCCTGCATTCCTGGGCTTTGCACTGGGAAGCAGAGTTGAGACTGGGCCATGTCGGGCCTTGTTTCCAACTCACTCTCGCTCTTAAACCCCCGCGGCCTCCCTGGGCTCAGGCCGGGAGTTTTTCGTAGGCCTCTCCAAGTGGACCAATCACCGAGGAGCTGAGATCGTGGCGGACACGTTTCGGGTGAGGAGCAGGACCAGCTTCGTGCTGGGGGAGCCAGGAGCTGATGGGGTAGGAAGGGCGCGGGGTGGGGCGCGGCGTAGGGAGGAGCCAAAAGCAGCTTGTGTTTTAGGGAATCCTCTCACTCCTCCCACTTCCCTGAATTCTTTCCCTTGTCCTAGGACTTCGCTGTCTCCACAGTGCCAGTCTCCAGCCCCTCCCACCTGCGCGGCCTCTGCGGCATGGGGGGACCCCGCACTGTGGTAGCGGGTAGCAGCGAAGCCGCCCAAAAGGCTGTCAGGGTGAGAGGCGGGGCAGGGGTGGGGCAGGTTGGGGTTGGGCCACAAAAGTGGGTGTGGCTCCCGGCCCTAGAGGCTGAAAGCAGGGAGGTTCAGAGAATTAACTCCAAACCCTGCCCTCATGGGGCGGACTATCTAGTGTGAAAACCTGTGAGAAAGCAAGTTGTTATACTAGCAGGACAAGGACAGGGAACACAGCAGATTCACATCATCTTCCCGAGTTTCAAGTAACTCCCAAAAGATGGCAACTAAGTTATGACTTGAAGGATGCATGAAATTGACTGGGAGGGGCTGCAGAGGGGGAGAAGAGGGTTGGAGGTAGAAAGAAGTGCATGTGAGTATGAGGTGGAACAGAGGTAACTAAATCACTTAGAACACTGCCTGACACATACTAAGGGCTAAGTGCTTGCTAGCATTATTATACAGCAAATGTAACTGTGTCCTCAGCCCTCTGAGCTTCAGCACTTCCTTTTTCCTCTCCCTCAGGCAATGGCAGTGTTGACGGACCACCCCTATGCGTCCCTGACGCTCCCAGATGACGCAGCTGCTGACTGTCTCTTTCTGCGTCCTGGGTTGCCTGGTGTGCCCCCTTTTCTCCTGCACCGTGGAGGCGGGGACCTGCCTAATAGCCAGGAGGTGAGGGAAGGCAGCAGCTCCACCACTGCCACCAACCAGAGAAAGGGGTCTCAGGCCTTCTTAGTGGGAGGAAGAAGGGGTACCGTCTCTGGAAGCATGGGTGGTGCCACCCTGAGCTGGCTAGAAGAAGGGCCTGGCTGTGGCCTCAGGATCTTACTCCCCTCTCCTCACTTTATATCCTCCCTGCAGGCACTGCAGAAGCTCTCTGATGTCACGCTGGTACCTGTGTCCTGCTCAGAACTGGAGAAGGCAGGCGCTGGGCTCAGCTCCCTCTGCCTGGTGCTCAGCACACGCCCCCACAGCTGAGGGCCTGGCCTTGGGGTCCTGGCTGGCCAGGGGTAGGGCAGCATAGGGATTAGAAGGGGAAGGAGGCTTAGATAGAGGACAGGGAATAGGTAGTAGTGGGGAGAGGGCCCCAAGATTGGGGGGGGAGGGCTTAGTGTGGGAAAAAGGATAGAGTCCACTGGGTGAGTCATCTTCCTCAGAGATAATAAACAGAACTGACCTTTTAGACTGGGTTGTGGCTTGTGTCTTATTGGGGCAGAGGGGTAGGGGCAGGGCTGAAATCTGGGGTTAGTGCTGGAAAGGAGGCCTCCTTCATTCATCAAACCCTCATTAGGCACTTACTGACTCATTGCCCAGCCCTATCATAGGTGTTTGGGCACAAGATGGACAGGATAGAATTTCTATTGTGGGCAGCACATATGAGGGAGAGAAGAAAGAGTATGGGTGGATCACTCAATTTATCCAAATGTCAGATGATTCAGAAACTGGTAGATTACCAACCCACTCCTAGATGATAGAGAGGAAGAAGTGACACTTCCAGGGACATTCATTTTCATTCACTCATTTACTGAGGCTTAGCAGTAAAATTAAAAAGGGTCGGTCTCCTGATATCAGGGAACTCACAGTACATGAAATTGAAATACAGGTTGTGATGGAACAATTCACAGGATGTTGTTGCTATGAGATAAATAAGGAGACTGCCTAAGGCATCAAGATGTACGCAGAGGTAGGCAAAGAGGGTCAGGAATGGCTTCCTAGGAAAGGCTACATTTCAACTGAGGATAAAGAAGAATTAGCCAGGAAGGTGGTGGGGAGGAAGAGGAAGAGTGATCCAGGAAGAAGGACTTGCATTGCGCAAAGGCATATTTGGAGGCTGAGGAGAATCTCTCCAAGGCTGGCACGTTGTGTGCATGTGGAGTGACAGGGACAAGCCTGGAGAGTAGGCAGAGTGCTGCAGCACCTTGTACCCAAAGCTAAGGCCCATGGCTCCAGAGCTGAAGGTTATGGAAAGAAATACTGCAGTTCTGGAATATAGGCCATGAGGAGTAGGTTACCATTTGGGGAGGACCCCTCTGGCTTGAGGGAGGAAGACAAGGGCAAGAGGATGAGGTGGGGCTATGGGTGACCAGGGAAGAAATGAGAGTACATTCGGGTGGTAGCCCTGGGCATGAAGAAGGGTAGGATTTCACAGTGACATTAAAATAGGACTTGGTTCATTGTGTGGGAGTGAGCGGAAGAAGGTCTGCATGACTCCCAGTTGCTGGCTTAGGCAACTGGGTTGATCAACAGAGAATGCAGAGAAGTATTAAGTGACAATGAGTTGGGTTTTGGATATGCTGTGTGCAAAATGCCTACGGCCAACCAGACAGAGATGTCTCAGGGATAGCTGGGAGATCCCATTCCCAGAAATGTGAGCTGGAGAGAGTTCTGAGTTGTTTGCAGAGGTGAGGGCTGAGAACTGGCTGTGGATGGCAGATTCCCAAAGAGAGGGAAGTCCGACAAAGAAAGGACAAACCTAGAATGGTGGGGAATACCATGGTGGTAGGGAGCAAGGAAAAAGAGTCCAAAAGGAAGACACCAGCATTAAAGAAAAATAGAGCTTAAAGAAGGGCGTGATCAAAGACCAAGCCAGATGAATGCTAAAAAATCTACTGGGTGTGGCCATCAGGACCTCACTGGCAACCTCATGGAGAGCAGATGAGCAGTGGGGGTGGAGCAAAGGAGAAGAAAATATGGGTGTAGGCCCCTGGTTCAGAGAGCTGGACTGTGGAGGGAAGGGAAGAGTAGGACAACTATCTAGGAGTTGTTGATGTCTTAAGATAGGGAGACAGGGCTTGATCAGGTTTAGAAAGAGCACCAGTGGTGAAGGAGACAAGAAAGTTATGAGATGGGGTAGCTGAAAGAGCAAGATCAGTGGCAGAGATAGCCCGGAACCCAGGGCTCCTGATTCTCGGGCTAGTGCTCGATTCTATCCCATGGTGGATTCCTTTTCCAAGTGAGGAGCCAAGGAGGGGCCGAAAGTTGTGGAAAGCTGAGAAGCCCCAGCTTGCGAGGTTCGAGGTTTGGAATAAGGACTTCCCTTCAAACTACAACCGCATAGATGGTGGAGGCATCAGCAGGGACCACTGGGGTTAACCGGAGGGGCCTTCTGAGGGCCAGATGATCCAGGTCTGCATAGAGCAGGCTCTGAAAGGTGGGCAGGAAAGCAGAAGGGTCTCAGAGATCTGACTCCCTGGGGGACACAGGCTTTTCCTCGGGGGTTCTGGCCAGCCCTCTTCCAATCCCCAGGCCCTTACCGGCTCCTGGTCCAGGTCCCCTGTGATCTTAGGCTCTTCCTCCTTTGCTGGCCTCTGGGTCTCGACTTTCACCAGTGGATCTATATGGGGGGGACAGAGCTGAAGAATTGAGAGAAAGTGACCAACTTGTCTGCTCCCAGGAAGGGCTCAGACTCAGGAGTTGAGAGATGGGAAGTGTGGGAGCAGTAGAAGGAAAATGAGGTGGAATTAGTCTCACCAAATCTGGGCAGTGGTTGAGGCGGGGGCGGGGGTGATCGCCTGTAACGGATGTGTAGGAGTCTTTGAGTGCCATCAGTTTTGTCTCTCCTTCTCGGGACCAACAGCAACCCAGCAACTCGGAAGGGTCAGACCCACAAACAATTTGGGCTCCACTCCCACTGATAATTCCGCCCATGCTCTGATCCTCCTCCAGCTCTAGCTTCACCTTCCAAGCCAGGGCTCCACACACCAGTCTGTGGCCTCGGCCCAAGTTGTGACCTCCCCCATTTTTCTCTAAACCACATGCCCCAGCTCTAGATCTAGCTAAAGTCTGCGAAGGTTCTAGTCCTGCCCTTCCCGCCTCAAGCCCCTCCCATTGTGCTCACCTGCGCCACCACCAGACCACGCCCAACGCCCCGAGTCCCAGCACTAGTCCAGCGCCCAGCAGTGGGATCAGGAGCTGGGGATACATGGACCCTGGGGAAACGGAGGAGGGGATGGCGGTGGATGCCGAGGTCAGGGGTGCGAGAACAGAGAACTAGCTCTCCAGGTCAAGAACGTCCAGCCAAGGCCTCTCTCCCTCCCCAGGGTCTGTGTTCGAGTTAAGCCCCCGTGCGCAAAGACCTGGACCTACCGTGGGCAGGCCCCGGAGCCCTGCAGTCAGCCCCGTCCCCTAGCACATGCAGCACAGTACGGCTCTCCTCCTCGCGGCGGCCCCTGCAGAAAAAGGTGCCTGAGTCCCCCGCGCTCAGGAGCAGCTCCAGCCGCCGGATACTAGGGTCCAGGGCACGTAGGCGACCAGCAAAGGGCTGGACGGGAGACACAGTGGGGGTCCCGCTGGATGAGGCCCACAGGATTGGGCGGCGTCCTTTGGACAGGCCCCTGCAGGCCGGGAAGCTAGGCGCCCAGGCCCAGCGGATGGGATGCGAGACCCCTACGCAGGAGAAATTCACCCGGTCTCCAGGGCGGCCGTCCAGTGAAGCTGGGTTTGGAGGGAGCAGTGGTTAGGGCAAGTCCACAGTTAGAGACGAATCCCACTCCCGTCTCCTCTCTCTCCCCTCTCCTCTGCTCTCCTGCGCTCCTCATCTTTCCACACACACCACCCTCCCCTCCCCCACCCCCACGCTGCCCCCTGCCTCGGTCTTTCCTGGCACCTATCCCAACTTTCCTGGGGGCATGGCTTACCCCCGGGGTCTCCCTGGGCCCTCGCCAACAGCACCGGCAGCAGTTGCAGAACCAGGGCCATGACTGGGATGTGGTGGGGAGAGGAGGGAGTGGATCAGCAGAGGAGACCGGAGGGAAACCAAGGGGTTGGGGGTGGGGGTGGGGGGGTCGCGGGTCTGGGCGCTCCGATAAAAGGAGGGCGGGGCTACCAGCTGCCGGGATCCCTCTGGGAGCCCTTCACAGCTCTCAAACAATACTCGGTTAAAAGTGGTGCTCGGGCTGGTGACAGAACACTTTCGCAAAACTTTAACTCTTACAGCTAGCAGGGGCCCAGAGCGTCCGGGCTGGCTGGCTGAGTTCAAATTCTGACTTCACGTGCGGGCAAGTCGCTTAACTTCTCTGGGCCTGTTCGCTCATCTGTAAAACAGGGATAAAAGCACCTACCTCATAGAGGATTGAGAAAGAAAAAGAGTAATACATGTAAAACACCTAGCACAATGGCTGACACATAGGAGCACTAAGTGCTCACCATTATTATTATTATTATTATTATTATTATTATTATTATTTCTATTCTTATTTTTGCTTCTACTTCACCTCTGTGCCCACGCTGTCCCTCCCAGCCAGTGGTGCCCCACCCAGACTGGCAGGTTTTGATTTGAGAGACACTTTGGAGCAGGTGCACATGCCCCACACCCTGGACTTCATTGGCCCTCACTGAACTAGAACAACCCAGGCCAGACCAAGCCCTAGTTTAGCCAGGGCAAGTTCTGAGAACCTTCTTTTTTTAAATTTTTTTTTTTTCAACGTTTATTTATTTTTGGGACAGAGAGAGACAGAGCATGAACGGGGGAGGGGCAGAGAGAGAGGGAGACACAGAATCGGAAACAGGCTCCAGGCTCCGAGCCATCAGCCCAGAGCCCGACGCGGGGCTCGAACCCACGGACCGTGAGATCGTGACCTGGCTGAAGTCGGACGCTTAACCAACTGCACCACCCAGGCACCCCAAGTTCTGAGAACTTTCTAAGGGCCTGAGGCAGCACCTCCCTAGCAGGCAGCCCCAGCCTATGCCTCTGTTCTTGTGACATCATGGAAGCCCCTGGTGACATTGCAAACCCTTCATCCTTTGTCCTGTGGCTAAGCAGGGATTGGGAAGATCAAGTCAGGGCTGAATCAAGATTAAGTTGGCCTCTTCCATCCTTAATTTCTTTTTTCTTTTTTCTTTTAGAGAGAGAGCACACAAGCAGGGGAGAGGGGTAGAGGGAGAAAGAATTTTAGGCAGGCTCTATGCTCAGCAGTGGAGCCCAATGCGGGGCTCAGTCCCACAGACCCTGAGATCATGACCTGAAATCAAGAGTCAGATGCTCACCTGACTGAGCCACCCAGGAGCCTCTCCATCCTCAGTTTCTGCTCACCTGCCCCTACCAGTTCCCCCCAGGGACCCAAATTTGGCAGTTAATGTAGGCCACATCCCATTGTCCATTTCCCAGGAAGCAGCAGGCACCGCCACCACAGCCACTGTACTATCACAGGGGCCTTTGGTGATGCCTCTTCAGAGGACTGGGCAGGCAGGGCTGTCAGCTGGGAACCAGGAGGGGTGTCTTGACCTGAAATCAAGAACCAAAATGGAGTTGGCCACTAGTTCACCTATCCTCCGCTACCTCTCTCTTCCATCCCCACTCCTTCACCCAGTTCTGCTTAGTACCTCCCCATCCCTGGTCAGCTGTGTGTAAATAGAGAAGGAGGGGCCACCAGAGGCAGGGAAGGGAGGGGACCATTGGGATTATAAATTCCAAAAAGGCCACTCAACTCCCAGAGCCGGATCCCTGAAAATCTACTGTCAGCTGCTGTACTTGCTACCATTCTCAGGATCCTCATCATGAAAGGTCTTCTGCTGCTCACCCTGTCTGCTCTGCTCTGCTGGGTCTCAGGTGAGCATCTAGGGGCCCCAAGGACTTCTACAGCTTGCCCCACCCACCGCCTTCCATTGCCCACTGCTCAGGATCCCAAGTGCCCCAACTGGTGGCTCAGTTCTCCTGTGCCTCCAGAACCAGGCTTCCCCGTCACAGGGTCTTTGCTCCATTTCTCAAGGATTCCTGGCTCCTTCACACTTCTCCCCACCTCCAAGACCTGCCAGGGCTCCAGGTCCCCTCTCCCCTACTCCACTACCAAACTCTCTGGGACCCAGCTTACTGCTTTCTCCTCTTACCATCTGCACTCAGCAGAGTCCTCCCAGAAACCTAGGCATCCAGTCTGGGACTTCTTGTGCATCCCACCCTCCCCATCTACTCCATCAGATTTTGTTCTCAGTCATTCTGAGAGGCAGTGGCCTTTTCTAGTGCACCCTTGGGCTTCCCTGGGGAGCATACCCCCAGGGATACAAGCCTTCTGGAGGGTCCCAGGGATCTCTTAGAATCTCCTGGGAAACTGGGGAGATATCCCCGCCTCCTAGGGAGGGAATGCCAAGGCTGCTCACGCCCAGGGTGAAATGGATTTGTTGCACAGAGGTGCAGTCACCGGACCCCTCTACTCTTGGACTGAACCCCTCCTTCGCCACACTTGGCTCACCCAAACCTGCAATTAGCTGAGGTGGGAACTTGGAGGGTGACACTTTCTGCTTCCATTCTCTCCCTTTTGGTAAGGTGCTCAGGTGGAATCTGATGATCTGGTTCCCAGATATTTTTCTTTTCTTCCTCAAAGCCGCCAGGATGACAGGATTCCACACTTACGGCGGTCCCAGGTGGTGAGAGTAAATTGCTAAAGCTGACCACGGGGGCACCTGGGTGGCTCAGTCAGTTAAGCGTCCAACTCTTGGTTTGGCTCAGGTCATGATCTCACCGTGAGTTCGAGCCCCACATTTGGCTCTACGCTGACAGCGCAGCCTCTCTCAAAAATAAATGAGCTTAAAAAAAATAAAAATAAAAATAAAAGCTGGCCTTAGGTGGCTTTCTTGCCAGCCTCAAGTTACAAGCCATTTATGCAAGTGCTGCAAACATCATTCTTATTTGTAATATTTCTTCCAATTTCAAGTCTCCATCTGTGACGTCTTCTGAATTCCTTTATCTTTTCCCCCACCTCCTCCATTCCTTGCCCACGGTATTCTCACATTCCATCTATCCCCAGCCCTGTGTTTTTGTTGGTAGCTCTACCCCTCTTGACTCATCCCCCATGGGGTGGGGTGAAGGACAGTGTTTAGTGTGTGGGCATTCACAGAGCAGTGCTCCACCCTCCCCTACCTCCACTGTTGCTGCTTTACTCACCTCCTCTGTCACTACCAAACCAAACAGGTTAGAACACCTACTTGATTGGCTCTTCTCCACCCTACCCCACAGCTCTGCTGGTCCCCAGGTGAGTCAGACACCCCATCACCTCAGCCTGACTTGTGTCTTCCCAGCTGACATTCGCTGTCACTCCTGCTACAAGGTCCCTGTGCTGGGCTGTGTGGACCGGCAGTCCTGCCGCCTAGAACCAGGACAACAGTGCCTGACAACAAATGTGTACCTCGGTAACATCCCCCTCTTTAGTGGGGAGAGGGGACCGGTGGGAGACTCTATTGGTGAGGGCTGAGGCCCAACTGTAGCTCAGACTGAGGTGGAACAGACAATCACAGGAATGATGATATTTGGCCGAGGGTTCTTAGGTACGAGGTACCATTCTCTGACTTTACATGGATTGTTTGAGTTCATGTTCAAGAATCCTATGATGTGGGTGCTCTCATTACACTGAGGAGACAGCCTCAGAAAGAGACACTGACAAGTCCAAGGCCTCACAGCCAACAAGTGATAGGACCAAGACTGGGGTGAGGGGGTGGGGGAAGGAAGTGAAGGAGGACAGTCAGACTTACTGAGAAGAGATAAAGAGGGGAGGGCCAGGGGCAGAGTAGGGAAGGAAGCCTGGGTGGGTGCATGGGGAGGGGAGGTGGGCACGGGCATGCCAGGTGCCCATCCTAGCTGACCCCACTGTCCACTCCTACCCTCAGGTAAGATGTGGGTTTTCTCCAACCTTCGATGTGGCACACCCGAAGAGCCTTGTCGGGAGACCTTCAACCAAACCAACCACAAGCTGGGTCTGACCTATAACACTACCTGCTGCAGCAAGGACAACTGTAACAGCCCAGCCCCTCGGCCCACCCCGGCCCTGGCCCTTGTCCTCCTGACCTCTTTGGCTGGCCTTGGCCTCTGGCTGCTGCACTGAGACTCACTCCCTAGCTGCCCCTCCTCCCACTTGCCTTAACTTGAGCTGAGCCCTGTGTCTCTGTGTCCCCCGGCTCCCTACAATGGCCTCTCCTTAGCTCCCTTTGCTCAGAAAAACATTTCTCCAGACTCTTCACATTTCTTTAATTAGACAATGGTCTCTCTACCCATCCTGCCACTTTACATCCTCCACTCTGCTTCTCCTGAGTCCCTGCCCATATCCCTCTAGACCATTCCAAATCTTCCCCAATAGAGTTCCTCACTCTATTTTTCCTCCTGCACTCTACCGTGCCCTACTCTGGGAGCGATGGGGACCTGGGCCTGAAATTGTCTTCTGTCCTGTCCCCAGCGAAGGCTCCTAGGAAGGACCTGATGACCTCACTGTCTGGGGTTGATTCCCCAAACCCTGGCCCCCATACATACCCCATTCCCATGATCACCTCTTTCCATTTTGTGTAATAAATGTCTATGTCTGATAAATTGTGTGTTTATTGTCAACAGACCTCTTGTCAGAGGCCCCCTCTCGGGAAATGATGTTTTCAGCTCCCTCCCTCCCCCAAGAATCCTTCAGGGGTTTCCCTGAGAGGCTGGGCTGGGGCAAATAGAGAAATGGGTTTTTCAGGCCTCTATCCTTCCTTCCTGTGCTTGAGGTTGGCACACAGGTCTCAGTGTTTGGAGCGACAATTCTTATCCCAAATTTAGGCCACACCTCTGGTGTACTGCCAAGAAGGAGGTGCAGCCTGGCTTCAGGGCTCACCAAAAAGGGTAGGAGAGTTGCATGGGGATGGAATCTAGGACCCTCTTAACAGGCCTCAGTCCCTCAGGTTAGAGTCAAGGGCCTCACTTGGCCAGGCTACTAAGCAGGGCACCAAGCAACCCTCCTAGCATGGTGCTTACGTTTCCTTTCTCAATCCTATAGAGTCACGTTGGGAAGCAAGTGGCAAATGGGAGAAAGGGGAACAAACCCAAACAGTTTCTTTGATTTCTGATGACCCCCACTTAGCCCAGAGACCAGTCCCCTCATGCCCTCATGGTCCTCACTGCCGGGGAAGACTCTCCCTAGCAATAGGACCAGAAGTCACTTAGAGCAGATTCTCCATTGTCCCTTGGGGTTTCATTGGTTAAGGAGTACACCATTATAACTAAGTCCACTGATGCTTGATAACCCCTAAACTAGAGCTTGGACGCCCCCATAATACTCCTGCAATTCTCCCATCAAAAAAGATAGAATTTTCCAGTCAGGTCTAGGGTGGTGGATAGATTTTAATGGCTCACAGAGGGCTGTTTGTCTTCTCACCTCGAATCTCCTTTGTTCCCTCGCTCCCTTGTGCCCTTCCCTTCCCTTGAGCCTACTACCCTCTTTACAGTGCTGGCAAGAGCCAGGCCAGTGTGGTGGCTGTTGCAGCCAGGAGGCATGGCAGGGCCACGGTGTTCGCGATGGCGCTGTTGCACAGGTCTCCGACGCAGCAGTCTCTGTGGGTTGTGTAAGTCACATCTCCCACCAACTCTGTTTCCACTTGATTGCAATGATGGGCCGCCACGCAGGCTGGATAGTGATGAATCAAGGTCACTGAGGCTGAGGAGAGAACGAGACTGGGGTGTCGGACTCTTCGCATGAGGACTTGCCTTCTAGGGCAGAGTGGATGTGACTTCAAGGAGCCCAAAGGGATTCTCTGCCCCCCTCAAAAAAACAGCTCCATGAAACCAAATGACCAAAATCCACACACTGACACTGTGAACCCTCTAATTCAATGCACTGAAACGGACCAACATCACTTCTGTGCTGTTCTTGCCCAAAACTCGTGACTGCAATGTAGAAATCATGAGAAAATATTAGATAAATCTAAATTGAGAGTCTATAAAATAACTTATCAGGACTCTTCAAAAGTGTCAAGGTCATGGAAGACAAAGACTCAGAACTGTCACAGATCAGAGGAGACTAAGAAGACACAAGAGCTAAAATGCAATGTGGGATCCTGGTCTGGGTCCTGGACTGTCAGTTCAGATGCAGAAATGAACACTACAGGTCCTATCAGCCCCAGGCACAGCCGGGCTGGCCAAAGGAACACGTAGCCTAGGCTCAAGGGATAGGAATGCTTGCGTCTCACTCGAAGGAACCTGTAAGACAAGTAATTAAAATCAGCACTATCCTAAAGATATGATCATTAGATGTACCTAATGAAATCTCTAACATAAAGAATAAAGATATTTTTGAGATTCCAAGTCTCTTGAGATGGAAAAGATGTCCGAGGACCAGACGAAGTGGCACTAGAACACCTGCTAGCATGACCTCATGGACTTCCAGTCAACAGTGTCCACTTTCTCAGAAGAACCCTATCCCCACTTTTGTCCTCAAAAACCCTCATGGGCAAGCAGTTGGGGAGGGGGTGGGACTTTGGAGCATCAGCTCCCCATTATCTTGGATGGCACCACACCAATAAATGGCCTATCTTTCTTCTTTGCCAAAGCTCGGTGCCTGTTTTTATTGGCTTGTTGTGCAGCAAGTGGATGAACTCTCGTTCGGTTTGGCTCTAGTACAGGACCCCAAAAAAAGACATGTGTGGAACAACTGGCTAAACTGAATAAGGTCTGGAGATGAGTTGGTAGTACCAGTGTTATTGTTATTTCCTGATTTTGATAATAGTACTGTGGTTATATAAAATGTTAACATTAGAGGAAGGGAGGTGAAGGATATACAGGAACTCTCTGTACTATTTTTACTAAATAGTAAACTCTCTATACTATTTCTACTAAATAATTTTCAAAAATTATTTCAGGGGCGCCTGGGTGGCGCAGTCGGTTAAGCGTCCGACTTCAGCCAGGTCACGATCTCGCGGTCCGTGAGTTCGAGCCCCGCATCAGGCTCTGGGCTGATGGCTCAGAGCCTGGAGCCTGTTTCCGATTCTGTGTCTCCCTCTCTCTCTGCCCCTCCCCCGTTCATGCTCTGTCTCTCTCTGTCCCAAAAATAAACGTTGAAAAAAAATTATTTCAAAATTACACACACACACACACACACACACACACACACACACACACCCCTGGTCCTTATCTAATGTCTGCAAGTTTGGTTTACTATTTTGGTCCCTGACCTCAAGGGACAGAACTTTTTCAACCATTTGTGAGTGAATGGGCCTATGAGACTCTGGAGAGTTAAGAGGGGGAAGTAGGAACATAGGGACAGTGGGCTGCTGAGGGGCTGTGCCAGAGCCAGAGGGCTCTAAGACTGCTCTACTCTGCCATGGCACCATCTGCCCAGAGCCAGACTGAGCCTAGAAGATTCTGGAAACCAGGAGGATCGAAGTAGGAGCTGGAGGCAGGGAAGGGCTGGGGGAAGAGGGAGAAACTGAGGACTCACGGTTTCCAGATAGCTTGTTCGGTCCTAGGCCTGGCTGGGGTTTGCGCTCCAGGAAGCCACAGCGTTCTCCCTCCCTGCAGGTGGCCACGGTTTCTTTGCAGGAGCTGCTGGGGCCTCCTTTGCAGTCATAGCACCTCATTTGGTTTCCTGGCAGGAAAGAAGAGGTGCTTGACCCGGGCTGACTGAGGAGCCAGTGTGGGTAGAGGGGGATGGGCTGCTCCTTACCCAGGGCAGTCCCCAGCAGGGTGCCAAGCAGGACCCCGACAACTGGGGAGTTCATTGTGTCTGCCTGTGTCAGGATCACCTCTCTCTCCCACCCCCCCTCCCTGGCCCTGCTCTGCCAGCCTTATATCCCCCTTGCCTTGGGCTTTATAGGGCAATAAAAAGGGAGGAAAGAATCTCCCCCAGCAGGCACTGGGGCCCCATTGGGGACAGGGAGGGGCCCCCATGGCCGGAAGAGCCCTCAGCATCCTCTGGAGTCCCCAGATTCTTCCTTCCTCAGCAGCTGTTCTAAAGCTGTGGCCCCCGAATTCCTGGCCTTAAGACCCTTTTGGAAGGTCCTCAGTGTTCTTCCTTTTCCAACTTCATACCTACGTGAGGTCAGATTTTCTTTGTATACTTCGACCAAAACAACATATCCCAATAGACTTTGTGCAGAAGAAGATGTGAAAACCTGGCCATCTTCTCTTAAGCCTGACTTTTATGTAATTCCCCAAAGTGTGGAGGGATACTACTTTTCTATGTTGTTGGGAAAGAAGTTACTTTTCACAAAACTATGTTTTGTTAACATGTAATAGGTTTATTATTTTTATTTTTAAATAAACCTATTTAAACTGCTCTGTTTTGATTTCTAATATAGTAAATACCAATATTAACTCCCACAAAGAAAAACTCTGCTCTGTCTTCAGTAATTTTTAAGAGGTGAAGAGGTCCTGAGATTAAAAAAAAAAATGTTTTGGAGATCTGTCTCCTCTGCCTTCCCTCCTCTATCTTACTCCTGGCACATCCCTGTTCTGATGCCTCAGATCAGGCTCTCTTCCCCAATGTCTTAAACCCAGTTTTCCAGAATCTACCACCACCTTCTAAATCTTATCCCCACATTCCTTCCAAGTCTTTCTGAGCCACACACCCCCCCAGTAGAAACACATCTGTCCCTCTGGCCCCACCCATGATTAATTCCTCCCTCGTGGTAGTAAAGCTGGGAGGGATAATTATAGGGTACAAATGTTGAGGCTTGGGGGGATCAAAGGGATCTGAAGCTGGGTGGGGTCCCACTTAGACAGCTGAGCTTTGTGTGGAGGGGCAGGTGGAAGAGGGTAGTGTTCATTTCACATTCAAACACCACACTGGAGCCATTCTGGGTCAGGGCTTCCAGGAGGGTGACCTTGAGAGACTCAAATGCTTGGAGAGGGGAAAAATGGAGCAAACAAAGACAGGGAGCTGAGTTGACAGAGCCGAGAACAGCTTGAGAGGAGGGGAGGGAGGGAGGAGTGAGGGGGAAGGTGACAGACATAACTCTGGAGCGGCAGACGCAGCCAAGAGTAACAAACACAAAACGGAGAAGACCCTGAAGACTGGAGCAGACTAAAGTAGGGGGCAGAGAGGATGTGAGAGATGTGGGATGCAAGAGCAGAGGCCCAGGACCCTCCCACGTCAGGCTGGTGGATCTGGTCCTGGTTCCACCCCCCCCCCCCCCCCCCCAGATTCACTCCCTAGGTGTGTTTGTTTACTGGTCCCTCCCTGTCTCACTCAGATGCTCCAACTCTCGGGACCTCAGGGTGCAGATCACATTCTCCCAGACTCCTGAGCCCTGGGTCCAGCCATGCGCTCCTCCAGCATCTGTCTGTGCCTCCTGTTCCTCTGTGGGGCACTGGGTAAGGGTGGGCCGGTGGGGAGAAGCGGGGAAGACTGGAGAAGAGAGTTGTAAGGGCTTTAGAAGGAAGAGCTACCGGGAATGGCCTCAGGCCAGGCGAAGGTGGAACAAGAAGTTTCTTTCCGAAGACATTTGAGAATAACTATCTCTTCCTTGCAGCATCTCTTGGACATGCCTCTGACCTCTGTCTCCCCTGTCCTTTATCTCATCTTTTGCTTCTTTACTGGGTCCCTTGGTTAGTGTCAGTGTCTGTTCTTAATTCGCTCTTGTCTGTGGCACCATTCACTTAACCTCTTTACCGCCACCCTGCCTTCCCCGGTCTGGCATTTTGTGTCACTCTCTGCATTCATCTCTGACTCTCGTGGCTTCTGTCATGTCTGTGCACTTCTCGCAACCTCTGTATCCCTCTGGCTTCTGTGTCTTTCTCTTTTCCTGTGTTGTCCCCCCACCCTCCTCTGTGTCTTTTTTTCTACTTCTGCCTGCCCTCCTCCCTCCCTTTCACCACTTCCCTCTCCCCACTTTGTGTGTCACATCTCTCTGTGAATCCCTGTCGCAGGTCTGGGCTCGAGCCTCTCACTGGCCTGTTTGCCTCTCTTGATCTCTGCTGACCCCCCAGGTCTCACCACGTCCCCCACCCGGGGACAGCTCCACTGTTACACCTGCAGCTTCAGCAAACCCTGCTATCCTGTTCTCACCGAGTGTCAGGATGACGAAGTTTGTGGCATCAGTATCGGCACCTCAGGTAGGACTCTGGTCCCATGGCTCTACTCCAGGCCCATCTCCATCCATCCATCCTGCTTTTCCTGCTGCCCCACACACAGTCTTTGCCTCCTTCCTGCCCGGGCCTCAGCATTCCCTCTTTGTCCCACAGAGCAGAGTGAGATCATCGAGCGGAAAGGCTGCCTCCCAAGGGCCCAGTGCCCTCTGCAGGGCCATGCCACCTACTGGTCACGCTCCTATGCTCTGCGGCACCACTGCTGTGAGCAGAACCTGTGCAACACAGCCACCATGCTGCAGCAGCTCCCCAGCCCCCTCCTCATCACCCTGCTCCTCCTCGTGGCCAGCTTCATGTGGGGAGCCCACCTACTCCACTAGCCTCAAACCAGGACTCCTCCACCATCACCACCACCCTGGAAACACCTCATCTGAGATATGCCCAAGAACCTGATTCTGAAGAGACCTCAGGTCTCTGGCCCAATACCTTCCCAGACCCTTCCCAAGGCCTGATTCCTACAGGCACTGCTCTAACCCCTATAGGTACCTGCCCAGAGCCCAGCCTCGTAAAGAACACCTGTTCTATGCCTTTTGTCTTTTCTAGTTGCCCGATGTTGATGCTCTATCTTAGCTCCAGGTCTTGGGCAAGGCAGGTGTTTTGATGGAGCTGTGGGTCCCAGGCACGGGGATTGAAGGGGCACCAGGTATGGTGAGGAGGACAGTCTTGCTAGGAAAGATTAATTTGGCAGGTTAGGAACTCAGGAAGGAGGTTCTTGGGGAACTATGAAGAGTAAATTTAATAAAAGTGCTATTTGTGAGTCTAGGACACTGCTCTGTGTGGTGTGTATGTGCGTGTGCTCTCTAAAAGCAAACTATAGCTGCTTGGTGGGTTTGGTTGGGGTGCTGGGACTAGAACCCTAACTTTCACCTCACTCCCCATCTGTGTCATTCCCGTCCTCCTCCTTGCTAACAGGTCAGCTTAAGCTGCTGTAGCATGAAGGCTTTTGGTGACACTCCTGTGAAAGCTTTTCTCCACTGAGGTCCAAGCTTGAGCATACAAAAGGATGTGGCTGGGAGTCCAGCTCCTTTCTGCCTGAGACCGGGGAGTGGACCAGTTGGGAGCACCAATGCCCTTCCCTGCTTGGCCAGCCCAGACTTGTCCAGGGTTCACTGACAGCCCAGCACACAGGGCCCAATTACACACCCCACCAGTGAATCCACCCGCCCACCCTTGCGGACACTCCCTCTCCCCAGGGAGATACCATGGGACTCTTGGAGCTCCCAGGATGTCAGGATGTTGATAAGCCTCTGCCACTCCGGATGCCACAATGAAGTGCTAGGATAAGGAGGGTGGCTCAGGGTGGGGGCTGAGCACAGCCACCCCTCATCCTGACTCAGTGCCCTCCCCTTCCATGCAAGGAAGTCTGGGGTCTGATTAAAGGTGCCTGTTCTCCTTCACCTTCTTCTCTGGGAAAATGAGACTGAGCAGGGATGAAGGATTGGAGGTGGGGGGTGGTCTGGCTTAATTTAGAGGCCACCTGAGTCTTCTTCCCATTCTCTCTGTCATTCCATCCTCCTACTTGATGCTTCCATTTGTTTCTCTCTGTCCATCTCTTCCTCTTACTTGAGTCCTTGCCTTCTCTCTTCTTCACTTTCCTCCATTTATCCTTTGGTTTCCCCAAGACTGATACTCCACCATTGCTCAAGTCTCTGGATTCTTCTGTCTCCTCTCTGTCCATCCCCACCCCTCCACACCCCCTGCCCCCTACCCCAGGCTCCCCTCAATCCCATGGGACTGGGCACTTAGGGTCACCCCTTCACTGGCTATTATAAAACAGGAGACCACACTTTCTCATAGGTGATGTCACAAGATAATGCTTCTCCTTTCCTTCAGCAACCCCCCCCCAACACACAAGCATGCGTACACACACACACACACACACACACACACACAGCTTGACTGCTGGAGACCAGCTGGACTGTAAAGTAGCACTCTCAGCCCCTCCCCCCTTGCCAGGGTTTTCAGGCGAATCTTTCAGGTGCCAGATGGCTGGAGAGACAGCAGGTCACACTTCCCAGCAGATGTCATCGAGATCATCTGATCTTGTGGGCAGGTGGGCTGTGGGTTTTGTGAAGCAGAAAGATAGAATAAGGATACTTCCATACTCCACCTCCTCAGAATTAGGATTTCACACCCATCCCAACCCCAGTCTCCTCTGGGATTTAAGCCTGTACCCCCTAGTGTTTCTCACCTGAGACGGGCCACATGGATGTTCTCATAGACCTGGATTTCAGGTTTGAAATGAGGAATCGAGGCATCTAAGAAGAAGGAACCATATGGGGTGCAGCAGAGAAATTATCAGATAATTCAGAGCTATATTCCTTACTGCCCTCCTCCCCTAGAGAAATAGGGTATAGAGGCAACCCTCTGCCTCACACCCACATGCTCTCTTCTTTCCTCTGGGAGGGAGGGACTCACCTCTGCACTGAGCCCTCTGGACCCTCTGTCTCCAGAGCATGATGCTGAGGGCCAGGATGGTGAACCCCTGACCTGCTGCAAGCAACAGCATCAGGATCCAGGATACATCCCAGCCCGTGGCACGGGCACAGAGGGCAGGGGAGGCATCCATGGAGGCTACAGTAGGGGCAAGACAATAGGGATAAGGAGGGAGGTGGTGAGGGGTCTGTTCCCATACCCCAAAGAAAGGCCTCTCCCCATAGTCTGGTGGGCTCTTCCCACCAGAAGACCTCATATGCATCTTTGCCCCCAGTTTCCACCAACCCACTCTGCCCATTTTCAAGCCTCTCATCCTGAACCTGTGAACCAATAGCAATACACCCCCTCCCATATATGAACAGCTAACTCCAGAGCAGACTGGCGGCCATAACTGGCAGCCATATGAGCAATCTTTCCTCATATCCTTAATAGTAATCCAAAGTTTCAAGAGAAAGTAAAGTGCCTTCCATTCATTCATTCTTTCATTCATTCACTCCATAAGCATTCACTGAGTGCCCACCAAATGCCAGGCGCCACATTAGGTGCTGTAGATGTAGAGAGAAATAAGACCCAGGCACTGCTCATTAACTGGCCTTTGCCTTCCAAACTAATGGCAATTTTCTCCTCCCTCCTGCCTTGTAAATGGGTTATTCTACATCTAATGGCATTCTGTCTGTGTATAATGGATTTTTAATTGTAAAACAATGATACATTTTTTTCTCCTTCTCCTTTCACTCTCAGTAGGCCATTATAACATCAGTGCATATATCTTTTCTTCAAAAGACAACTCCCGGGGTGCCTGGGTGGCTCAGTCGGTTAAGTGTCTGACTTCGGCTCAGGTCGTGATCTCACGGTTCATGGGTTCGAGCCCCGCATCGGGCTCTGTGCTGAACGCTTGCTCAGAGCCTGGAGCCTGTTTCGGATTCTGTGTCTCCTTCTCTCTGCCCCTCCTCCACTCTCACTCTGTCTCTCAAAAATAAATAAATGTAAAAATTTTTTTAAAAATTAAAAAAAAGACAACTCCCCCATCAATAATTCTTATTTACTTCCTCTCTGAAATGGGATAGCCCACAAAAATCCTAGGTTACCCTATTTCTGAATAATGGCATATCCCACTGGAATCCTTCTTGTTCTTCATGGCCAATGGTCTATTCCACCAGAAAGGTGGCTTAATCAACCCCCTTCTCTGTTATAGAGTTGGCCAATGAGAAAAAAGCCTTCTCCCTACAGGTGATGGTCTGCTCCACCAGAAATCACCCCCAACCCAAATCTGGCCAATTACAAAGTCACGTCCTCCTCCCCTGGCCAGCAGGTGCAGAATGTGCCAGAGACAACATCCTCTCCCATATCCTCCTTCAGTTTACCTGCCAGGCTAAAGCTGACCCCTTTGTTATGAGGCATGAGGCAGCTGATGATTCTTGGTCTATGTTCCCTGGACTCAGAGAGCTGTTCCCCAGGACACACCAAGAGCAGGGCAGCCCCATCGCCCCAAAATGACTGTACATGGCCCCTCACAGGACCCCTTCCCTCTAGCCAGGTCACAGAGTCTAGGCGTCTGGCAGGGGCCACAGAGCATAAAAGGACGGAGCAGGGGGATCCATCCGCAGCCCTCGCGGATAGCTGGGATCCTGTGGGGAGAGAGGGACCGCTTAGTTTTTTGCTGGGCTTCCTGGCCCCCGGGGGCCCCCCCCCCCCCGGGGGGGGGTGCACTCACCTCTGGGCACGGAGACATCATACACCCTCCAGTTCTGGTACTTATGGTGCTGACCCAGAACAGCACACCAGTACCGACCGGCGTCTCCCTCTTTGGACTTTTCCAGCCACAAAGAGTAGTTCCCCAGCAGTTTGAGCCTGGATGCCCTTACAGACTTCCCAGGCTCTGGGGAAGGCCCCCTCCCAGGCCTGGCCACTTGGACTTGGGCCACCAGGGCAGTGGAGGAGCCTGCTGCAGGGCTGCGGAACCAGGACAGGAGTTCGTCTCCACTCAGAGTGGATGGTGCGGGACATGGCAGCTCCATTGCCTCCCCCAAGGCTACATAGATGGTCTGGATATTGTCTGTGGAGAGGGGGTTTTATGGTGCTAGAAACCTCCATCAGATCAACAGCTCCCACTTGACCTCTAACTCCTGGCTTCTGCTCCTTCTGGGGTCTCCCAGCATGGGTCTTGCTATGAGCACAATTCTCAAATGACAGCTATAAAAAAAGTTGAGGAGGGGAGAAGAGGGTAGGGCTTTCTTCCTCTCTCCTCCAGTGGGTGAGAGAATCTGAAGGCAAGAGAGAAAATGCTGGAATAGTTGGCACATACCCTTCTCTCTTCCTCTCATTTTTCCTTTTCTAGAAGCACTTATGTGTCTATTCTTATTTTCTAAAGGAAACTGTCCATGATCTGGACCCTCAATTTCTCTGGATCTTCCCCAGAATTAGAGGTAGGGGGAAGTCAGTTGGGGCAAATCTATCTTCTTGAGTCACATGCCATCTGCAGGCCCCTAAGGAGAAACAGCAATAGTTCCTCACGACCTTGCAAATAGCTGAAGAATCCCCCACCTCCCGCTCCTTACCTGCAGCAGCCTGCGGGGGGCCACATAGGAACAGAAGGAGGAATAAGACCGCCATGGGGAGAGCCTGCCAAGTTCTCTTGCCCAGGACCTGGTGCCCCACGGAGGAAACAGAACCCAGATAAAGACTCACACTCCCCGGTCTGGAGTGACACGGTCCTCTTGAGGGGATGGGAATGCTGGGGAGATAAAGCCCAGCTTCCTGTCTACTGGGGAAAAAGTGACCACCACCTTCCAGTCCCAAGGGGGAAAAGACCCAGTCCAGTCTGTTCTGAAGATGATCTCTTCACACTTCTGACTCTACATCAGCTGAAGGACACAGATTAAAGACTCTTCATGCTAAAAAGCCTGCACAGAAGGGAGCACAGCTGTTCACCTCCATTCAGTCTGGAAGTACATTCTGTGCTCTCTCCTTCACCCTAAGAGATGCCAACCATAAATGCAGAAGCTGAATCTTCACGTTGGTCTCCACAGAACTCAGTACAAGACTGCACACCCAGCCAATACCCTATAAATAATTTAGAATGATTTTCCGTGTGGCTTATGGCACACCACACATCTCTTCTGAACCCCTGATGAGTATATTACGTTACTATTAAAAGAAGAGAATAACAAGCATTTGCAGAATTCACCAATTCACCTCTCTACCCCAGGTAGGATAGGATTCTCAAAACAGATCTTCATATAGCTCTAAGAGTTTTTTTTTTTTGTTTGTTTGTTTTGTTTTTTTTTTTTTTTAGAGAGAGAGAGAGAGCACAAGTGAGTGAGGGGTAGGGAAAGAGAATCACAGGAGGGGCAGAGAGAGAGAGAGAAAGAAAGAGAAGCAGGGAAGCAGCGTTCCCCCAAAGCAGGGCTTGTGCTTACCTGATGTGGGACTCAAACTCACAAACCACGACATCATGACATCATGACCTGAGCTGAAGTCAGATGCTTAACAACTGAGCCACCCAGGCACCCTAGCTCTAATAGTTCTTAATGTGTTATTTACTTTTAAAAGTTATTTACTTTTAAAGTAGTATATATGGCATATATGTTTTTATTTTTTACTGAGAGAAGAGAGAGAGCATGTGAACAGGGGAGGGATAGGGGGGTGTGGGGGGGTTACAGAGAATCAGAAGCTGGCTCTGCACTGACAGCAGCGAGTCCGATGTGGGGCTCGAACTTGTGAACTGTGAGGTCATGACCTGAGCCAAAGTTGTACGGTCAACTGACTGAGCCACCCAGGATCCACTTTAATGTTTTTTTATTTTAATTCCAGTTGGTTGACATACAGTGTTATAATAGTTTCAGGTGTACAATATACTGATTCAACATTTCCATGCATCCCAACAAGTGCATGCCTTAATCCCCATCACCTATTTAATCCACGTCCCCCCTGCCCCCGGTATTACCTGGATGCTGATTACATCGATACACTCAAATGGTGCACTTTTATGTATATATGCTTACTGCAATAAAAAGCTAAAGAATTTACATATAATATAGGTGTGACGTACAAAGAAAAGACAAACCTGTCTTTTTAATAACAGTATTACCATTTCAAAGATCCTCTCTGCTGTGTTACACTATTCCAAATTTGCTCTTTATCTTGCACTTACTTGACCATTAAATTTTCTTTTTGAAACGGGGTGTCAGGTTGTATGTAATCTATGGCTTTCTTTTTTCCAGTCAGTACTACGGTTTTGAGGTTCATCCACGCTTCAGAACGATAATGTATCCTTTATTTTTTAAACCAGTATTTCACACACGTTAACAATACTGAGTCCTCCTATCCATATCCATGACTGCGACGTAGCTCTCCACTTATTCAAGCCTTCAGTTTACCTCTTCCAAAAACTTCTGTAATTCTTTTCATAAAATCTTGCATTTCTTTGATTTGATGTATTCCTAGACACCTTTTCTTTTCCGTTTCTCTGGTCAAGTGCTCCTAATCCTGCCTCTCGTTCCCACTTCGCTCGAGAGTCTGCCAATATTAAGGGACAGAAATAAGTGACTGGACTACACCTGATAAGGTTGTAACTCTCCGCGTTCCAAACGCCTCCAACTAATTTCTGACCATCGCTCTACCCGTAGGTCCGATTGCCCGAAGCCCGTCTCAGGCAGCGCGGAAAATGTCTCCGCTCGGCACGAGGCGGAGCCGGTACGTGCTGACGTCAAGGGCACGCAATACCTTAGAGGCCGGGGAAGGGCGGGGCCAGCAGGGGGACCTGCTGCTGGGAGAGCAGCGGCCCAAGCGGGGGCCATGGCGAAGCTGCTGAGCTGCGTCCTAGGCCCCCGGCTCTACAAAATCTACCGGGAAAGGGACTCGGAAAGGGCCCCGTCCGGCGTCCCCGAGACTCCAACTTCAGTCACTACCCCCCCTTCCAGCTCCTGGGTGAGTCGAGTTCTCCCCTGGTCAAAAACATGGTACGGCCCAAACCCCTTTGCGGCCTTTGCTTCCCAGAAGCGCCCATTATTGGAAATCGGGGGAGCCTGGTTGTCAAGCCAGGTGTCTGCGAAGTGCTCTTTGTGCTTCCTGGTTTAAAGTCACGCCTGCGGACTGGCTGCCTCCTTTATCGCGGTTTGCCACCGCTTTCTCATTCCGACTACCACTCCTTGCTTTTTCCTCTCGCGGCCCCCCACCCTGTCTGTCGTGGTTCGTGCTGGTCCCATTTGACTCTACGTCCTGGAAGAGACCCTACGCGGATTCGAGAGCTGGATGATTTTGCCGTCAAACTCTCGATTTCTTCCTGCTAGGTGCCTTCCCTGGTTCTGTTTTATCTTCCCTTTACCCTGGCCTTGAATTTCAACATGACTTGAATATGTCACGGACCCGCTGCCCCCCACCCAACCGCCCAACCTACTTTGGAGACCCCAGGGTCCTTGCATTCGTGAAAGCTGAGGGTGGTGGTAGGCTGTGCCCCTACACGGTCTCCACCTTTTTATTGGTAGTCTCAGATTATGTTTACTGTCCTCTACAAACCGTCCACCCTCAGCCACATTCTCTTCTTTAATCACCCCACTATTATTTCTGTTCTTTCCCTCTTAAAGTTGTTATGGTGCCTTTCCTTTCTGTTGCTCTAACCCCTCTCCCCATATGCACATGCCCACAACCCATCTGAAACTGGGAGCAGAAATCATCCAGTGATGTTTTCACTTTTGCTCCCAAGTCCAGCCCGGTATGTTCTCACGGTCTGGGATAGGAAATGAGGTTTGGAGTGGGGGTGGGGGGTGGGAAGAGGGGCTTCTGTGGGGAGACAGGGATGTCCCAGGAGGGATAGCTTTGAAGGCTAGAACCAGAGGACACGAATCAGGGCTTTCAAAAGAGAAGGGGAAGGACTTGT
The DNA here is from genome assembly GCF_014898765.1 of Herpailurus yagouaroundi. Lineage (NCBI taxonomy): Eukaryota > Metazoa > Chordata > Mammalia > Carnivora > Felidae > Herpailurus > Herpailurus yagouaroundi. The sequence goes on from NW_024412610.1 coordinate 371,864, forward strand.
CAATGGACACGGCCCTTGACACAGCCATCTGCTTTGGCAGGATACGTACTATCAACCCCGTGCCCTGGAGAAGCATGCGGACAGCATCCTGGCACTGGTACGTCTGTCCTGCCATCTGGGACTACTGCATCTTTTCCGACCCACTCGCCCTCCCGAATTTTCTCCCCCGCAGCTTGGGAGAAGGCAGTGCCCCCGGGGGTGGGGGATGTTCTGGGCTCTGCAAGAGACTTCAACACACACACGGATGTGCTGTCAAGTGCACATACTTGGCAGTCCCCTTTGGTGTGTGCATTTTTTTTCTCTGGGGCAGCCTGAGCCCTGAGGAAACTGTGCTTACTTTTGGGACCATCTGCAGGTGCTGAGTCCTGTGGTCCCCGGTGACCTGTCCTCCCTGGCAACTAACCTCTTTGGCTGCAAAGACAGCTGTTTTCTCTGGCAGGGTTCCTATGGTGACGTTTGTGCATCTCTTGGGGACCAGGCCAGGTGCTGTCCTGAGTGGGCCGAGTGAAAAGGCTTGATTAACTTGAGTAGAAAGAGAAACTGGCCTTTCAATGTGATGAAATTATGTCTGGAGATGAGAGGAAGAAAACAGAACCCGTACCTAATTTTCCCAGCCTCTGTTATGCTCTGATACGCTGCCTTTTAACAAATATTAAGCACCTACTGTGTCATGCACAGAATAGGTACTTGATATAATCTCCCTCAGGTTATCCACTTTGCTCAGAGGTTAGGCCTGGAAATGGCAGACCTGTGTGTGTGTGTGTGTGTGTGTGTGTGTGTGTGTGTGTGTATTGATTGCTTGTCCCCATCTCTCTGCTGCAGGCTTCAGTCTTCTGGTCCATCTCTTATTACTCCTCTCCCTTCGCCTTCTTCTACTTATACAGGAAAGGTCAGTGTGGTTTCAAAGGTGGTGGGCAGGTTGTTGGCAGCTGAGCTGACCCCCCCTAAAGAGGAGAGGGGCCCTGAGAGGATGGCTTGGCTTCCCTCTTCCATCAGGCATCTTCTTCCTCAGAGGGCATGGCTGTCCCAAAGAGAGGGTACGGGGTGGGGGTTGGGGCAGTGGGGAGAGCTTCTCATGTGATGCCTCTCCCCTCCCAGGTTACTTGAGTTTGTCCAAAGTGGTGCCGTTTTCTCACTATGCGGGGACACTGCTGCTACTCCTGGCAGGAGTGGCCTGCCTCCGAGGTAGGTTGAGAGGGAGCCTGGTTTGGATCTATCCCTCACTGGGTAAATATTTATGAAGTCACTTCTGCAAATACAGTTTTGTGTTGGGCCCTGAGGGGGAATAATTGGGAATGTTGAAGGCATGATCTTTTTCTTAAAGGGCATGGTTGTAAGTATGAAAAGCTAATTGGCAGAACACTTTGCTATTACCTAGAAGAGATGCATATACCCTAAAATAATTCCACATATGTCCGTATATATGTTTGTAATAATCCGAAACTGGAAACAAGTCCATGGCCACAAATAGTAGGATGGCAGGGAGTCTAGTTCTAGGGCAGAACACAATACAGCAATGCAAATGAACAAATTGAAGCTACACTCAGCAACACAGATGAGTCTCACAATTGTAATGTTGAATGCAAGAAGAAGACTACCAAGGGGCGCCTGGGTGGCTGACTCGGTTAAACGTCCGACTTTGGCTCAGGTCATGATCTCGCGGTCCATGAGTTCGAACCCTGCGTCGGCTCTACGCTGACAGCTTAGAGCCTGGAGCCTGTTTCAGATTCTGTATCTCCCTCTCTCTCTGACCCTAGCCCATTCATGCTTTGTCTCTCTCTCTCTCTGTCAAAAATAAACAAACATTAAAAAAAAATTTTTTTTAAAAGAAGACTAACAAATGATGTATGCAGTGTGTTTCTACTTATGTAAAGTTCAAGAGGGATGCATACAGAAGTGGCAAAACACAGGCATGCTTACCTTGAAAGTCAGGAGAGTGATTACCTGGGAGAGGGAGGGAACAGGATGGGGAGGGCTCCTGGAGGGACGTGACTTTGTTCTCTTCCTTGACTTGGGTGATGGTCACAGGAATGTTTGCTTCGTATTTTTTAAACTGAATATATATTGGATACACGTATGTTATATCTCACAACTTAAAAATGAAGAGAGAGTCCAAATCATTGCCCCTCGGCCGATGCATGTGAAGAAAACTGGGTGAAGGGATGCTTGGAGAGAGGTGGTAGACTAGGAGCTGCATGGCTGCAGTCATATCCAGCCTGGGGCGGGGACCTTCTGCCTTCGGTGTCCTGCCTCCTGATCTCCATTGGGGTGGGCTCCCTCATCAGAGAGGCGTTCCCTGACCACCTCACCTAAAAGTAGCTCCCAGTCCTGGGTTTTGTCTTATTTTTAAATTTTACATATTTATTTAAGGTTTTTTGGTTTTGTTTTTGTTTTTTTGAGAGGGAGAGGGGCAGAGAGAGGGAGACCAAGGATCTTGAAGTGCGCTCTGTGCTGACAGCAGAGAGCCTGATGTGGGGCTCAAACTCAAGAACTATGAGATCATGAGTTGGATGCCTAACCAACTGAGCCACCCAGGCAGCCCAAATTTTATTTATTCTTAATTTGGGTACATAAATTAAATATAGAGAAGTCCAGAGAACAAAGTGTCATGAACTGAAATGCTTATATTCTGTCATGTAGCTTCACATACTTTTTGTCAATAAAGTTCTGAAGCATTGCATTCAGAGTTGGCATTCCTGTTGGAATCTTCCCCACTTCTGTGTTCCTCTTTCCCCAGAGGTAACCATTGTCACTTGGTGTGGTTTCTTTCCTGGTCCACATTTTTATCCTTTTATGAAAGATATACCTCATTTGATCAAATCTAAGCTGTTAGGAATTGTAAAATACATTCCAATTTCAGTTTTCAAATGTGAAAAACTATGCATTTTAGAATCTATGAAATATGGTAAGCATAAACCATATATAGCCATTCATTTGTGCATTTTGCCTTTTTGACACAAATGGCATCACATTATACAAATCATTCTGCACCTTCCTTCATTCTTAATATTGTCTGGGGTCTCTACCCTTGATAATAATAGCATTCTAGTTGATTCTGGTTTTCTTTTCTTTATAGCACTTAATCCTCTCTGAAATGTTCTTGTTTACTTGCTTATTGTCTTTCTCCAGCCCCACCCCACCCCCAGCCAAAGTGCTAGCTCTCCGGGCTGGGACCCGTGTGTCTTGTTTCCTGCTATCTCCCATGTCAGGACAGTGCCTGGCACATGACACCTGTCGGGTCAACGGAAGCAGAGAAGTCAGGGTTTGAGACTCCTTGGCAGTGAAGGGAGAGCAGATGTGATCGCCAAAGGGCCAAGTGAAGAGAGGAATGAGTGCAGTGTTGAGGATGGCTCTTATTTCAGAGAGGGAAGTAGAATGGAGGCAGGGGAGGAGCGGTCCAGGATTCAGAAGGTGGCAAAGATGGACCCAGGAAGCAGAGAAGGAGTCTCAGGGGACAGGAATAGTGTAGAGAGGCATAGTTGCAAGAGAGTGGGGATGGAGGAAGGAGACTTTGGATTCAGTGAGGAAGTGATTACGGGGCAAGAGCAGGAGCCATGAGGCCAGATGGCAGGGAGTTAGACTATACAGAAAAGAGATGGAAAGCAAGCAGTGAAGAAGGGTGGCAGGGAAAAAAAGAGAGACTCAGTGTTCACAAGGATGAACAGTAAGGTTGCATGACGGTGTGTTGCATGCAACAGTAAGGTTACATGACTAGCAAAGTGAACATTCTGGAACGTTGAGGGTTGCCAGCCTATAAAGAAACAAACTGAAGAAGCTGGGTAGCAGAACACTGAAGCCAGTTGCTAGATATGGAGAAAGGGGGTCAGCTCAACTCTCCTATTTCCCCAGACCCTGGGCCACCTGTTCCTTTCCCTCCCACTTCCCTTTCCAGGGCCTTCTCCATGCCCATCTCCAATCCTCTTCCTGAAACTTACTCAGCTTGCTCTTCCCAGTTTTCCTAACACTGTCTCCTATCCTCTCTCTACCAGGCATCGGCCGCTGGACCAACCCCCAGTACCGGCAGTTCATCACCATCTTGGAGGCAACACATAGGAACCACTCTGCAGAAAACAAGGTAAGGGGTCCCAGGAAAGGTGCCAGACAGGTGCCCTGGCAGCAGCTTTCTCAGCTGCCTCTCCAGAGTACTGGGCACCAGCTTCTGCCAGGGCGAGGAGTTGTGTTGCCACCCATGGCAGTAGGTTTTTGCTTGCATATTGCTGTAGCCCTTCTCCCCTGTGCAAGTGAACTGTCCACCCAGAGAATTTTCCTCCCTACCACTTCTAACGGGATGTTCCACTAGAACAATCCTCCACCCTTCTCCCCTCCATCTGTAAGAATTGTCTAGATGTGGAAATATTCCACATCTTAGAAGGGGGTCTTCTGTCACAGCAGCTCGGTTCTGTAAGTGTTGTTTATTTTGGCTGTGTGCATTGAACACCATGCTAGTTTTGTTCAGGGATGGGTCAAGATGGACAGGTGTGTCCACTGTTGTGCCCAGAAGCACAGCGTGGTGCCAGGAGGGAGAAAAGCCAGGGCATAGTGTCCTTGGAGTTGTGCCGGCCCAGCTGGTGCTGGAGTGTGATTATCTTTGAGAAGGGGCTTTGGGGCCCTATAAAGCTCTTCCCTGTTAGGGATTCCTGGGATCAAAGAGCTGTGACCCTACCATCATCGTGTTACTGGTTGTTCCACGCCGCCGTTTACAGAGCTACGTAATGAAGCTCTACCACGCTGCTGTCTGAGGCATTTTGTGTACGCCCTTCCCAATCCTCACAATAGCCACACCAGGTGGCATTATTATACCTCTGAGGACACAGGAAAAAAGAGGTTAAGTGACAAGCAGAGTCACAGAGCAAAGGAAGGGGCTGGGTCTGGATTTGAGGCCTGGTCTGAGCAAAGCCTGCTTGAAATTTGCTTTTCTTCTGTTTTGTTTTGTTTTGCCATTTACATTTTTGTACAGTGTTTCTGTTGTTCTTCCTTAGTCAAGTTATTTTTGAAAATGTCAAAAAAATTTCCTGTGACAGAAAATAAAAAGAGCTCTCAAAATAGAGCACTGGGAGCTCTCAGGGTGAGGGAGGGGGTACAGCAGAGAGTCAGACACAGCTCCCGCCACCCTCAGAGAGCACGTGGACAGACTTCGTGGGGTGACTGGAGGCATCGATAGCGTGGCTGGCATCACCAGCCCATGGCTGCCGAAGGTGAGAGAAGGGAGGTGGCTGTGAGGATGGAGCAGAGAGGGCTTCGTTCAGGAGGTGATTCCAATGCAAAGGAACCACTCACTGTAGACATTACTTTCCCTTGTTCCCTCTCACCCAACCTTAGGACAGTCATTTTGATCCTCTAGGGCAACATCATGTAAAGGACCTGGTGGGGGAAAGGGGTATGACCAGCCAACAGACCCCGCCCCCACTTCCTCCCTCAAAAGCACCAGCACCTCCAGCCACCCCTTCTTGGGGTGGGTCAGTTTTATATTTTGGAAAAGCAAAGAGTGTTGAGTAGTTCTTCTGGAAGCAGACAGGCCAGTTTTGATACCTGATAGGGTATCCTCTCTTGCCTGATTTTTCTGGCTGTGACAGAGCTTACCCTCTATGAACTAGGAGTGTGTTGACCTCGACTTGTCTCCCTATGATGTGTGGGGGCCAGTCCTGTGGATGAGGGTGCCAAGGGTGGGTAGGTGGGCCTGCCCCAATTTCTTAGTTTCCCTTTTCCTCCCCTCCTCTTTCTCTCCCTGCCCACCACAGAGGCAGCTCGCCAACTACAACTTTGACTTCAAGAGCTGGCCAGTGGACTTCCACTGGGAAGAGCCCAGCAGCCGGTGAGGCCCCAGTTCTTTCACTCCATCCTGCTCTGTCCTGTCCCACACCTCCATCCCCATCTTGGGCCCCAGGGCCTCCTTTCCAGTGCCATCTCCTCATTCCTGGACCTCAGCTTGCTGCTTCTGACTCCAACCTCCCCTACATCTTTCCATCCTCAGGAAGGAGTCTCGAGGGGGCCCTTCCCGCCAGGGCGTGGCCCTGCTTCGCCCAGAGCCCCTGCATCGGGGGACAGCAGACACTCTCCTCAACCGGGTCAAGAAGCTGCCTTGTCAGATCACCAGGTGAGAAGCAGCAGGGAAGAGAGGCCATCTGGGGTGGAGGGGACATCGGGTGAGGACTCCAGGACTGGGTGCTATGGATAAAATAGCTGCCATTTATTGGGCCTAGTGCTATGTATTTTGTATTATTTGTGATGGTTTTTAATCTACATTTATTTTTTTTTTCAACGTTTATTTATTTTTGGGACAGAGAGAGACAGAGCATGAACGGGGGAGGGGCAGAGAGAGAGGGAGACACAGAATCGGAAACAGGCTCCAGGCTCTGAGCCATCAGCCCAGAGCCCGACGCGGGGCTCGAACTCACGGACCGCGAGATCGTGACCTGGCTGAAGTCGGACGCTTAACCGACTGCGCCACCCAGGCGCCCCTTAATCTACATTTATATGTGAAGAAAAGAGGCTCAGGGAGGTGTAGTCTCACAGATGGTGAATGAAGGGTTGGGATATTAATAATTCTGTCTGACACAAAAGCTCTTTTATTTTATTATTATTATTTTTAATTAATTAATTTACTTGTTTATAAATGTTTATTTATTTTTGAGAGAGAGAGCTGGGGAGGGGCAGAGAGAGGAAAAGACAGAGGTCCCAAAGTGGGCTCAGTGCTTACAGCAGAGAGCCCAGTGTGGGGCTCGAACCCGCGAATGGCAAGATCATGACCTGAGCCAAAGACAGACTCTTAACTGACAGAGACACCCAGGTGCTGCTAAAATTTATTTAAGTAAGCTCTACACCCAACATGGACCTTGAACTCACGACCCCAAGAGCAAGAGCCACATGCTTTACCGACTAAGCCAGCCAGACACCCCACAAAAGCCCTTCTAACGAGGCTGAGAGAGAACAATGAGGTTGAGAGTGTGGTGGAGACACATAGCCTTAGCTGGAGTGGCATCTGGTGACAGCTGTGCCCCTGACCTGGCCTCTCTACTCCTAGATTCTTCTGCCTTAAGCAAGCTACAATTTCTGCATCCATGAATAACGCACTTTATAGGATTGGTATATTAAGTAGAGTAACATATTCAGAAGGGTTACTACTTTGCCTGGGTACTTGACAGCAAAGCCCAAGTTGTGGCTACTGATGATGTCAGAAGTGACAACAGTAAGCCTTCCTCCCTTACAGTAGAGCAGATGCTGTGGTAATTTTCTATTGTTGGGGGCTGGGAGGCAGTTCCAAGATACCAAGGAAAGGGATGGATTTAGTGATCACTGTTGCCTGTGTGACGATTGGTCAGAGGGACAAACCAAATTTGCAGTTTTGAGGGGATGCTGGACAGGGTGGTACATACCTGTTTTTTTCTGGGGACAAATCCTATTTCAGGATTAACTGGAAATGGTTAATTGTCTTTTTCAGATACCTACCACAGCTTATCTGTCTAGATTAGTGCATTTGTTCAGTAAATATTTATTAAGCCCCTCTTTGTCAGGCTCTAGCCACCTGCTACGTGGCAGAATAGGGCATATTGCAGAACAGAACAGTCAGGTCTCTGCCCTGCTGGAGTCTGCAGTCTAGTGTGGTGTATTTCAAACTACCGTCCATTCATGAATCTTGAAATCGAGTGAATTACAGCTGTCATTTTTTAAAGTATTATAGGGGGCCTTTAAATAAGTTGCATTTATACATTAACAGAATCATAGTTAATAATAACTTTGCTTTGGGGTCCGTGTGTGGCTCAGTTGGCTGAGTATCTGACTCTTGATTTCGGCTCAGGTCATGATCTCACAGTCGTGAGATCAAGCCCCGTGTCAGGCTCCACGCTGAGTGTGGAGCCTGCTTGCGATTCTCTCTGTCTCTGTCTCTCTCTCTCTCTCTCTCTCTCTGCCTCTCTCTCTCTCTCTCTCTCTGCCTCTCTCTCTCTCTCTCTCCCCCACCTGTGCACGCACTCTCTCTAAATAAATAAATAAACATTTAAAAATTAAAAAGAATAGGGGCGCCTGGGTGGCTCAGTCGGTTAAGCGGCCGACTTTGGCTCAGGTCATGATCTCACGGTCTGTGAGTTCCAGCCCCGCATTAGGCTCTGTCCTGACAGCTCCCGGCCTGGAGCCTGCTTCCGATTCTGTATCTCCCTCTCTCTTAATTAATAAGAATTACTTATCGCATATAGAAAATATTATCTCCTAAAATTTTCAATATTATAAATATAGATGTGTGTACTGGGCCACAATATAAAATGTGCATATTATAAAGGTTGTAGTAAAAAAAATTTTGAAGAACACCAGCCTGGTACATATATTACTTCATTATGTCCTGAAAGAGGAGAACAAAGCTGTAAAGGTCAAGAAACAAAACTGTAAAGGTCAGGGGTGAAGCAGGCCCCAGAGTCTCTGAGTGCTAGGGCTAGGATGATCCCTGGGTCCTACTGAGGTCAAGGGTTCGTTAACCCCATGTTCCCCACAGCTACTTGGTGGCGCACACTCTGGGGCGCCGGATGCTATATCCAGGCTCAGTGTACCTGCTTCAGAAGGCCCTCATGCCCATGCTGCTGCAGGGCCAGGCCCGGCTGGTGGAAGAGGTGAGGCCCCCTGCCCCCACCCCACCCCCGATGGTCCTTCTCCCCCTACCAGGGATGTGACCTCCTGCCCCTCACAACATCTCCCCCACTCAGTGCAACGGGCGCCGGGCAAAGCTGCTGGCCTGCGATGGCAACGAGATTGACACCATGTTTGTGGACCGGCGGGGGACAGCTGAGCCTCAGGGACAGAAGCTGGTGAGAGGGAGCAGGGAGCCCAGCCCAAAAGTGGTGCGGGGAGAGCAGTGGAGGTTCTGGGGACCTCAGTTCTACAGCAGCCCTAAGAAGTACATCTGGGGATAATCCCATCTCCCACCCCACCCTCAAGACATGTTGGCGTAGGAAAACCCTACCACAGGGAAATAGATGAAGTAGGAGTTGACATTCAAGGACCAAAAAGTAATCTTGTAATAGTCACCACTTAGACAGCATTTATCACATAGAAGGCATATATTTAATCCTCAAAACAACCCTGCAGAAGAGGTACTATTTTTAGGAGAGCCCATTTTACAGATGATGAAACTGAGCCTGGGATAATTTTCCCAGACCACACAGTGAGAGAGCTGGGATTTGAATCCAGGTAGCCTGGCCTCCAGTATATCCTGCCTCCATGAGGGAGCCATGGAAAGAGCACTGAGTCAGCAGTCCAGGGAGCTGACTCCTGGTTCCGGCACTGCCCAGCTGCTATGAGAATCCATGCAAGCTCCACCATCTCTGAGTTTGGGCTTGGGGCCCCATGAAATTAAAGTTTATCTGACTCTAAGTCTGGGGCCCAGAGATGGAAAGTGATTGGCATGCCATACAAAAGAAACAGTCATGAAAAAAATAGACCCAAAAACTAGAAAGGAAAAAAATATCCATAACCCCATTTCTGAGAGCTGTCCTCCGGTGGTCTTCCAAGGAAAACGACACTGCTGAGTGGTCGAGCAGTTCGTCTTCCTCAGTTTGCTAAGCTTTTGCATCCACTCTGCCTCTCATGCACCTTGTAAAATTAGAAGTTTCTATTCCCGTTGAAGACAACAGGCCCTTTCCTCTTCCCTGTAAAGCTCCCATGTCCTGCCACACGGGGGATTTTCAGTCCCAGCTTGGCTCCTTCCCAGCCCTCCTTCCTGCTTCCTTCCTTAGGTGATCTGCTGTGAGGGGAACGCGGGCTTCTATGAGGTGGGCTGCATTTCTACACCTCTGGAAGGTAGGCCCAGGGCACAATACTCGTCTCTGCCCTTTGGAATGGAATGTCCCCACCTTCCCACACCAGTATAACTTCCCTGGGCCAGATCACCTTGTCTGAGTGAGGTTTGAAATTCTCACATTTGGGGGGAAAGTTTACTCCCCATTCGCTTTGCCAACCTTACATTCCCTCCCTTTGGGCTGTGTCCCTAACATTATGGCCTTCATTCTGTCCCCATGACATAATCAGATCTCTCCCTTCTGCTGCCTCAGAACCTCTGGTGTCATCTCCCCGTTCTGAGAAAGCTTGGAGTTACTCATCTCTAAATTTGGGGTTGTTTAGAGCTCCCATGTTGTGTTGGTCTTTCCCCTGGGGCTGGAGGTGGGGGAGGTGTGGGCCACAAGGTCATAGCCCCTCCTCCTCCTCCTGTGTTGCAGCTGGATATTCTGTCCTGGGCTGGAATCATCCAGGCTTTGCTGGAAGCACGGTGAGACACTCTCTGAAATCCCTTTCTTTTCCTGAATTTATGGTTATGGTCTGTCTCCCTCTGGTCAGCCACTGGAATTAGGAAAAGGGGTGTATATTTCTCTGGTGGCTCTCACTCATCTGTCACCTGGGTGCCAAGGACAGGGAACCATGACGCCACCCCACAGTGAGAAGTGGCATTTCTGGAGAGTGCGGGTCCTCTCGCCACCCTTTTCTTCTGCACCCTCTGTCTCTTGTAGGGTAGCTCTGTGCTGGAAGCGTGCAAGTGGCCCATGAACCAGCCTCTGGTGCTAACCCACTCCTGAGTTTGCCCTTCTTCCTGCAGGGGGTGCCATTTCCTCAGAATGAGGCCAATGCCATGGATGTGGTGGTCCAGTTTGCCATCCACCGCCTGGGCTTCCAGCCCCAGGACATCATCATCTATGCCTGGTCCATCGGTGGCTTCACTGGTACCAGCCTACCCCCCTCCCCGGGCAAATTATGCCACCCCCACCCCCCTCAAAGAGCAGTAGGGAAATGCCCTGAGAGCCCAGCAGTGGGGTAGAGGCTTAAGGGAGGAGAGGATGGAGGAGGGATATCTGCGTGTGTCTGGAAGATGGTATCCTATTTGTATACGTTCACATTTCCTTCTACCTTATGCCCATTATGAAAAGAAGCAGACCAGGGTCCTGGAGGGGGGAGATCAGGGAAGTGAAGTTTTCCTCTGCACGTGGTCTTCGATGCACTTTGATATTCTCTCTCCGTCTTCTCCATACAGTGCCCTGGCCAAGTGAAGTGAGGGTTTAAGGGGGACCTGGGGCTAACCTAGTAGAGATGATGGTGTCAGCCTGTAGGGTCAATGGGACAAAGGTGGGGTGGTGGGCAGGAGCCCCTCAGTCCTCACCTTTCTTCCTTGTTCTGGTACCAGCCACATGGGCAGCCATGTCCTACCCAGACATTAGTGCTGTGATCCTGGATGCCTCCTTTGATGACTTGGTGCCCTTGGCCTTGAAGGTTATGCCAGATAGCTGGAGTGAGTGCAGCTCCCAGGCCTGCCTTTCCAGGGAAGGGGTGGGGTGGAACTGGGAACTATTCTAACTGGAGATGGTTCCTTTTTATGTCGGTGGGGAGTGGGTCACCCAACGGGATGAAAAGCAGGAGGGCTCCCCTGTCTGGGGCCTTAGTTTTCTTTGTGAACAGTGGGGAACTATATGTTGTGCAAGGGCTTTGTCTCTGCCATCCCGTCACTCTGATCCCACTCTAGGGGGCCTTGTGACCAGGACCGTGAGGCAGCATCTCAATCTGAACAATGCAGAACAGCTGTGCAGGTGAGGGCAGGCCAGTAACCGGCGTGTAACTCCCTTCCCCACTTCCCCACTGTACAGGCTTTGCTGGGTATTCAAGCAGATCTCCCAGTAAGGCCAGAATGTGGGCCATGCCTGTTCTTAAATATTTTCTCACCCCTGAGTGAAGGGCTAGCCTGTGGGTCCCTGCTATAGTAGGGGGTTAGGCTGCAGCCAGTGCAAGGGTGGGGTGGCCACTTGTCCCCTCTCCCTCTGAGCACCACACTGTCCTCTGAAGGTACCAGGGCCCTGTGTTGCTGATCCGCAGAACCAAGGATGAGATCATCACCACCACGTGAGTGCCTGGGAGCCTCTGCCCTCCTAGATCCCAGATGTAGCTAGGAAGTTGCCCTTCCCACCTCTGCCCACCAGAAACCTAGGTATCCAGACCCTTCCTCCCCAACCTCCAGCCCCTCCAGTGTACACTGTTCTCACCCCCAGGGTTCCTGAGGACATCATGTCCAACCGAGGCAATGACCTCCTGCTCAAGCTCCTACAGTATCGGTAAGCGGGAGTGTGTGTGCGTGCGTGTGCGTGTGTGTGCATGTGTTTACTGACACTGGCGTGGCAAGGGAGGGAGGGAAGAGGGTTTAGGGATGAGGAGTGAAGAGAATTGGGTCCTGACCTCTCGTCCTGGTGCTCCCTCTGTAGGTATCCCCGTGTAATGGCAGAGGAGGGTCTTCGAGTGGTGAGGCAGTGGCTGGAAGCCTCCTCACAGCTGGAGGAAGGTGCAGGGGGATGCGGTGAGGCCTTTGGGTGGGGGCCTGGCCGGGCCAGGTCACTGACAAGCCCTCCTTTCTCTCCCTGAGCAGCCTCGATTTATAGCCGTTGGGAGGTGGAGGAGGACTGGTGCCTGTCCGTCCTCCGCTCCTACCAGGCAGAGCACGGGCCTGACTTCCCCTGGAGTGTGGGTAAGGACGTCCTGTGGCAGGAGGGGGTGTTGGGAAGAAGCCAGGAAGGGGGATGAATACCCAGATGTATGGCTCATGTGTGAGCGGCTCTTCTCCACAGGGGAGGACATGAGTGCAGACGGAAGGCGACAGCTGGCCTTGTTTCTGGTGAGCTGAGGGGTGGCGGGCAGGAAGGGGGTGCCGGGATGGCCAGGGGGCTTGGAGACAGGGGATACCATGTAAGCATTGGAAGTGGCAGCTTGTAGGGTGTGGGAGGTGGTTTCAGAGGCTGTGGAGGTGTTTGGGGGTGCTGTATACTGCGGTGCTCTGCACCCCACCTGTCCTGCCCTCTTCCTTCAGGCTCAGAAGTATCTGCACAACTTCGAGGCCACGCACTGCACCCCGCTCCCGGCCCCGAACTTCCAGATGCCCTGGCACCTCTAGGGACCACAGTGGGACTCGTTCTGAAAGAGTGGGATAGGAGGAGACATGAGGAAGGCTCTTCTTATTTGTGATTCTGTGTTCACGTTGCTATTTATAGTTTGTGGAAAGTGGGGGGCTGTCCCCCTTCTCACTGCCCTATTGCACGTTTCCCCTCATCCATCTGGCAGTACCTAACCTTCCCCAACATATACCCCGCATTCAGTGAATGGATTATTCCTAATAATTAATAAAAAGGTATTTTTTCTACAGGCTGGCTAATTGTGTGACTTTCCAAGTGTCCAGGAGCTTGGGGCCGGTAGTGGTGACAGCTGAAGCTGCAAAGAGCCAGGCTTTGGGGAACCTGACTCCAGCCGGCCAACTTAACCCTCCCCATCCGTGCTGTTCTCCCAGGCCTCCAGCCCCCAACCTGAGCTCTCCTCATGTAGTGGGTCCCCAAGCCTCCCCATTGGCTAGTGTGTCTAGTAGTATCACACCTGCAGCCTCCCTAGCCTGCGCCCCAGTCCTTCCTGCATAACCCTGCAGCCACTGTAGGAGCTCACGGTTGCCCCCTCTTTGCTAAGAGCTCCAGAGCTTTCACTTACAAAGTGTTTTCTAGTACCTGATTTCCCCTACTTGGCTCTTCTACAGATTTCCAGCTCCAACCTGCATGGCTTCACCTTAAGTATCACCAGTTTTCCTTACTCAGCTCTTGCTGTTCCAAGGGGGAGTGAGGAACAGCCCACTCCCCATGTCTTCTGCGGCAAACCCTACACACCTCTTCACCGTGCCTTTGTTGCTTTCACGCACCTGTTGCAGTTCAGTGACAGGGCCTGCCAGGGACTGAGGCTTCCCAGAGCCACACTTCACCTTTCTGGACGCTATTAGAAGAAAATCCCTAAGGTGAACCCAAGGAAATTGGCTTCCTGTAACTTCTGTCCTATTTCCAATCCTCAGACTTCATGGAACAGAATGAGTTTTCCTCCCACCTGTCAGTTTGTTGCCTGGCCACCTTCTTCTTGGGAAACCTCTTTTAGCTGAAACGCTCCCAGGGTTACCCTCCTTGGCCCTCTGTTTTGAACAAGCACAACGTGGGCAAGCAACAATGTTCTAATATCCTAGATAGCTTCTGGCTAATATCAGTGTCTCCTGGAACTCCAGGGCATGAAGCTCCTCAGTCTCTGGGCAGAGGCTGTCTGCCCTCACCAGCTCACCAGCTCCTTCAGTGGGGGCATACTGAGTCTCCACTGGAAGGGTGATCTGAGACTTGTCAGGTGATATACCTGATAATTGGGGTCAAAAGAGAAGAGGTGGCCACAGCTCCAGAATGCTCCACCTTTAGCAAACACTGGAGAGTTGATACTGGCACTCTGTTCCTCTGTCCCATCCCAGGGGGAAACAGGTTGGGGAGTGTGGAGCATGAAGCTGTAGGTCCAGCTGGATGGTTCTGAACCTCACCTTCCAGGATTCACCAGGACAGTTAGCCTCCTGGAAAACAAGTCTGTTCAGTTAAGGTAACAACCTCCTTGAATGCAAATAGGGGGCACTTAGCCCCACCTCCCACACCCTGGAGACAAAGGACTCCCCCTTCCTGGCCAAGGCCACTAGGGACTCTGTTGACTGACCTCTACCATTACCTCCCCCTTCCCCTTCTTCCTGCATAAAGAACAGTGGATGCCATGAAGAGCCCTCAGATAACTGAAGTGGTTGGGGAGAGGGGAGGCTTAACATTTGAATTCTGGACCACCGAACCCCAGGGGCCTCAGTCTACCTCCTTAGATTACTCCCCACGTGATAAAGCTCACATCAGCTCTTTGTTTTTAGAACCACCACCACACACCACCCGCTGCCCCCGGTTGGACCAGCTCCCTGTCCACTCCTCACCCTATATAGCAGGGTTCCAACAGTCCCAGGAGAAGAACAGCCGAGATGCAGACCCCACATCTGCTGGAACTCTGGACCTTGCCTTACTGGGCACCAGGCAAGGTCTGGACGCCCAGGCGCCCCCGAGGAGCTGGGTACACGGGGAGAGAGGATGGAGGCTGGGACAAAGAAGGATTAACACCTGGGCAGGAAACCTGGGAAGGAGAGGTGGGCCCTGGGCTGGGCCCGGGCTCGCCCTGCGCTGCTTTCAGTGTGAGTTGCGGGAGTAGGCTCAGGGCTTGGTGATTGGGCTGAGGATTTGTTCGACTCCCCCGAGAGGGTCAGGTGTTTCCCTCCCAGCTGTCACAAGTGAGTGAGGGCCAGGTACTTATCCGTTCATTCATCCATCCAACAAGCCATCCCAACTCCCTCAGGAACCAAGTCTTTTTTTTTTTTTTTTTTTCTTTCATTCATTCATATGCGGGTTAAAGATCGCTGCTCTCTAGTTCCACTCCAGACCGCCTGGTCTAGCTGCTCAGCGAACAGAACTTGGCTCCCCGCCCCCTTGTTTGCCCCGCCCATAGCCCTGACTGTAGCATTCTCTCCTCAGGCCCCACCTCCTTTGTTTCGTCACTCGGCTGCTTACCCCCACCGGTATCCCGCGTCCCCAAGGCACTCCGCGCAGAAACTGTCCTCGGCTGCTATCACCATGGCGACTACAGCAGCGCCCCGCCTCTTCACCCCTGGAAAGCCTCCACCAAGCCCATCACCGCGGCAACGAACTCACCAGGCTCGGCAGGCGCTCTGGCCGCGCCCAGCCGTTTAGACTGAGGAGTAGCAAAATGAAACTGGGACTGGATTAATGGCCCTGAGGCCACGCCCCTTCCGTGGAACCACTCTCCTAGCTCGCACCGAACCCACCCTCGAAATAACCGCCCCCATCTTCCCTCCGGCTATCCGCAGGCCGGGTTCAGAGGACGCTGTGAAATTCCCTTCTAACTCCTTTCTGCCCCTTTCGCTTCAAGAGGAGCCTCCGCCCTCTGATTCTGTCTACCACTCTGTCGTTCATTCAGCAGACATTTATGCAGGTGCCAGGCGCTCCTCCCCAAATCTTCATTACTCCGACTTTTCAATTATACAATTGTCTGATTTCATTTATCCCAAGGCTCTTGGGCACGCAGTGGCGTGCGTTTTCCTTTTGTATTCTTTCTTTCCTGTCCGTCTTTCTTGGCTCAAATCTGAGTCCATTTCTTCCCATCTTCCCCATCAGCGCCCCGAGGCCAAATGATTCTCGGATGGTCTGGGACTGTAAGCAGGGAGCCCTCCCTCAGGGCCGCACCCCAAACCTCCAGACCAGAAACTGGAGCAGGTGGTTCGCTCCTGTACGCCGAGCTCTTCCTACAGCACCCCCGACCCTTAAAGGGAAAACCCTGAGTCTCTCAGAGACCCTGACCTGGCGAGGTGCGTGCTGAGCTGGTCGCTTGAAGGAGCTCAGCGGGCGAACCCCCCAGTAAAGGCGGCCCCCAGCAAAGGACGTGGGCGGGGCTCCTGGGACGCCCACCTCTGCTCTTTGGTTGCGGCGTTAGCCTCCGGCCCGGTGGGTTGGTGGTGCCACAGCGCCTCCTTCCGGGGAAGCCGCGTGGTGCTCTGGGCGTCTGTTTGGGGCGGAAGGCTAGGTCTGACGCCACGCATGTTTTCCCAGGTTTCATTGCCAGCCAGCCACCCCCCCCCCCCCGGCAGAGAACTGAGCGTGGCCAGAGGGCCGCCCCCGTTTCCTCCTGGGACCCCTGAAGTGCAGTCAGGCTCGGAGAACGAGAGCCCGGTGCCGGAGCCTTGTGGGCGCCGGAGATCAGAGTTACTGACCTGCAGCGGAGCTTAGGCGGGGTGGGGTAAAAGGGGGCGTAAGGAAAGGTGCTGGCTAGTTACCTGGAACCCACAGGGGCCACTGGGCTGAATAGGTCAGTCGGGACTCAGGTGTCCTCGCTTCTAGATTTCTGACAGTTCCACGTTGTTCCCATCTTGAAAAATGGTACCACCAATCACCTCCTTGGGCAAGCCTATCCCCCACTTTTCCTCTTTCCATATTCAGTCTAACTGCAAATCTGTCCAGTCTTCCTTCTAAATAAATGTCAGATTCATTCGTCTTTTCCTTGCCTCTCTTCTGCCAGACCAGGCCGCCATCTTGTGACGGGACTCAGGAATAGCTTCCTAACTGGTTTCCCCGGCCTAGGCAATCTTTTACAAACAGAACTCTGATCTTGTTGCTCCTTTGGTCAGTGCTCAGGACTGCCCAGGTGCTCCCGGGAAGTACTCATCCTTCCCCCTCCATCCCCCCATCATTGTTTGTTGTCTCCCCCACTAGACAGCTCTGTGGGGGCAGGGATTTTGTGTAACGTTGTATCCCCAACACCTGATACAGTGATTCAGTAAACTTCTGTAGAATAAATATGAAAAAAAAAAAAGTTTCCCTCTCATTCCCCTTTTGTCTGGGTCCTGTCCCCAAGCCAGGATGTTAGGTCTTAGAGTGGCCGTGGGTGAGGACACTCTGTTTCTCTGGCTGTTCTGGGACTGATTTCCACCCCAAATGGGTGTTGCCTCTCTCTTTCCTCTTGGCCAACTTCTCTTTCACCAATATAAGCCCCAACTGGAGGCTAGTAGGCAGCAGGCCCTGCAGTTAGCCGGAGTATGGAGCCCATGGGCCTTCATAGCACCTCCCAAGCCCTGTACGTGGTCCTTTTAATAGTGCTGGTCATGAGGAGCTTGGTGTTTGGTAAGTGGCTCTAAGGGGTCAGAAGGGTCTCCTGGTCTGCTGGATAGAGAGACCCACAGATACCAGGTGTCTGGGCACATCTGCCCAGGATGCTCAGCTAAAACCAAGCAGAGGGAAAGATAGGATGGATGGACTTGGTGAGATAATGCCTAGGGACTGGTAATGGACTGCTGTTCACTCTGAGGGATATCTCTAGTTATTACCCCAGGGCTGTCTCAACAGCAGTGACCTAAATGCAGATACTGAAAGGACTCCATTTAAATCTGGGGCAGTACAGAATAGGGAGGATTCCGAGAACATGCTAGATAACAGAACCGGGATCCACCCAGTAGAACAAGGCTGAATCTAGCCTGATAACATCCTCAACATGGCTGCAAAACACCGTCTATATAGAAACAGGATTCAAAGTGTTTGTTCAGTATCTGCCTCCCACTAAGTGTTCTGCTGGGTCTGGGGACTCACTGACATGTGATCTGGGCCTGGAACGAGAGGAAGAGGGAGCATATATACACGTAGGTGGGGAAGGCTTTGGTGGACAAAGTTTAATATGGGTCTTTCCAGTGATTAGACCACCAAACAAATAATGTGATGGGGGGCCACTCAAAGTCTCCTGTCCACACAACGCATAGATTCCTCTTGTCCTGTGGTGATGCACTCTTGTTTTCACTGAACATTACAGATTAAGAAAGCATATTCAAAAGGGGGTCCATAGGGGTGGGGAGACTGTGAAACCAAGTCCCAGAAGAAGAACTGTCCTCACAGAACTGCCCAGGCTGGAATTAACTGCCTCTGCTTGGTCTTTGAACTTAGGAGCTTGCCGAGTGCTGGGCACATGGTAGTACCTCAAAATACATGTTGAATGAGTAAATGAATTCCTTAATGATTTCCTTATTTCAGGAGGTATAAGAGCAGAGAATGGAGGTTTTAAAACTGACGAAAGCCTGTGATAGAGGATTAAGCCAGATGGTTTTAAAGAACGGGTGATTTCATGGTTTTCTGAGACGGGAAGCTGGGGAGGGAAGAATGGGCTTGACCAGCCTGGAAATTAGGTGGGGTTGGAGTCAGTGTTGCTCTGTGTTCTAGGTAATTTTGATCCTGTCAATCCGGAACCCCCTCATCCAGCTCAGTTCTCCAAATATCTGCGCTGCTATCGATGCCTCTTGGAGACCAAGGAGTTGGGATGCCTTCTGGGATCTGACATCCGCCTTGCCCCTCCTGGCAGCAGCTGCATGACTCTGCTCATAAAGAACAGTGAGCTGCTTGTCCTTGGCCCGACCCATTCCTGAGCTGCATCTCTCAGCTGTACCCCACAGTCTGGTTCCTACAACCCCTACCTAGATAGTGCTCATCATGCTCTCTCCTTCCTCACCTTCAGAGCCATTCTCTGTCTCCACTTCCACCCCTCCTGTTCCCTCATGGGGCTGGCTGGTGTCCACGTTTCTTTTTTTAATGTTTTTATTTATTTTTGAGACAGAGAGACAGAGCAGGGCAGGAGAGGGGCAGAGAGAGAGGGAGACACAAAATCCGGAGCAGGTTCCAGGCTCTGAGCTGTCCGCACAGAGCCCGACGCGGGGCTCGAACTCACAGACTGTGAGATCATGACCTGAGCTGAAGTCAGACGCCCAACCGACTGAGCCACCCAGGCGCCCCATGGCGTATGTGTTTCTTACAGCACCCGGCCTTGTGGGGGAGGCTTGTGATCACTAGATCCCCCGGCTTCTCCTCAGGCTGCCTTCTCTCTGTTCAGGGAGACCCCTAATGGTTCACGTTCACCAAAATTTAGGCATTAGCTGTCTTCCCACTTCACTCTCCCCAGAGGATTTGCTCTGCTTCCTTATGAATGTGAATGTTAGGCCAAATTGTCATGTGAAATTGCCCTCTGGACAGCTCCACCTCAGTTTCAACTTCCTGAAACTGCAGTCCCTGTTTCTCATGCCTGCTCTTCCACACGATCCCTCACCCCCTGCCCTCCACCCCTGCTTTTTTTAGTGGGCTCAATGCCCAACATGGGGCTTGAACTCACAACCCCTAGATCAAGGAGTCCTATGCTCTACTGACTGAGCAGCTGGGGGCCCCTCCTCTGCTCTTTTTAACAAACACAGAACACATTATGTGCCAGCACTGTTCTAAGCACTTACCACCCTCTCAGGTTTCTTATTATTGTTATCCCCATTTTACTGATGAGGAAACAGACGCCCAGAAAGGTCAAAATCTTGCCCAACTCTCCTAGAAGCTGAACCACAATTTGTGGTGATTCCGGAGATGGTGCTCTTAACAACACTGCATAAACTTGCCTTCAAGTCCTTTTATTATACTTTTGGTTCAATATCAGAGTACTCAACCGCATCAAAGAAAAGTCTCCCTCCCACTCCTGGCACAAGCCACCCAGCTCTCATGCACAAACAACACAAAACTAATCTTCCTAGTCTCTTTTTTTTCCTAAAGACTTTTTTTCATTTTTAAGTAATCCCTACACCAAACGTGGGGCTCGAACTTACAACCCTGAGATCAAGAGTCACATGCTCTACTGACTGAGCGAGCCAGATGCCCCACATCTTTCCACATTCTTGATATCCTTTCTGTGATCTTTTGTGTACATCTCACTCTATGCAAATATGTTGTTTCACCTCTTTTTCTTTCCTCCATAAACAGTAGCATACCACTGTAAACACTGGTGTGCACTTGCTTTTTATACATTTTTATTAATTAAAAACTTTTAAAAATGTTTATTTAGAGGGGGGGGCGGAGAGAGAGACAGAGAGAGAGAGAGAATCTGAA
This sequence comes from Herpailurus yagouaroundi, assembly GCF_014898765.1. NCBI lineage: Eukaryota > Metazoa > Chordata > Mammalia > Carnivora > Felidae > Herpailurus > Herpailurus yagouaroundi. The sequence continues at coordinate 392,155 of NW_024412610.1, forward strand.
GCAGGTTCCAGGCTCTGAGCTGTCAGCACAGAGCCCAATGCAGGGCTTGAACTCACAAACCACGAGATCATGGCCGGAGCTGAAGTCAGATGCTTAACTGACTGAGCCACCCAGGTGCCTCTATCTATCTATCTATCTATCTATCTATCATCTATTTATTTATTTTTGAGAGAGAGAGGTAGAGACAGAGGGAGTGAGGAAGACGGGGGGGGGGAGAGAGAGAGAGAGAGAGAGAGAGGGAGAGAGAATCCTAAGTAGGCCCCACGCTCAGCACAGAGACCAACGTGGGCCTCAATCCCATGACCCCAGGATCACGATCTGAGCCAAAATCAAGCGTCAGATGCTCAACTGACTCAGCCACCCTGGCACACTGCACTTGGTTTTTTAAAATGAACAGTCATGGAATTTTAAGTTTCCATATCAGTTTGTAAACAGCTTCCCTGTTCTTCTGACCTGCTGCATGGTTCTCCATGGCACAGGCATAGCAGAGTTTGACAATCCCATTATTGACGGATCTGTAGGTTGCTTCTAATTTTTTCCTCTCTCAAGCAGGGCAGGAATGAATGTCCCTGTGAACACATTTTTCCCCCCTCTAATATATATATAATAGCAAGAGATACCATCTTCTCTTTTGTTCCATAAAATGATGACAAACACCTTTTCTTTGCAATCTGACCTCCAATACATCTCCCAACTTTTTTTTATATGGTCCCAGCTGGTTCTCCCCCAGCAAGACCCAACTCAGCCCCCTCCAACCATCACTGTATTTTTTAAAAATTTTTAATATTTATTTTTGAGAGAGAGAGACAGAGAGAGCACAAGTGGGAGAGGGGCAGAGAGAGGGAGATACAGAATCTGAAGCAGGCTCCAGGCTCTGAGCTGTCAGCACAGCGCCAGATGCGGGGCTTGAACTCATGAACTGTGAGACCATGGCCTGAGCCAAAGTCGGATGCTTAACCAACTGAGCCACCCAGGTGTCCCGCATCACTTTATTTTGAATGGCTCTTTCCCACCAACCTTCCACGGGATCCATAGCTGGTGACTCCCTGGCATTCCTGCCCCTGTCCAGTTCCAGGAATCTTGGCATTTGCCGGGGGGGGGGGGGGGCGGCCGGTCAGGGAAGGGTGTGGGATCAGTGATGGTAAGTCCATGTGGAGGGAGGGGATGGAAGAGTCTGGGATTGTGCCTGGGACCTGAGATGTCTGTATCACTGGTTGCTGCCATCCTTCCCCAGGCAGTGGTTCTGACATCATGGTGAGTGACTGCTGCCGCAAGGAGCAGATGAGTGATTGTTCGTAAACCCGCTCTTCTCCAGTGTTTGGCTTCTGGATATTTTCTCGATGCTGCTTCCTGGAGTCTGCAATAACCCTCAGAACAGTGTTCTATATTCCGTTGAACTTCCGCAGAGACTTTTAGAATAAAACCCTGCTAGTTGCCATCCATCTTCCTGATTTCCATCTGGGTGGCAGAGCCAGAACAACTTCTAGTCCCTTTTACCGGCCCTATTGGCCTCCTAGTTGACACCCAACACCCCTCTTCCCACTCAGCCCCTCCCCCAGGTCCCCTCTCCAGAATTCCGAGTTTTCCCTTCAAGTCCTCCCGGTTTGATGGCTTTACTCTTCTCTCCTCCCATCTCTCAGCTGCTTCTTGGCCTTGCTTTGCCCCTTCTCCCACCATGGGCCTCTCTAGCCTCAAGTCCCCAGGTGTTCCTCACAAATAAATTGGTGTATAAACTGTAGAGCTCGTCTCTCCCTTCTGGTAGTGGTGGAGGCTGAGGAAAGCTGAGGTCCCACCTGACTGCCCCACCTCGGGGCTCCCAGCTCTGTTGAACTCTGCTTCTGCCCGACCTCCATGTCTTGGATTCAGCTCTAAGCACAAAAGGTGAAGAACTGGAAGCCTTTCTGTGGCGAAGGGCAAAAGGGCAGTGGGCACCCTTGGCAGTGCTATGTGGGGCCTGGGTTGGGGGAGGTCCACGGTGTGGGAGGTGAGGGCTGGCGGGAGTGGACCTATGAGGCCTGGGACCAGGCCCAGGGAGAGGGTGGGGGGAAGCACCCTGTGGAAGAGCCGCTAGATCTAGTGGAGCCCTGGCCGGAACCCAGGCTCAGCTTCCCTCTTCAAGGACCATGTGGGAAGTTACTGCCGAATCTTGGGGCTTGGGTTCCTCAGCCTCTGAGACCATCGTCTAGTTTGACTTGCTAGAGCTATATAAACCTAGACTTCTACACTGAAGTCAGAGATGATGGGGGGAAAGTGGGCCCAGACAGGGGGGCACACTGAAGGTTTGTACTTATTTTTGTACACCTCCCCCCCCCCACACACTGCTCTCTTACCTACCAATTAATATTGGAGTTTCCTGCCAGAGCATAGGCTATTTAAAGGGCCAGTGATCTCTGCTAACATATGTGCAAAATGTGTAAGAGTATATGCTGCATGATGCCCTTTGTACCAAGCACACAGACAAAATTCCTCTAAGCAGCTACCACTCAGGACAGCAGCTACCCAAGTTAGAAGTGCCTGGGAGGGTGCACGAAGATTGCTTTGGGTGCTGGTATAGGCCTTTATAGTGACTTGAGGACTGGTAATCTGGGTGTGAAGTTTAGAAAAACCCACATTATGGTATGTGTAAGCTTTGGTATGTTTTGGCAGAGGCTTAAAAATAGGCCAGGGGTGTCTGGCTGGCTCAGTTGGTAGAGCATGTGACTCTTGAACTCGGGGTAGTGAGTCAAGCCCCACATTGGGGATAGAGATTACTTTAAAAAGTAGTGGGGCACCTAGGTGGCTCAGTTGGTTAAGTGTCTGACTCTTAGTTTTGGCTCAGGTCATGATCTCGTGGTGTGAGTTTGAGCCCTGCCATTGGGCTCTGTGCTGGCAGCACAGAGCCTGCTTGGGATTCTCTCTCTCTCAAAATGAATAAAAGTTTTATTTTATTTTTTAAGTTTATGGATTTGAGAGGTGAGGGGAGAGAATGAGTGGGGGAGGGGCAGAGAGAGACACAGAGAATCCCAAGCAGGCTCTATGCTGTCAGCAGAGCCGACGTGGGGCTCAATCTCACAAACTGTGAGATCATGACCTGGGCTGAAACCAAGAGTCGGATGTTTAACCAACTGAGTCATCCAGGCGCCAGTATAAACAAACATTTTTTTTTTTTAAGTAGTAGTAATACATACATACATACATACATAAATGCTACAATCTGTAGGTACCTTTGTCCCATGTGTCTATTTTTGAGGCTTTAATTTTCACCTGTGCACACAAACATGCATTCTCTCAATCCTAGGAGGTACTATCCCTCCTTGACAGGTGACCAAAGTGAGACAGAAACCAACTTACCCAAGTGGCAGAGGAGCTGGAATTGGGTCCCCCAACCACAAAGTGCACACTGCTTTTTAGAAAAAGGTTTCACAACCCCAGCACTGGGTTGTGAGATTCAAAAGGGTGGGCACCTGGCTGTACTCAATAACACCACACCCAGAACAGTGTGTTTAACTGCATGTATGAAAAAAGTTACGAATATTCACTACTGTTTTCTGTAGGCTTGTAGTTTTCCAAAAATAAAACATTAAAATCAAAGACCTAAACTGCAGCCTCACCTGTATAATTTGTGAACATCCCCAACCCCCAAACCTAGCTCCCTAAAGAGGTGGTCCTGGGTGCCAGGATGCTGAAAGAACAGGCAAGAACCCAGGTTCCTCAGCACCAGGGGACTCTCAGATACAGGCCTGGACCCTTTGGTTTGCTCCTGAGTTTTTCTGGTTTAAAGGCGAGTTTTTCCTCCTCTGTTAGATGGAAAAGTCAATGTAACCAGGGTTTAATTCTCTAGGTTTTGTAGGGCAAAGTTTTTCGGTTTTGTTTTGTTAAAGATTTTAAGTAATCTCTACACCCAATGTGGAGTCCAAATTTATAACCCCAAGATTGAGTCACACGCTCTACTGAGCCAGACAGGTGCCCCTGTGGAGTAAGTTAAAGGCTAGGAGAAGTCCTAGCTAATCAGAAGGTGGATGGATACAAGCCCTTTGGGGGCAGGCCATGAGAAAGCCACAAAGGCCAAGTGGAGTGGGCCAGGCTGTAAACTGTTTGCTCCCCATGCCCAATTAACTTTAACAGGTCTACACTTGTCCATACCTGAGCCTGACCCCATCAACAGTGTGACACAGACTTAGCCCAGTCCATTTATTGTGGAGGTTCTGGAGAGTAAGCGGGAGATATAGTGCAGAGCAGGGCCGACCCTCGCCTCTCCTCTCCCCTAGAACCCATGGAAGTGGGTGTCAGGACTCAGTGATGTGAAGTGGGGCTGAGGAGGCCAGAGACGGTGGCAAAAGGAGAGAAGCAGGAAACCAGGGCAGGAGTAGAGGTGGAGGCAGTGAAGTAGGGACACCAGAGTGCCTAGTCAGGAAATCTGCACAGATGTCTAAGCTTCATTCTTCTTGCTACAACTTCAGTCTGGGTCTTAAGATAGGCATGGGCTGCAATCTACAACCAGACCTGAATGGAGATAGCAGGTGGCCGGACTGACAGGGGATTGGAAAGATGAGGGGGCTGATGGACTTGGAAGATGAGAAAGGCACGAGGAAACCACTGTGCCTTCCCTAGGTCAACCTGGGCAGAAAGTGAACTTGGTATTTTCTAGGAGAAAGAAGAGTCCTGGTGCAGTGCCACAGCGGTTTCTGGGAAGGAAATGAAACCTAAGCCATACAGATGCTGGAAGCACAGAGGAAGGGAGGCCTGAAAAATCACAGACCAGAGAATGTGGGTGTTCTAGGAGGGCAGCACTAGGTGCTGGGGTGTTAGGAGAGAGATGCTGGAAGAGTAAAATCCAAGAAGGATAAGGCATCAGGGCCCGGCCCAGGGAAGAACCAAAAGTCCTGAGCTGTTGAGAGACAAGTATACGTGGCGCAGGTCAGCGATGGACAAGCTCAGGTTCAGGGGCAGGGTGGCCAGGGGGTCGAGGCCTTCAGGCTCCTTCCCAGCATGGAAGGTGGGTAGGGGCAGTGAGAGGTTCAGAGCCTTGTAGAACCACTGGATTTGGAACTCCAACAGGGGCAGGGCCAAGGCCCCAGCAGGGGGATCAGGCAGGGAGCTCTGGAGCTGGGGGCTGGACCAGGAGTTGCAGTAATCGTACTGGCAGCACTGGGCCTGGTACCAGTACTCCGAGAAGTAGGTATTGCGTTTTTCCTGGCAGCGGTAAGAATTGTACTGTCCACAGCCTCGGACGAAGAAACGTATCTTGGTATCTGGAGAAGAGGGAACAGCTAATACCCCTGCTGCCTCCCATGGTCCCCAAACCTGGTATCCTCACCCTAGACTCTCCCCATCCCTCACCCAGACCTGACTTCTAGCCCAGACTCCTTCAGAATGGGCCAGAAAAATTGGCTTAGCTGACCCCCGAGAACCCCAGACTCCTCTTTTCAGGATCCTCCTGTCTTCTTCTTGCACCCCAGGCCCTAAGCAGCCCTCATCTATGAGAGGAGAGGAGACCAAGCCACGGGCTATCCCACCAGCAGCTCCCTCCTGGGACTTGACTCACCACAACAGATGGTTATCACCGTGCATGGCGACGAGCTGCTGATGGTGCACTTCTCTGAACCGGAAATGCACCCTGTAGAAGGGTCTTCTAAGAGGCAGAGGTGACAGGTCCGGACTTCAGAAACAGGAGCTGGGGAAGCAGAAAACAGGAAGGATGGGAATGTTGGCTCATTCCAAGTTCTCTGCCTTGCAGGGAGCCTGTGAACCGAGTGCTACAGCACCCCCCGCCCTTCCTGGACTCAGTCACCCCTCCCTCCTTGCCCCTGGGCCCCACTTACCCTTTCCCACTGTGAAGCCCACCATGACCAGCACACCTACAAGTACATGGAACTTCATGATGGAATTCTGAGAAGGGCAGTCCCTGAGGGGTATCCTGAAATCCCACCTTCCTGTGACCATGTTCCTTGCAGGGTGATTTTGATAGTTTGAGCAGGAGCTGCTGTAGACGTAGAGCTATATTCCTTGGCTGGGGGAGGAAGTTATTAACTTGGCTGGAGGGACGGCATGTCCTCACCCACAAGGTCAGGTTCCTGGACGTGGGAACAGTGGCCTACACAAGAACAACACCTGGGCCTTTATCCAGTTGTCTATCTGTCTCTCTCATGCCCTGAAAAAATCTATTCCCACACCTCAAGGGTCCATGGACAGTGTCTGTCTCTGGTACCACCTGCTGTCCTCCCCACACATACAGCGAATCCCCACTGTGCTGGGAAACACTTGGGCCAGGCGCCCAGGGTCCCTGTCCTTCTGAGATGAGCGTGTCAGCTCCCCCAGCAGAGGGCGCACAGACACCACCCAGCAGCAACTCTGGACCTTGTCCCTCTTTCCACCCCTTACCGTTGTATTTATTTCAGGACCACTTTCCCTGTAAAATCAAAACCGAAATATTTTGTTGTTGATTATACTCCTTACAGTATAAATGTACAGCCATAGGTGGCCAAAAAAGAACAAATTATGTCTCCAGTCTTTGAAAGTGGATTTTCCCCTAGGTCTTTTCCATGTGACATTGCACATCTCCGCATCCACTGCTAGTTCTGCTCTACTGCTAAAAAGATCACCCAAATCTACTGGGCACAAATCTGTGCTGGTTTTCAACTTGAGGGTGGGCTGGGCCATGAGGGCCCCTGGGATCAAGCACAGCACTACCCTCCCATCCCCCATCCCCAAGCACCAGCAGACCAGCTCATGGCCTTTTCTTCCACTTTATTTCATATTCCCACCACAATAATGACTCCTTTAATTTAAACTAAAAACCATAGAGGGTTCCTGAAAGGGTGGCAGCAAAGGAATAGAGGTGTTAAAGGCAGAGGGACAGGTTGGGTGGGGAATCAGCGAATCGTCTTGACTGGGCTCTTGAAGTTGCTGGCGGCTTGGAGCTGCAGCTGGTAGGCCATTGGATGGATCTTGAAACCGTAGAGCCTGGGCCAGGGCACAGATCAGAGGCAGTAGGGTGAGCCCCACTCTGGCCCTGCCAGTGGCCTGCATTTCCCCCTCCCCACCCCAGCTTCTCCATGGGTCTGCTAAGTGCTTAAGGACAGTGGTTCCCAAACATCTTCCCTCCAGAATACTGGGAAATATACCTTGAATAGCCATTAAAACTCTTACTCTAGGATATACGTAAACATACACACACATACAGGAATGTGACTGCTTGCTTCTGTGTGCACTTGTTTCAACAGAACACCAAACTGTTCTTCCCAGTACACATGATGTTCCAGGAAGATAAACCACACTTTCTCCTGGCAAAAGGCTGAGCGCCCGAGATGATGGCAAAAAGTTATCGTTTAAATGGTACTTCCAGTGCCAAATGTTATTCAAAGCAACTCACTATTTAAATATACTCTGTCAGGTATATTTAAATACACTCCGTCAGGCAGGTACTATCATCACCCCCGTTTCATGGATAAGGGAACTGAGGCACAGGCAATCAAATACCTTCCCCAAGGTCACTTGCTGTGGGAGAAGCAAACCTCAAGAAAGGACCATGCCCTGTCCTCCCTTCTCTCTGGGGAATCCCGAACCTTTCCTTTGACCCATGGTGACTCTAGCCCTGCTCCCCACCTGGGCACAAACTGGTTGGCGGGCCGTTTGGGCCGGTACTCAGGGTGCACCATGAAGAGCATGTGAGGGAAACCGGTGCCGAAGTAGGCGCCGTCCGTGTGATGGTGCCTCGATGACTTGGGTGTGTACACGTCCATGCACTTGGGGCAGTAGAGCTTCACCATGGCCTCACCTGGGATGTCCGAAAGGCCTGGGAGACAGCCAGACTCAGCAGGCCGGGCATCCCCAACCCTGCCCAACCTCCCTCCCACACAGAGGCCCCGACTTGCTGAACCCCAACTCCTTCCCAGAGGACCTGCCATTTGATGTGGCCTCCTTCCCCTTCTCTAACACTCACCGATGGGAAGCATTGGCTGATTCTCACAGTACACACGGGGACAGTAGCCAAAGTCTCCTTGCTGGTACTTTTCCAACTGAGGTGAATAAAATGAAAGGGGTTGGTAGGTAGGTACAAAGAGAAGAGGCAATCCCCTCCTCAGCCCAAGCCACGTCACTCTGTCCCCAACTCCTGCCTCTGTCCAGAGACCCCTTCTAAGCAGGCCCAGACAGGCCCTCATACTCCTCTGCTTCCTTTCCTCCAGTTAGGCAGGATACAGACCATCAGAGCCATTCGCTGTTTGTTCCCTAAGGAAAAGGCAGACTGCAACAACTCCCTGTCCAAGGTCATGTCTCCCTCCCCCAAAACACCTCAGTCAGCACAAACCCCAATTAGGATTTAATTCCCAAGGCCAGGTTGTGGGGTTCTTCCCCTCTTCTTGGCTACATTCCTTGACAAGGTTGAAACGTTTGACTCCCGTGCTGCAGGAAACTCTGTTTCCCTTATTGCCTCAGAGGAGTCAAGTGGGAGCAGAGAGGCCTCACCATCTGGGCAATGCCACGGTTGGTGAGGATATAGCGGGCGTGGATCAATCCATAAAGCATCTCGGCTGCCTGCTCAATCAGGTCGCTCTGGTTGGGGTTGTCTTCCAGCTCTTCATCTGAAACATAGCCCCGGCCAATTGCAACCACTTGTCTTACAGCTTTCTTAGATGCCCCACCCACTGCCAGGGATTGCCAGCTACTCAGTGTGCCCTGCACCCATCTTTAAGTCACCCATCACCTGAGCATTTGACCCAGAAACCTGGGCCTCTGGCCCTTCCACCAACCCAAGGCAGCTCTGCCTTCTTTCCACATCTCTTCAGCCTCTGCTCTCTCTCCCTCCCAACCCCTCCTCAACACATAAATGCAAAGATGTCAACGCAGAAGATGAAACTGAAAGGTGAAAGGCAAAAAAAAAAAAAAAAAAAAAAAAGCAGGAAAGGTGACCCAAGGAGAAACTAGCATTAGGAGACAGAGCCAAGTTACAGGACCAGAGTGTGGGAACAGGAGGTGTAAGTCACAAAACTGGGCAAGAGTCAGATGGGAGACCAAAATGAAGTAGGGGACTTTGGATAACGACAGAGAACCAAAAGGACACATGGAAATCCAAGAAGCAGATAAACAGGAACATGAAAAAAACAAAAAACAAAAAACAAAACCACGAACATATACACACTAAACAACACTGAGGGTGCCTCACCAGGCTCCAGGTCCAAGATCATGTCTAGAGCTTGTCGATAGTGAGGCACCTGCTCATTGAGTCCAGTGAGGTTGAATTTGTCCTGGATGTAGTCTTCATCCACCTGTCAGGATGTGGAAGTCAAGATGAAACCCACAGCAGAATCCTCAGCTTTGACTTGGGCACGTTGCTCTAACTGGTGCCTTATTCTTAACACAACTGCTTTGGTTTCCCCTTATTCCTCAACCCCAGCTCAGCAGAAGTACTTGAGTCTCTCTCCCCAGTTCAGATACATAGCCTTCCCATAAAAGCTTTGGCTTTTCTTTTCTACAGATAAGCAGCCACAACAATCTCCTACTTAAAGAGACATTCCTTTCAAAAGCCCTGTTCCTACTCCTGCCCTCATCCCTAGGAACCAGTTTTGTCCTCTCCTTAAGAGCAGCTAGGTCTCTAAGGAAAGTGGAGACTCAACAGCTTCAGTCCTGTGGATAGTTACAATCCTTTATATTATTAGTAGACAACTTTCCACATTACAAAGCATTTTCACATGTGACATTTTAATTCTAATAGACTCCAACGGGAAGCACTCCCAGTACCAGTCTAATAATAACTTTAATAACAATAAAAGGGTTGACTTGTCCCATGTTACAGAGGGTAGCAGGTTTGGGACCTGGGAAGTCTTGCCACTTCACAAATTAGTGAGGGGAGTTACTGACGGGACTCTTCCTTGACAGGAAAAGTTTCTATGGAAACCTGTAAGAAAAGCGTGTGGAAGCTAAATATGTGGGGAAATATAATGCCAAACTTTGTGTAGAGACAGCTGGGAGACTGAGAACTCACTTCACAGAAGAATTCATTGCCACGGAGCCCACAGAACCAGGAAATCCAGGACACCTCCTCTGAGCTGCTCATCTTCACGTCAGCTGGGAAAAAAGAGAGTGTAAGTTAAGTCCAAGCTCTCCCACCTTGCCTCTGGTATCCTCCCTCCTCCCACACTTAGATCTCTAACCACGGAAGAATTTGGGGCAACCTTTCCTTAAAGGATCCCAGACTCTAGAGCACCTCTCTCCGGCCCCTCTTATTCACATCTCAGCCCCTTTTCTCTGAGATCAGAGATTCTTTGGAGTCCCACCGCTTTCAAGAAACCGACAGGTCTTGACCCACCAGTCCTACCCACATCCCTATCGCTCCAGAAGACCAGCCCACTCTCCCTTCCTGTCAACTCCAGCAGAGCCCCAGGCTCGAACTCCCTACCCCGACGGTCTCTGAATGTCCCTGGCGCCTTTCCCAAGGGTCCCGAAGTTTATCCTTTCCGTGCAAGAGCTGGGACCCTTTTTCTCTCATGGCCTGGGGGTGGCCGTGAAGTCCCTTTCACAGGAGTCCCCACATGCCACCTCCGCCCCTCAGGCCATCCCTCTCTCCCCCGGTTCCGGACCGGGTCACTTCCTTCCCCACCCCCACATCAAGGCGCGGAGACCCCATGTGCCGCGCCTAAGGGCAGGGGGCTAGGCGCGGCGACTACCTCAGACTCACCGGCTGGACGGGGACCGGGACCAGGGTGGGGGAGGGGAGTTGCCGCTTCCAAGAAACCGCGACGGCTACAACGCAGGCCGCGGACCCAACCGCGGCAGGCGAAGTGGGGTGGGGGGAGTGGAAATCGGGGAGGGTGGGGAGAGGGCAACGCGCAAGCGCCAAGGGTCGGGCGCCGCAGCGAACGCCGGGAGATGGAGTCCCCGGTAAAAAGAAACTGGCGAAGCGAGGGAGAGGTGAACTACGAATCCCAGAATGACCCACGCACGACCCTTGTGTCGCGAGGCCCCTGAGCCAGACGCTCGGGGGCGAGCGCAGCGGGGTGCCACCGGAAGCGGAAGTCCAGTACCCGTTCTGGGCCGGGGAGCCTGGGAAATATAGTCGTAGGTTCCCGCGACTGAGGGGCCGTGAAGGGGCGGGGAAGTGAACGAGGCTGGCTGGCTGGTTGGTTTCCTGCAGCTCCCCTCACGCAGCGAGGTTGTGTCCCAGGCGCTCCCCTCCTACTCAGGGGACTGACCTCATCCCCGGCTAACCGGCCGGTCCTTATTGCCTATCGAGCCCCTCGCCCGAGTTAGGCCCGCCACTGGAGGCTTCGCGGTGAGGGGGGGGGGGGGGGACTTTGTGTTTCACCCCGGGGTCTGGTCTCCTCGGGCGGGAGGTGAGGCCGGGCTCCCTGCTGAGGGACTTCGGTAGGGTGGGCTCGGCTGAGGTGAGCGATGTGAGAACCGGGATGGCCCCGTGCTCTAACCTGAGGTGGCGCCAGCCATTCTGTTGCTCGTCCCCTTGCACTTCTCCATTTCCTCTTAGGGCTTGAAAGGGGCCTTATGCTGCGGGCACTAAGTATGACCTTCGAACCCTGGTCAGAATAATGGTGAGGGGCAGGGTGATGTTATTTCATTTCACAGCTTCTGTGCATTCCACAGGTTTCCTTCCGCCAACTCAGAGCCTTTCTTAACTCAGAGAGTGGTTTCCCAGTTCCAAAAAATGAGCTCGGAGAGGGGGGCCACGTTCAGGGAGGCAAGAGGCATTGTGGGGGCGTTATGTAAAAGTAGGACCTCAACCGACAGACTGTCCTCGCGCTACTTAAGCACGTGGCATTTTGAGCGGATGCTCTGGAAAAGGTCCCAGGGTGGGGAAGCTGAACCTGGCGCTTAGCACAGGCCTGCGTCCTCAAGTAATGTTTTGTGTTGTTTTGTTGTTTTTTTCCAGTCCCGCATGCGTGTTAGGGGTCGTGTGGCTATTTGATCGTCCGCTCCTTTGCTTAAAGTAGTGCTATTTGCCGTGCGGAGACTACCAAGACTGGAGCTTCTCCCTTAAATCAGCTTCTTGCTTCCGTAGAAGTGTTAAAAAGTCTGTTCTTGTTTGGGAAGAATACCCCGACCATAGGATCAAGGAAGATTTAAAGGGCCAGGCTGATTGTTTCCTTAATGGTATGTCTTAACTGGTGGTCAAATAGTTTTAGATAGAAGCTGTTTTTATTTATTGTTGTTGACGATGGGGTTGGTGGCAACTCTCACTGAGTCTTTGTTAAATTAACCTTTAGTAAGGGGCATGGGCTGTTATTGTAGGGTTCTGTTTTTCCACATGACCTATGGTCCTTAGTCCCTGCAGAGTCCTAGGTTGTGGGCTCACTTAGGGAGTGAGAGGGTTTTTTGACTTTAAGGGTATTTTTCCTCATCCCAGCAGGTCTCCGGAGGTGGCTCTGATCAATGCAGAGCCACGAAGCAATTGGCTTGCTTGTCTCAGCCTCCCTTTGTCTAGTCTCATCCTCCCAGTTTACCCAAGAGCCATGTCCAGGCCCTCCCTCATCACCTTCACCCCGGCCACCAGTGCCAGTGACCTCTGGAAAGATGGGCAGCAGCAGTCACAGCCTGAAGAGCTGGAGCCCACCCTGGATGGGGCTGCAGCCCGGGCGTTCTATGAGGCCCTGATTGGCGACGAAAGCAGTGCCCCTGAATCCCAGAGATCTCAGCCTGAACCTGCCAGTAAGAGAAAGAGGAAGAAGAGAAGAATAATGAGGGAAGCTGCTGCAGGAACCTCAGGAGGACACGGACAAAGGAGATCCCTTGAGGCGGAGGACAAAATGACCCAGTGGATACTGAGGGCAGCCCAAGAGGGTGACCTAGCAGAACTAAGAAGGCTGTTGGATCCCCGTGAGGCAGGGGGAGCTGGGGGCAACATCAATGCTCGGGATGCCTTCTGGTGGACCCCCTTGATGTGTGCTGCTCGAGCAGGCCAGGGAGCTGCTGTGCGCTATCTCCTGGGCCGTGGAGCTGCCTGGGTAGGGGTCTGTGAGCTGGGTGGCAAGGATGCTGCTCAGCTGGCTGAAGAAGCAGGCTTCCCTGAGGTGGCCCGCATGGTCAGAGAGAGCCATGGAGAGACAAGGAGTCCAGAGAACCGGTGAGGGGAAGCCTTAGCCCATGCCTCTTTCAGTGTGTTCTGTCTTTCCTAGCCCCTCTATACCAGAGGGTCCAGAACAGAGCTGAAGGGTTCTCTCCCCGATCCCCCAGTGTAGGCCGATAAGGCAGTGTAGTAGAGTAGTAATGAACATGATCTCCCTGGGTCCAAATTCTGACTACTTACTTGGGCAATTAATCTAATTTTTATGTCCCTCATTTTCTTTATCTGAGAAATGGGGGCAATAAGATCGCTTTTGTTGTAGGGTTGTTAGGATTTAATGGACCAATATATGTCAAGTACTAGAATGATGCTTCCCGTATAATAAGTGCCTTATAAATAATTATGCTTTGCCAAGAGCTTGTGAAGCCTGATTGCTATTTCTTCTTGTAGCTGTTCCCTTCTGGGTTCCTCATTGCTAAGTGGATTGGAAGGCAGTTTGTTTTTTAACAGAAAGACTAGACAGAAAGCGCCTGGGTGGCGCAGTCGGTTAAGCGTCCGACTTCAGCCAGGTCACGATCTCGCTGTCCGTGAGTTCAAGCCCCGCGTCGGGCTCTGGGCTGATGGCTCAGAGCCTGGAGCCTGTTTCCGATTCTGTGTCTCCCTCTCTCTCTGCCCCTCGCCCGTTCATGCTCTGTCTCTCTCCCAAAAATAAAAACGTTGAAAAAAAAAAAATTTTAACAGAAAGACTAGAAGGACTTCCCACCTTGCCACCCCCCTCTAAGGCCTCAACCCTTCCCCTGCCCTCAACTCTTTCTCTTTTTTCTCTGCAGGTCACAATCACCCTCCCCCCGGTACTGTGAGACCTGCGATGCCCACTTCCAAGACTCTAACCATTGTACATCCACTGCTCACCTGCTGTCACTGTCCCGCGATCTCAGGTCCCCCAACCTGCCCCTTGGGGTGCCCACCTCCAGCCCAGGCTTCAAGCTGCTGCTGAGGGGAGGCTGGGAGCCTGGAATGGGGCTGGGACCCCGGGGTGAGGGCCGCACCAACCCCATCCCCACTGTCCTCAAGAGGGACCAAGAAGGACTAGGCTACAGATCAGTGCCCCAACCCCGAGTCACACACTTCCTGGCTCGGGATACTCGGGCTGTGGCTGGGAGGGAGAGAACCCCTCGGGTGACCACACTGAGCCGCAGGGAGGAAAGAAAGCAGAAGGAGAAGGACAGGGCCTGGGAGCGGGACCTAAGGACATACATGAACCTTGAGTTGTGACCTTGGTAAGGTCTGATCATGGTCTATTGCTAAGTCTGAACTTGGACATACGCACTTTGGCTTTTACTTCCTGGGGTCTGCCCAGTTTCTAGATCCTCAGGTTTTGTTTAGTGGGCTCTGCCTTTGGGAGAGAGGGGCTGAGCATTGAAAAATAAATCAATCTTCTCCCTCTTTTTTGTGTTTTATTCACTTTTCTGGAAGCTATTGTGGGAAAACCAAACAAGTCTAGGGGCCACACGCAAGTCCCACCTCAGCAAGGTGGCATAATAGGGTCACCTCCTTGCCAGTCTGGTTCGCTTCCACGTCCTAGCTCCTGCCTGGAATGCCCCACCTATTCTTTGAATCCCCTGAACCAGGAATGGCCCAAGTTCTATGCAAGTCTCACCTACCCCAGGAAGGATCTCCTGACTACTCTAGCCAATTCAATCATTGTTTTTATTCAATCACTGATTTTAAACAAGTTCGTATACTACGTGCTAAGAAGAGTAATAAAAAAAATTCCCAACCTTCTAATTGCTCATAGAGGAGGAGGTGGCTATGTGATCAATATAAAATGCATGGTGTTAGGGGAAACCTGGGAAGGCTGACAGAGGTCATGAGAGTAGGTAGGATCTTGCAGGAAGAGGCCAATGGGTGGGAGGGCCTAGAAATATACATCCTCTACTATGTTAGCTAACCTAGAGCCAGAACTCTGGCCTCCCAAATGTAACCTTTAAGTCAAGGTTCTTCATTTTACTATCTGAAAACTGAGGGCAAGCAGCACATTCTGTTTGTCTGCACTTGTCTTTCCCTCCCTCTTCCCCCTCCTTCCCGCTGCTCATGCCAGGTGCCAGGCACATGGAGAGCTCACTGTTGTCAGATCCAGGAAGTAAAATCTGCGTAGAACGGCAGGGAAGAGCTACACGAGTCCCAGAAAAACACCTTTCTTTTTCGGAAAACCCTTCCATGAAGTCCTGGACATGAGAAGGAGTGGTGGTGGTGGGGGGTGTTGCAGGGAAGAACCAAAGGGCAGGGGACTAAAGGGAGCGGGCGAGTTTAGGGGGAGCACCTGTGAGCGACGAAAATGGGGGGCTAGGTTTACACTCAGGCCCTGGCCCTGCCTGATCTCCACTCGCGCCCTGCGGAGTGGCGCGTACTAAAGGCGCGGGGGCGCGGGGGGCGGTGGATCCGCAGGGTCCGCCCCGCGAGCTTCGGGCTCCGCCCCCGTCTGTCCCTCCAGCCCCGGTGCAGCTGCTTCCGGGCTCTGCGGCTCCAGAAGGCTTGGTGAGGCCGCGGCCCCGACGCCGGGCCCGGGAGGGGTCGCAGCGCACAGCGCCCGGACGCCTGGATCCCCAGGCAGGCCCGCGCTTGGCCTCGAGACGAGGATCTCCCAAGATATTTCTGGCCTGACCTTGCGGAGGCCGCGTCTCAGCTGCGTGCTCGGGTCCCGGTCGGGCCGCTTTGTAGGATTCATAGGTCTCTAAATCAAAGGAAGAACGCTGCTGAGTGGAATTTGCTCAACACCCCTCTCCTAACCCCCCAATAGGAGACTGCCTATTCTTGAGCTCCCTTAGGTCAGCAGTTCAGGACTCTCCAGATTGGGAGCAGCTGAGAACCCAGGGCCACCTTCCTTCCTTCTTGGATGGAGCACCGCCTCCCCAGTTTCTGGGGCACCTTGGGGCGTGGCCTTGGTGAGTGAAACTTGGGGTGCTGCCTGCAGGAAAGGAAACCCGGAAACGCAGGGAGGTCACCGTGGGGGTGACCCAGGCCTTGTCAGATCCTGAGATTCTTGTTCTGAATCTTGTGTGGTGGGGTGGTGGGGGGGGGGTGGTGGTGGTGAATGAATTTGGATGTGCCTCTCTTCTTTACCTCAGAACTGAAAAGGAAACAAGCTGCTTGTCACACTTGAAGCTGCACGACCATTCAGGAAAGTGTGGAGCCACTTCTGATTTCAGAGTAGGAATCACCAAAAAGATAACAGTTCTTCTGAGCTTGAACAGATCCTGGCTTTTGAGGAGACACTCAGCCCCTAAACCTGAGAATCTAAGCAGTGCTAGGAAGCAGCCGGAGAATTTGGGGGCTCATTACACATCCCAGCCATGTTCCTGCGACGACTTGGTGGCTGGCTACCTCGCCCCTGGGGCCGCCGGAAACCAATGAAACCTGACCTGCCTGCCCCAGAACCCAGACCAGTGGACAGCTCCTCTGAGAATTCAGGGAGTGACTGGGATAGTGCCCCAGAAACCATGGGAGATGTGGGGCCTCCCAAGGCCAAAGACCCAGGGGTACGGAGGAGCTGTGGGGCTGCTCCACAGCCAAGCAGGGAGTCCCAAGATGAGCAACTGGGAAGCAAAAGAATGGATTCCCTCAAGTGGGACAAGACTATCTCTAACACTCAAGAGTCTGGGAGACTGGAGACTGGAGGGACCATTCCCAAACTTGGACGGGATCCTGTGGACTCAAGTGGCACCAGGAGATCTGGAGTGTCCCCTGAAGGGGGACTGAGCCCCACCAGGCCTGAAGCCCCAGTGGAGAAGCCAGGGCGGCATCAGAAACTGCTGGGCTGGCTACGGGGGGATCCAGATGGGGGAGCAGGGGCTCCCTTGCAGTACCTGGGGGGCCCAGAGGAGTGTCTGCAGATCTCAACCAACTTGACTCTGCACCTGCTGGAGCTGCTGGCCTCAGCACTGCTGGGGCTGTGCTCAAGGCCTCTGAGGGCAGCTTTGGACGCGTTGGGCCTGCGTGGACCCGTGGGCCTCTGGCTGCATGGGCTGCTGTGCTTCCTGGCTGCCCTGCATGGGCTCCATGCTGTGTTGAGCCTACTTACTGCTCACCCCCTGCACTTTGCCTGCCTCTTTGGTCTCCTACAGGCCCTAGTGCTGGCTGTCAGCCTCCGGGAGCCCAGTGGGGATGAGGAGGCCACTGACTTGGAGGGTGAGAAGTTGGAGAGGGAGGGTGAGGAGTGGAGGGGAGATCCGGGAAAGGGGCTGTGACTGCGGGATAGGGGGTGACCGTAGTGCCCCCACCCTGAGTGGGGTGGGAGCAAGGGTGAAGATAGTGTGGCCTTTAGGAGGAGAGTGGGGGTCATGACCCAGATTGTAAGCACAGGGACCTCAGGGATGGGGAATAAACCCCAGGGTAGGAGGGCACAGGGCCCCCCCTTCACACACAGGGGAGAATAGAGCTGTTTAGGGTATCTGTTTATGGACAATGGGGATATTGCCCTTGAATTCACCAGCTGTTGTTACTTTTTGCTTTTACGTTTCCCCCACTTTCGTTTTTTTTCTTTCCACCTCTACTTTTTAAAAGAAAAAAAAAAAGTGTGGTGGTGACAAATAAAGACTAAAGGGTCCTCTTTACCTTTCAAAACTACCCAGGGCTGGAGGAGACCAGAGGCAGGACAGACAGACCTCTGACTACGGTTAGAGGGTGGTTGGAGCCCCAAGGGATCCCCTTAGATCTTGGGATCTGAGCCATCTAGAGGAGAATGGGACTGTTCTGTGGGTGGATTAGGGGGTGTGGATAGGGACCCCAGGTGACAGGGAGCCTGCAGGGAGGGTCTGGGTGTTCCCAGGAGCCAGGGGAAGTGGGAATGGTGCAGGCAGTATTGGAAGGAGGGCCAGTTCAGTGGGACTGGCAGCTCAGACAGGCAGTATGGGGAAGCATTGGAGCTTGCAGTCTCCACTCTGGGGTTAGGGGTTTGCACACTCAGCAATAAATAACTGTGTCACACCAAATCCTAAATATATCACTACAAAGTGAGACATACCGCCACTCAGTGTCCTTCCTGACGCCGTCCAGCTGGGGGTTTAGGTGGCAGAAGACCCAGGGGGAGTACTGAAATGGAGGTAGTGGGATTGGTGTCTGGAGACAAACCCAAAATGAGATGAGGATTGAAGAACCATCTTTATTACTCTTGAAAGGGAGCTGGGAGTCTCCAGCTTTTCCCTGCAGCACAACTGCAGCTCCCACCATATCCATCTGGGGCACAGATGAAGCCACAGGTCAGTCACTGGACAGCGCACAGGCCTCTGGTGGGAGGAGGGAGAAAAGAGGATGAAAAGGAAGGAAATCCAGGAAGAAAGGCAACACTGGTGGTAACAGGGTAGAGGAGAATGCATTCCTGCTTTTCCCCACATCTAAGAAGGGGTCTCTGAGGCCTCTCCCCCTACATCTCTGCCCCTCTGCCCCATTTATACACCACAAACTCTGAAACCTCTCTTTTGAGTAGCCCAGAGCCCATCCTGGCTCCCTTGGGTGACATCATAGCTCTTGGCCACATCCTTCTGATGCCATCACAGCCTATGACACAAACGGAGGTGTCAACACCGCCATTCTAATGATGTCAGCCTTTGGCCATGTCCTCCGGTGACATCACTTGAGTCCCTTTCATCTGGCACAGAAGACTTGGTGAGTCCTAGTCCTCTTCTGTGGGACTTTACCCCCTCACCTTGATTCCTGGGAGTCAGTAAGAAGGCTTTGGAGTCCAAACAGGAGGTCAGGGACTGAAATTCCTCCACACACTTCTCAGGAGGGTGTGGTGAGCGATCTGGAAGAGCAAGGCAGAACCAGGCAGGCCTATCAAAGTCCCTGCTTCTTAGCACCACCCTGGTGAGGACCTCATGGAGGCACCCAGCCCTTCCTGGGATGATATCATAGGACCCAGAGTGAGAGGCTCCTGCCCTCCAAGTGTTTCCTCCAACCCTTCCTGCCTGGCATCTCCACTCACTGTAGAGGAGGAAGCGCTGATAACCCTGGCCTGACTCTTTCAGCATGATTCCACCTGGGCATGAGCTGGAGAAGAGCTTGGTCTTCATGTCTGGGCGCCCTGTTTGGGGCGGGGAGGTGGGGAGAGTGTCAGGGCAGAGATGCAAAACCAAGCAAGCCCAGGGGACTTGGGGAGCATGAGGGCTGGAGAGAACCAACCTTCAGTTCTGAGATCTGTGCTCCCCTCAGTCAGGTGGTAGATCCATTTCCGGGGCACACAGAGCCCATTTTTCCTGCAGAAGTGGTGACAAGGAGGAAGGGCTGAGTGGCACCCCAACCACACAATACCAACCTCTATTTATCTTACTTCTTTTTGAAGCCTGGATCCCCTTGGTAGTATCAAGCTACCAAGGTATGGTTGGTTAGGCCCATCTCTCTTCAGAAGGAAACTAATAGAACTGTTGACTCAGTGGGCCAAGAATAGCAGATACCCCAAAGAGCCGAGTTCTTTGTGGGTGGGTGCTCATATTTTGAACAGAGACTGCACCTACTGGTGCCTCTGCCTCCTCACCACTCACGTGCGGATGGTAGCACGAAGCTGGAGCTGTGTGGGGGCAGAGCCTGAAGCCATGTTGAAAACAATGTTGTCCACAGGGTCAAAAGTCGCCAATTCCTCCTTGGTGGGAGCTGCCCCTGCGATAAAGTACCACCGGCCCAGGTGTGGCTCTGGGAACTGCAGAGAACCAGGTGGGGGGGAGGGGATCAGAAAAGGGTGGGTCCCCACGACAAGATCCATTCAACCTCTTCATCATCACTCTTAAGACAGCAAGACTTAGGAGTGGAGTGGTGGCTATTTTTTTCCAACTAAGGTTTGGGTTATGACAGGGAGCCATTAAGTGAGTTTTCCTTTGTCTCCTCTCAATCACCTTGAGTAACCACCCGCCCCCAATTCTACCATGTCTCCACATTGATGGCCATACTACTATTTTTTTTTACTTGTTCTTGCATTCATTGTCACAAACACACACGCCCTTTCTCCCTTTCCCAGTGTGGCTTCCGGTCACTCAAGGCCACCCACCCAAATCCTTCAGAGCCCCCACCATAAGCTCCCCCCATTCGCAGTCCATACCTCTTTCCCATCCACTCCCTGAGTTGTCAGTTGACTGAACTCAGGGCACTGGTAGATGGAGTTAAGGAGAATACCATAGAGGTAGAATAGAGCTGCCCATATTTGGTAGAACATCTTCAGGCAGGAGGGAGCTGGTGCTCTTCGTGAAGTGGCTGGTGCCTTAACTGCTCTCTCCCCCTGCTAGTTACTCAGTCCACTGGGCTTCCAGCCCCCTTGCCTTGACCCTTGACCCTTTCACCTGCTAATGAGTAACTTCAACCTTGTTTTCCAACCCAAGCCTGGATTACTTACAGTGTTTGGGCCTTCCTCCCCCTCTTCTAGATGCCGGTACTCCAGAATACACCCTGACATGTCCAAGGGTCTCTCAAGAATTAGGAAAGCTGAGCCCTCTTAAGTAGAAGCCTATGGCCTTTCAACTTATATCTGAGCTGGGTTTCTGCTGTGTTGTGCAGCACTGAAGAGAGGTGGACTGATTCATTCATTCACTTAGCAAACTGTTTTGAGTCCCAGCTGTTTGTCAGCTAAGCCCTAGGGACATAAAAATGAATTACATAGTCCCTGGCCTTGAAGCAGTAAAAGGAAAACTAGCTCTGTAAACAAAAATCATTGCAATACAACCTGGTAAGTTCTTTAGAACAGGTATGAAATAGGCGCTGGGGCCTGGTGGATGGAAAACTTTCCCTCTGAAGCTTATAATTGGGGAAACAATACATACACCCCTGAGAAAGTTCGTGGACATGAGTCTATTTGCTCAACATTTATTACTACAAGAGGCTACATAATGTAACGGTTAGAGGATAGGTACTGATGTTAGACAGAGAGGGTGCAAACCCTAACTCCACTATTTGTTAGATCTTGGACAATTTTATGAATCTCTATGTCTGTTTTTTATTTGTAAAATGACCAAATCATCAACCTGCTAGGATTAAAAGAGACAATGCACATAAAGTCCTTAACAAAGGCCTGCACATAGTTAAGTCCAAAGTGAATATTCGCTATAACTAATGCTTGTAAAAGCACTTACTACAGTTTCTGGTGGTTTTTAGGTTCTCAAATAATAGTAAGGAGAGCCAAGTGGGTGGAGCAGTTAATGCAATGAAAGATGGCTTCCTTAATAGATTATGTATAACCCACAGACTGCCAAAAAATTTGTTCTGAGAGGTGAGGTTGCTATGCGCTTGCGATTTAATTAAAAGAACAAAATTTGGGTGATGGGTATATGAGGGCTCATTATTACCATTTACAGGTAATGTTTGTTACTTTTTATCATAAAAAACAAATACATGTAAAATACAACAACTTATTGGTAGAAGTGCTCTACCCGGGGTCTGGTAGGTCTGGATTTGTCAGTTCTGCCACTTACTTTCGCCTACGTATATTCATCTATAAATTGTAAGTAGTAACTATGCTAGGTGTTGAAAGGCTTTTAAGGACAGTACGCAAAACCCTTAGTAAAGTGGCTGACACAAACCAACAGCTCTCTAAACAGGTGTTTATTAGAACTCTTAACTGAAATGGTCCTTGGGACCTGGGTAGAAACTACGAATCCCAGAAAGGCTATGGACACCGCAGGCAGGCACACCGGCAGCAACCGGCCTGGCTGGGAAAGTTGCAGCGCCAGGGGGCCAAGGCCCTGGCCCGAGGGCAGCGGGTGGGCTGGAGGGCTTAGGCAGCGAACACCGTCCCGCCTGCCCGCGGACCCGGGGCTTGCGGAAGCCCTTCAACACCCCCTTCAAAACCCCAGGGTCAGATTCTTGTGTTTCGGTCCAATCTGAGTCCACTTGCTCCTAATTCCCAAACTCTGAGCTCCCCTTTTTGACGAAAGTCCTAAAAAACAGTAAATCCTAGTTTCTCCAAAACATGGCGCGTCCCCTTGGCCACACATCGCCGGCGAGGAACATGGCGCCCACAGCCCGCCAAACGCCCACCGAGCAGAACCGAGGTCAGCCCCAACGACGCGACGGCACGCCCAGCTCGCGAACCACCTCCAACCGTCTAAGGAAAAGATGACTTCCGGAGGCGCCGAAGGAGTAGAGCCTCGAGGGCCAGAGTGACAAGACAGAATTTTAGGAGGCCAGGACAGTGCCGCCTTAAATTCTCTGCCGGCCACGACTTTAATAACATGGATTGATGAGGCGCAATCCCTAGTCCCCAAACTCCAAGTTGCATACAACTGTCCAAAGCTTCTCGAGGCGTAGAGTCTCTAGTAATTTTTTTCAGGCATTTATAGTAGCCACCTCAACCTCCCACAGCTCAAGCGCGTGCACAGAAGAAATGAATAGCGTCAGCGGGGGTGGGCGGTGCCTAAGAGTGTACGCATGCGTAGAGCGACGCACGCAGGCGCAGTACGGTCCCCCGGGCGACGGTGGCCGCGGCTCCTCGGGGTGCTCGGCTCCCTCCCATCCAGGCCGGCCCCGGCCCGTCTCGCCCCAAGGAACTCACTGTTGGGGGCCGCGAACTTCCTCATCGTGCCCCACAAAAGTAAATCTTGGGGACCTGGGGGAGCCGGAAGTACCGCCTTGCGATCCCCAAATACTATCGGGGAAACGGAAGTGGCCATCGGTGGCAAGTTGGGGGAGACCGGAAGTGACGGTACCTTGGGGAAGTCGGGGGCGGAGTCCGGGGTGGTGGTAGTGTGTGTGGGGGTGTGTGTGGGGGGGTGTGTTTGGTGTGTGTTGGTTCCGGCGCTCTGCTGGAGCGTCGAGGGAAGGTGGAAGAGGGGGGCAGTCAGCTAGCCAGTCTGGCCCCCCGTGAGTGTCCGTCATCTCGGGTCTGTCGTGACTTAGGCGGGTTCGATGGGCGTGGCGCGCGTGCGCGAAACCACTGTCTCCGCGGAGTCTGGCGCGACCCCCCCCCCCTCCAGCTCTCGCGTGTCCCCCAGGGTTTGCCGAACTTTGGGGCCTTTGTCGTATCGCGACTGATGATGACACTGGTCTCCTTATCTTTCCAGCTTCCTAGCCTGAGTGGCCTTCCCTTATTGTGATTGGCACTGTGGAGCCCCTCCCATCTCCCCGTCTTCCAGCTCTCTGTGCCGTCGATCTTCTGCCCTTTGTGTTTCTCTCCCTGTGCCCCGGAATCAGAAGGGGGATGGGGGCGGGTGTGTGTGTGTGTGCTTGTGTGGGAGAAACTCTTTAGGTATTAGGGCGGAGACTCAGGCTGGGAAGCCTTCCGGGTGTATAAAATCTGCTTTGGGCGACAGCAGGCCTCCCTCCCTCCATTCTTCCTTAGAGAGCTGTCGGCCATGGAGCCCAGTGATACTACCAGTACCACTACCAGTATGGAGGAGCCTGACAGCCTGGAGGTGCTGGTGAAGACCTTGGACTCTCAGACTCGGACCTTTATTGTGGGGGCCCAGGTGAGACCCCAGTATTTCTGGAAGACCCCCATTCACCCTTCCTCTTGTAGTCCCCTTATTCTGAGAGAAGAGCCTGGTTTTTTTGGGGGGGGTCCTCAAATCTTTTTTCATCGGTTCCTTTGTTCATGTTCTAGACAGGATACTTTCTGGTGTTGCTTGTTGAGTGGGAAGGTATGGATGAGGCAGATTTCATTCTGCCTTTTTCCACTGTGATAGAACTCATGCAGAGGGAAATATGGAGGAAGGGGGAAATCTATGCCATCATCATGAGGGAACCCCAGCCCAAAGGGACAGACCTAGCTCTTGCTTTTGGGAAGGGAAACAGAATGGAGATCCAAAACACAAGTCTTAAAAGCAAAAATTGGTCAAGTCTGTACTCTGTTTTTAAAGGCTGGAAATCAGAGCCCATAGTGCAGGTAGAGCCCTAATAGGCTATTGAGTGGATTTTCTAGTATTTGTGGCATAATTTGAGTCTTGATTGTAATGCCACAGACACAGCTGTTTATGCCATTAATTCCTCTAATACTTGGAGAGAAAATCATGAGGTCTGTAGTTTTTAAAACACATACAAGAAGACCATGTAGACTTTTGTGATTAGATGTATGTAAACATTGTGGTACATCCCAAGAGTATGTTGTCCAGTTAGGAAAGTGTTTGCTCTTTTCTCTTTTTGTACTTAGTTTTCTGGCTTGATTTTTTCCACCCCACCTTCCTTATCATTGCGTTTATTTTGGAGATTGCAGAGTTGTATCATTTTGTGTTTGGGGAGGGGTCATTGGTATCTTTAGACACACATTCCTTTGGGAGCCAGGGAGAGAAGTGAAGGTCAGTTAGCTTTTCTGTATCCAGCCATGTGATTTTTTTCTGGGCATATAACCTGAACTTTGTTAACATTTATTGTCTGTTTTGACAGGTGTTAACACGTCTTAGTTTGGGGCTTTGCACAATAATTACCTCACAATCAAGACAAATGGGTAGTGATTTTATGATTGGGTGATTTTTACCCCTCATGCCCAAAAGTCAGTTGTCCGCCTTCTGTCCTTTCCCTTTCCTACATTAGATGATAGTTTTTTATTTCTGTTACCTTGCAGATGAATGTAAAGGAATTTAAGGAGCACATCGCTGCCTCTGTCAGCATTCCCTCTGAGAAACAACGGCTCATCTATCAGGGACGAGTTCTGCAGGATGATAAGAAGCTCCAGGAATACAGTAAGAGTTTGGGGGAGGCAGTTTAGAGGTTGAGGCAGCTGTCTAGAGGGATGAACTGAGGCCTTGAGCTTACCTGATCATATAATGCTTTGGTGTGTATCTTTTTTTTTTTCCTGCAGATGTTGGGGGAAAGGTTATTCACCTGGTGGAACGGGCTCCTCCTCAGACGCAGCTGCCTTCTGGGGCATCTTCTGGGATAGGGTCTGCCTCAGCCACCCATGGTGGGGGACCCCCGCCTGGTACTCGGGGGCCTGGGGCCTCTGTTCATGACCGGAATGCCAACAGCTATGTCATGGTTGGAACCTTCAATCTTCCTGTAAGCTTGTGTTCCACATAGGATGGTTTTTGTGGGAAGGGTGGTTTGGTTGTGGTAATGGCAGAGAGCTTATAAGACAGGTATCTTGGTCTTTAGATTCGGTTTCCAGGGCCCTGAGGTCTGATATGACCTCAGTCTTTGAGAAAAAGAGTGGGGCTCTAGAGAATGAGTTGAAGGTGTGGGGGCCTTAGTATTTGGCTTCTCCCAGAGCAACTTCCCTTACCCTTTTCTCAGAGTGACGGCTCTGCTGTGGATGTTCACATCAACATGGAACAGGCCCCGATTCAGGTATCACGGGCCTGGGAGGGTCAGGGAAGGGGATCTGGGAGAAGGAGGCCATGAGGTGGGGGTTGAACCTGGCCAAGGAGATGGCTGGGACCTGGTTCAGTGGGTGGTAGAGTTCATGGCTTCATCTCAGGTGTACCCTGATTTTCTCTCTCTTGTCGTAGAGTGAGCCCCGAGTACGGCTGGTGATGGCTCAGCACATGATCAGAGATATACAGACCTTACTTTCCCGGATGGAGGTCAGTGGACAAGGCTGGCTAGGGTCTGTCTGTCTCTTCATTCTCCTTTACCCCTCTGGTGGTGAAGGCATGACTGGCCTGGTGGTGAAGGCCAGTGGTGGTGAAGGCATGGTGGTGAAGGCATGATTGGCCATATCAGTTGGATTGTCCCTGTCTAATCTGGTCTCTTCTCTGCAGTCTTCAGTCTTCGGGGCAGGAAAAAGTATCTTTGTCAGCCTATCTTGTTCCTGCCAATTCTCTGGGTGCCTGGTATCTGGGAAGTTTGTTTCAAACTTGTCAGATAATTCTCACGGCTGCTTCTTTCAATTATAGAAGCAGTTCGTGCTTTTTTAGTTTCTAAATTGCTATAGTTGATACTATTTCCATTAGTTTGTGTTGTGGTTGTAGCTTGTGACCTTTCTTTCTTTTTTTGTGGGGATTTAGTGAACCATACTTTTTGTATTTTGCTAGTAATTCACAAGTACAACAGCTATTTGTTGTGCGTCTTATTTAAGTTTTACGTTGGTGGCTAGGGAATCAAAGAGGCCAATGCAAAGCCCTGTCTTCAGGGAGCCCAGCTAGAGCTCCTTCTCCACTCAGTCTCCTTTGTCCTGGGTAATTCTCTGCAGCAGTCTCATCCTGCCTTTGGTATCCTGAATCCCTCCCCTTTAGTGTCGAGGGGGACCCCAAGCACAGCACAGTCAGCCGCCCCCACAGACGCCAACCGTGGCCCCGGAGTCTGTAGCCTTGAGTTCTCAAACATCAGAACCAGTTGAAAGTGAAGTGCCTCCTCGGGAGCCCATGGAGGCCGAAGAAGTGGAGGAGCGTGCCCCAGCCCAGAGCCCGGAGCTCACCCCTTCCGGCCCAGCTCCAGCAGGCCCAACACCTGCCCCAGAGACCAATACACCCAAGTGAGAAACAGAGGGACCCTTTGGGAGGGGGTTTGGGGATCCCAAGTGAAGTGTGAGAGCCAAGAAGGGTATGATGGGAGAAGACGGCTGCTTGACAGTCTCTCCTGTAGGGCTAGTGCCGGGGGGGGGGGACAGGGACAGGGAGTTGGCATCTGAGCCAGAAGCACTGCTGTCCCTGGGGCAAGAAAGTCCAGATGGTGTTTCCTGAGCCTGATTAAGAGTCTCTCTCTTGAGTTCTCACAGGCCACGCCTCTTTCTTCAGAGTTAGTTTCTTGTCATCACAGGTATAGGATCATGTGGTGGGAAAGGGAGAAGCAGTGTATTTTCTCTTGTCTTCCCGTGGGTACAGGTAAAGCACAGATGCTCTGCTCGTCCCAGAGGGGATTGGGCCAGGGGTCGGGGAGGCTGCGGACAGACAGGGCAGGTGTAGTCTGTGTCAACTTTGAGGTTGGGGGTCTGAGGAGAGCCTTGGCTCACTGCCTCTCGGGGTTGCCCACAGCCATCCTTCCCCTGCGGAGTATGTTGAAGTGCTCCAGGAGCTACAGCGGCTTGAGAGCCGCCTCCAGCCCTTCCTGCAACGCTACTATGAGGTTCTGGGCGCTGCCGCCACCACGGACTACAACAACAACGTGAGCCCCGCCTACCCCCTCACCCCCATTTGTCCCAAATGGAATAGGCCGAAATACAGCTAATCCTTTCCCCAGAAAAAGACATTGTCTGCAACAGGATGATTCCTCTGTAGACTCATAAGTGATGTTTTCCTTGTTTACAGGGAGGGTCATCATCTCTGTGATACCTACTGTTTTTGTACCTTTTCATACCTTGGGTTAATTAGGAAACTTAGGCAGAGTAAGGAAATTTAGTAGATGATGCTGTACTGATTTGCTGTAGGGTTTGTTGTAATAGGAAACTTTCCGTGTGCACGAAGTAGAATTTATTCATAGAGGTTGGGTCTACTTGGAAGCTTCTGAGGCTATGCCTGGGGGTGTAGAGAACGTGGTGTCATTCAAAGGTGTTACTGCTTTTGTTATTGACGTTCGTCCCAGCCTAATATTTTTGGCCTTTCTGTGCTTGACCCTGGGGATATAGCAAGAGGGCCGTGAAGAGGACCAGCGCTTGATCAACTTGGTGGGGGAGAGCCTACGGCTGCTGGGCAACACTTTTGTGGCGCTGTCTGACCTGCGCTGCAACCTGGCCTGTGCGCCCCCACGACACCTGCATGTGGTCCGGCCTATGTCTCACTACACCACCCCCATGGTGCTCCAGCAGGCAGCCATTCCCATCCAGGTGGGTCAGAGGGGAGGAGCCTGGTGTGAGGGAGACCGCATGGCTGGTGGTGGCATGACCCAGGGTAGCTACCGGGTTTGACAGTAGTGAGAAGAGGTAGGGACTTTAGAAATACGTAGTGACGGAGAATGGGGGAGACTTCGGAAGCATATCACGGAGTGCCGTGGGTTAGGCTCTTATTTTACTCACTTCCGTGTCATTCATCTGTCTCCTCCAGATCAACGTGGGAACCACCGTGACCATGACGGGGAATGGGACTCGGCCCCCCCCCGACTTCTAATGCGGAGGCAGCTCCCCCTGGTCCTGGGCAGGCCTCATCCCTGGCTCCCACTTCTACCACTGTCGAGTCCTCAACTGAGGGTGTTCCCCCACCAGGGCCGGCTCCCCCCCCGACCACCAGCCACCCAAGGGTCATCCGGATTTCCCACCAGAGCGTGGAACCTGTAGTCATGATGCACATGAACATCCAAGGTGAGTTAGGATTGGTTGTTGGTAGAGAAGAGCAACGTGGCTTGGGAGGGGGGTCTGTAGCAAGGTGTGAGAGAGGGAGGGTGGGGAAGGGAGAAGTCAGGGCTGATGGAGGTAGCAGGGTTAACCAGACTAGAAACTTTTAGTTGGCATGCGTGGGGAGGGGCAGGAGTGACTGCTTGTCCTTGCAGTTTTGTTTGCATGGTGAAGGGAGTGCCGCCTTCCTGTCTAGATGGAGGGGGAGGCAGGCTTTTTGGTGGGGGGAGTAGCGGCCTGAAGGACGCCAGTCTCAGGAGGATATAGTTAGGCTTTGGCCCCGCCTGTCTCAGGGCTACTCTCTCTGTCTCCTTGCCCAGATTCTGGCACACAGCCCGGTGGAGTTCCGAGTGCTCCCACTGGCCCCCTAGGACCCCCTGGTCATGGCCAAACCCTGGGTAAGAGTGAGGGCATCAGAGCAGGCAGAGCTCTGGGTAGAGAAGGGGTAGGGCCGAATGGGTGGGCTGAAGGGGGTCCAGGTTCAAGGTTACATCAGACCCGCCCCCCAGGCTCCACCCTCATCCAGCTGCCCTCCCTGCCCCCTGAGTTCATGCACGCCGTCGCCCACCAGATCACTCATCAGGCCATGGTGGCAGCTGTTGCCTCCGCGGCCGCAGGTAATGACCTGGAAGGGGAAGTTTGGGAGGCGGGCACGGTCCACGGTGGTGGGTGCCGTTGGCTGGCAGTCAGGGGCCCAGCCTTCAGCCCTCTCTGGTCTCTCCCCTCTGCCACCCACAGGACAGCAGGTGCCGGGTTTCCCGACAGCTCCGACCCGGGTGGTGATTGCTCGGCCCACCCCTCCACAGGCTCGGCCTTCCCATCCTGGGGGGCCCCCAATCTCGGGTACTCTAGTGAGTAAGGGTGGAGGGGTTCTGGTGGGGAAGTTCGGGGAGAGAATCCTGTGGTGGGGAATGAAAAGGGCAGGACTGAAAGCCCCCTTTGTTCTCCCTTCAGCAGGGCGCTGGACTAGGTACCAATGCCTCTTTGGCCCAGATGGTGAGCGGCCTCGTGGGGCAGCTTCTTATGCAGCCCGTTCTTGTGGGTGAGTCCTCGTTCTTCCCTGTCTCCAGCTGTAGTCACTCCCACGGCCCTGCTGATGCTCCTTAATCTCCTTACTGGTGCTTCCCAGTTCTCTTCATAGGTCCTTCGTTCTTGCTTTCCTGCTGGGAAGATCAGAATGGAAATGCTGTGGGGTCTCGTTTCTCTGGATTTCATCTTTTTTTCTTTTGGCCTCTGTAGCTCAGGGGACCCCAGGAATGGCACCACCTCCAGCCCCTGCCACTGCTTCAGCCAGTGCAGGCACCACCAACACAGCAACCACAGCTGGTCCTGCCCCCGGGGGGCCCGCCCAGCCTCCACCCCCTCAACCCTCAGCGGCCGATCTTCAGTTCTCACAGCTCCTAGGGAACCTGCTGGGTCCTGCGGGGCCAGGGGCCGGAGGGCCTGGCATGGCTTCTCCCACCATCACCGTGGCGATGCCTGGTGTCCCTGCCTTTCTCCAGGGCATGACCGACTTTCTGCAGGTAAGTGCCTACCTTGCTCATCACCTCACCCTTCCTTTCCCTTGGCTCGGCCAGGCGCTGGTGCCTTGTTGCTGTGGTATTGCTGCTGGGCTACAGTCTCTGGTGGCATGTTGGTGGGAGGGAGCCTTGGGAATTTGTGGACTCGGATTCCCACCCACCCCTGCCCCGATTTGGAGATGAGGAAATTGAGGCTGTGAAAGCGAAGTAATTGGTGTTGCTGCTTTGTAACCTACCCCATCGAGAGGGAGAGAGGGTCGGTGCTCTGCCCCATCCTGCCGCTGTGTAACTATGTGTGCGCGTTGTGCTTCGGGGAGTAAAGAGCAGATTACAGCTCTCCATCTTCCACGGCCCTCTTGGTTTGTGCCTTTCTGGTGTCGTTTTACATCCTTGTCTCCGTGCTCACCTTGTGTTCTGTTGTTTGTTCCTTCTCTTTGCCAGGCGACGCAGACGGCCCCTCCGCCCCCCCCGCCACCCCCACCCCCACCCCCGGCCCCAGAGCAGCAGACCATGCCCCCACCAGGGTCCCCTTCTGGTGGCGCAGGGAGTCCTGGAGGCCTGGGTCTTGAGAGCCTTTCACCGGAGTTTTTTACCTCCGTGGTGCAGGGCGTGCTGAACTCCCTGCTGGGCTCCCTGGGGGCTCGGGCTGGCAGTAGTGAAAGTATTGCTGCTTTCATACAGCGCCTCAGTGGATCAAGCAACATCTTTGAGCCTGGGGCTGATGGGGCCCTCGGTGAGCAAATTGGGAGTGCCTCGGCCTTCTACAGGGAGGGATAGGTCGATGGTCTCTGTTGAGGGGTATTGCCGAGGTGTGATGAGGCCCATGGGCTTGTGGTGGGTGGGCAGGCCAGGTGGTAGAGGCCGCTGCTGACTTCTGTCTCTGTCTATAGGATTCTTTGGGGCCCTACTCTCTCTGCTGTGCCAGAACTTTTCCATGGTGGATGTGGTGATGCTTCTTCATGGGCATTTCCAGCCACTGCAGCGGCTCCAGCCCCAGCTGCGATCCTTTTTCCACCAGCACTACCTGGGTGGCCAAGAGCCCACACCTGGTAACATACGGGTAAATGAAGATCTTGGACCCCAGAGCTCTCTTTCTCGTCACTTTCTGTTATTTATTCCTGACTCTGTTTATCTGTCATCTAAAGCTATGATTGCTCCAGCTCAAGCCCTGGACTTACTGGAGGTAGAGGGGAGGGCAGTGTCTTGAGGGCTGGGGCTTGGATCTAAACTTGCGCTGTTTCCCCCATAGACGGCAACCCACACGTTGATCACAGGGCTGGAAGAGTACGTGCGGGAGAGTTTTGTGAGTACCCCTTCCACATTCCCTCTTCTCCTGGGTCCCGTCAGGGTAGCTCCTGTTCCTGCTACCACTTTCGGTTCCTGGTCTCCCAGGGTTCCTGATTCGGAGGGTCTTTGTGTGTGTTGTTTCTCAGTCTTTGGTGCAGGTTCAGCCAGGGGTGGACATCATCCGGACAAACCTGGAATTTCTCCAAGAGCAGTTCAATAGCATCGCTGCTCATGTGCTGCACTGCACAGGTCAGGGGCAGCGGGGCCGGGGGGCGGGGGTGTTAGATGTGCAGAGCTGTCGGGTGCCAGCATCTCCTCCTTGTGTCTTGCCCACAGACAGTGGATTTGGGGCCCGCCTGCTTGAGTTGTGTAACCAGGGCCTGTTTGAATGCCTGGCCCTCAACCTGCACTGCTTGGGGGGACAGCAGATGGAGCTTGCCGCGGTCATCAATGGCCGAATTGTAAGCACCACCTCTGCCCCAGAGCCCCAGCCTTCTGTTTCCTTGGGTTTCCATTCTCTCTGGTATCCTGCGGTTTTTATTTTTTCTCCCCCAACTGCCGTCTTTTACTCTTTGACACTTTTCAAGAGCTCGTTGAAGATGCTGTGTTCTAAGGCTGCTTTTTGCCCTCAGCGTCGCATGTCTCGTGGGGTGAACCCGTCCTTGGTGAGCTGGCTGACCACTATGATGGGACTGAGGCTTCAGGTAGTTTTGGAGCACATGCCCGTAGGCCCTGATGCCATTCTCAGATATGTTCGCAGGGTTGGTGATCCCCCCCAGGTAAGGGACCCAGATGGGCTCTGGGGTCAGGGGACTTGAGCGAACTGGAGAGGCCTGAGACAGCTTTCTGTGTTCTCCTTCTCTGTCCAATTTTATAGCCACTTCCCGAGGAGCCAATGGAAGTTCAGGGATCAGAGAGAACTTCCCCTGAGCCTCAGGTACCAGGGAGAGTTGAGGGGCCAGGTGATGTGGAGTGGGGGACCGGGGGCGGGAGGGCTGGAGCTGGGTGTGCTGAAGCCCTTGTCTTCCCACGTGTCTGGCTCCCAGCGGGAGAATGCTTCCCCAGCCCCTGGAACAACAGCAGAAGAGGCCATGTCCCGAGGTCCGCCTCCTGCTCCTGAGGGCGGCGGCTCCCGTGACGAACAGGATGGAGCTTCAGTTGAGACAGAACCTTGGGCGGCCGCAGTCCCCCCAGTAAGTGTCGGGAGGTGGGCCGGTGGGCCAAGGCAGCTGAAAGTTGTGCCAGTTACTCATCCCCTTTTCATCCCCAGGAGTGGGTTCCGATTATCCAGCAGGACATTCAGAGCCAGCGGAAGGTGAAGCCGCAGCCTCCCCTGAGCGATGCCTACCTCAGTGGTATGCCTGCCAAGAGACGCAAGGTTGGTCTGCTTCTTCCCTGAGGATCTCTCTTTATCCAAATTCCCCTGTCGTGTTTAGAATCCAATTAGAGTCAGAAGGAATTCTTCCTAGTTTAGTCCCGTCATTTAATGGCTGAGGACACCTTCCCGGGGATTGACTTGCTCACGGTCGCTGCAGCACACCTTCACGTTAGCATTTGCCAGCAGTCCTGTCCTCCCTCAGCTGCCTGGTGGCTAGGAATGTGACTAGGGCCTATTTTCCTTAAGGTGGGCTTCCTCTTGTGGACTAGCCAGCTCAGAGTGCTGGCTGGCCTGACTCATCCTGCCCCTCTTATTTTGAAGAGCGAGTCCAGCACACTCAAATGCCATGTTTCGGCCAGAGCCGAATAAAACTAGGAAGGTATCTCTGCTGTCAAAACCACCTGGACTAGTCCCCTTCTCTCCACTAGCATAGGAACTCAGTGGTTGACTCCTGGAAAGGGTGAGCTGGGTGGTGGCACTGGATCTGACGTTGATCCTCTTTTCCCTCCCGACCCCCTGTCCCCCAGACGATGCAGGGTGAGGGCCCCCAGCTGCTTCTCTCAGAGGCCGTGAGCCGGGCAGCTAAGGCAGCCGGAGCTCGGCCCCTGACGAGCCCCGAGAGCCTGAGCCGGGACCTGGAGGCACCAGAGGTTCAGGAGAGCTACAGGCAGCAGGTGCCCCCACCTTGAAGCAGGATAGGGATGGTCTAGTGGGAGGGGTTGGGCTAGGGCCCTTCTTTTCTGATCCTTTCAGAGATGAACTGGTCAGTCTGGGGCTACCATGTGATTTTTTTAAAGAGTTTTTCCCTAGTGGCATCTGGGAAGGCTCGGCGATACCATATTGGGCTGACAGTGTGGCTGGTGGGGAAGTGTTAGCTTCTAAGGGATGGCCTTGCGTGCTTGCTGGGATCCTAGGGGCCTGGCCGCTGCCCCTCCGACCTGCTTGCTCTCTCTCTCTAGCTCCGGGCTGATATACAAAAGCGACTGCAGGAAGACCCCAACTACAGCCCCCAGCGCTTCCCTAATGCCCACCAGGCCTTTGCTGATGATCCCTAGCTCTTGTGGCCCTCCCTCATCAGGGGACCATTTCCCCCATCTTCCTTCACAGTATTTAAGAAATAAAAGTCAGATTTTCCTGGCTCTTTGGTCTCTAAATTGTCTTCCTTAAATAGCCTAAGTACTTCAGGGGTGTCTGACTCCGGCTCCGGTCATGATCTCAGGGTTCAGGAGTTTTGAGCCCCCATCTGGCTCTCTGCTTCAGAAACTGTTCCCCCTTGCTCTCTGCCCCTCCCCCACTCACACACGCCCTCTCAAAAATGAAAACAGTACATTGTCTTCTCTGAACTTGTTTAAAATTAAGAATTTCTAGGAACCTAGCTGTGTAAGACCACTTTTAACCTTTCCCTGGGAGATGGGCACTACCATGGTTTACTGTTCGTGTAGCACAACACTAAAATGAGCCTGTTGACAGCGACAGCCCTTTACAGGGAACATTTTCATGCAGGAGCATTTTTTTTTTTTAATTTAGAGTGAGGGCCTATGCGTGCGAGTTGGGGATGGGCAGAGAGGGAGAGAGAATCCCAAGCAGGTTCCCGGTTGTCCTCGCTAGAGTTCCACTATTTAGGGCTTGAGCTCACAAACAGATCCTGACCTTTAACCGCCTGAACCACCCAGGCACCCCAAAAGCATTTTACATGTGAATAAAAGAGTTCGGAGAGAACAAAACTTACTCCAGGCTAGCATAGGGCTGTCAGACTATCCAGTAAAAAGCCTTTTAATTTCCAAGCAGCTGCAGACCTCAATACACTCTTAGCAGGCCTAGCCAAGTTTGACAATGGTGGAACTCCTCTACCTGGTCCAAGGAGCCTACTGTTCATGCTTGAATGGAGTCCATGACAACTTTAAAGGCATGTCCTCTCAAGTTTGTAGCCAGGACCCAAACGACACAAGGATGCCAATCCTTTGCTACTCCCTTTGAGATGCAGTTGTGGTCCCCTCCCTGTTTGTTAGCTCCGTGCTGGACCAACTGGATGTGGCAGAAGAACCCTGCTAAGGCCAGGTCCTACACTTTACAGCAGCCACCAGGACCTCTTTGAGCACTAGCTCAAGGACATAATTGTCACTGATGTCCCTAGTGACAGTCCAGTGGGATTCTACCTTCCAGGTGTGCCACCAAAGCCCCAGACACCTGAGGGTAGCCCTATGTGACCAGCCCAACCATCAGCTGCAGACTGGTAACCAACAGACCTCACTCACTGGCACAAGAAACCGATCGCCCAGTGGAAGCCAGCTCTAATTCCCAGTCCGTGAGACTTCAATATACAATAAAATGGTCAAATTTTGAGATAGCTCGTTACAACAGATCACTGGGGTAAGTAAATTCCGTTAAACCACTGGGGACTGTACTATGGTACAAAAAGATTGCAAACAACCAACCCATCCCCAAAATCATTTCAGAAAAATTTTTTAATCCTTTTATTACTCTTTTTTAACAAACGGCCCCAGGGATAGGGGACCAGGGGAGGGGGGTGGAGGGGAAGTGAGGCCCCAGCCCCACAACCCCTCCCCACCCACCCCTTTCCCCCTTATATATTTATAATCTATATACAAGCCCCGGGGGGTGGGGGGCAAGGGGAACTCCCTCAGCGGGGTGGGGGCAACCCAGGATCCTTGTCCCCTCGAGACCCAGGCTCCTCTGCCCGTCGGGAAGGCCCCTCTCGAGAAGGTGGCCCTGTCCGCTCCCAAGGCTTCGGCATCCAGCGCAGGGCATCCGGTGGGGAGGCCTAGGATATAGGTACATAGAGATCATACTGGAAAGTCAGGGATGGAAAAGACAGGAACTCAGATGGTAACTCTTGGATTCAGACTTGGGGCCACAGGGGTCTCCCCTTCACCTGCTGGTAGAGGTCGATGCGCTGGGTGCGGAAGACTCCGCTATAGGTAGATGGTGGGGCCTTGAGACGGGAATTGAGGCCAGAGAATGACCTAAAGGAAAAAGTTTTTAAGGCAAGCCTGACCCTTGTTCCCTGGCCCCTTAGTAAGAAAGCCCTTAAGGGTGAGCAGTCTGCATCCCCACTCCCTCCTCTTGCCTTCCAGCTGGGGGAGTACGTGACGACCCAGGTCCCCCAAGGTTGCTGCTCAGTTTCCGATAATCCTGGAAGGGCTTTAGTTCCACTGGGTGCAGCTGAAGGAAAAAAAATTCATAAGCCTCCTGCCTCCCAACCCAATTCACCTGGAGATTCTGAATCCCTACCCCTAGCTCTTAGGAGTTCCCTCGCAACTTCAGTTCCTATACCTTACCTCGGCTCGCCCCAAGCTAGGGGGGAAGGGTCTGGCAGGTGAAGGCAGCACCCGAGTAGCAGGAGCAGGTGGGGGCCGCACAGCCAGGCTGGGGGGCTGCAGAGCAGGGCCCACAGGTAACAGAGAAAGGGGCGGTGGGGCAGGAGGTGGCGCTGGTGGCAGGGAGCCAAAGTTCACCACAGGCAGCTGTGAGTCCACCATGGGTAGAAGCATCTGTAGTTAAGAAATAATGTCGAGGGGAGGGTATTAAGGGCAGGGAGGAAGGTCATAAAACCAGAAACAGAGTCAGACAAAAAAGCTAGAAATTAGGTAGAGAAACAATGAGGGACAAGTAACAAAAGGTACCTGTTGGGCAGGGGCCCCTGAGGGGAGGAACCCACTTTGGCCACCAGGTTGCAGAGGAGTAGAATAAAAATCTGAGGGGGATGGCAGATCCTGGCGCACCTGTTGGGAGACAACAGGGAGAAATGTCAACTCCCAAAAGCATTCTCCCCCACCCCTAACTCCCGAAGCCCAGCACCTGCCCACCTCTCACCTGAAGCAAGGGTGGGTCGGGCAAAGGGCTGGGGCAGAAAGCTGGAGAGTAGAGGAAGGAAGGTGGAGGGTAGAGGATTCCCCCAGCTGGCAGCTTCCCCAGCTCTGTTGCTTGCAGTGCGGAGAAATCCAAAAACTGGCCCTTGACAGCTACCCCAGAAAGCAGTGCCGAGGGGGGCGCTGGGCCCGGGGGGAGGTACAGGGGCTGTGATCTGGAGGGGGGGAAAAAGTCAGGTGGGGAGAAGGAGTCAGGAAACCAGAATCGTTTGTTCCAAGTTAAGTCTACTAGTGTTTCATACCCCAGAAACAGGTCTTCCCCTTCCCTCCCACTGAGACACAGTTGCGTGTCCTTCTGAGATCAACAGTCATTGAGTCTCACCTGTAAGGGTGAAGTGAGGGTGTCCCAGGGCGGAAGCCTCCATTGTTGGGATGTAACTGAGAGTCTATGGCTCCCCCTGAGACCTGAGGGAGAGCAAGGCTGGAATAGCTCATTTTTCTGGTCAAGAAAAGATCTCCCACCCCACCTACTACAGTAAAAGCCAAGGAGAAAAATGAAATAACAAAATGGCATTTTACAACTACACAAATCAGAAAGACAGACACTAAGGGGCAGCAGGCAGAAAGGGGTCATGGGACAGGAAATAGGACCTACCTGAGAATTGGGAGGCCCAGGGCTGCCATAGAAGACCTCAGGGTACAAACGCTGGCCTGAGGAACTGGGCTCTGGGCCACAGTGCCCAGGACCCAGGTTCTTGGATTGTGGCTCAGCTGAGGCAGAAGCACTGGGGAGTAACTCCCAATCTCGGGATACAGGGATGGCCTATGAAGAAAAAGCCTTGTCAGAAGCAATGTTTGGGTTTCCCGGATTCCAGGTCACACCCAGACATTTTTTCCAAAAACCGAAGGCCTTTCCACCAAACTCATTCTCCCACTCACCTCAGTGACTGATGCTAACTCCTTCTCTGCTTTTAAACTGTCTCCTACCACTAGGCGCAAGTCCGAGTCCTGTGGTAGTGATGCAAGGGAGATTGTCCCATGACTCAAGACCTGTATCCTCCACATCCCACCTCCAGATTTTCCCCTCTTCACCCAACCCAAGGTACTCAGATCCTGCCCATGCAGACCTGGTCACTGGTGCCAAACTGGACCGGGGGCCCAGATCGATGGGACGGCCGGAGGGAGCCGGGCTCTGGGCCTCGGTCCGAACGCTGCAACCGTTCTGTGCCAATGGGGCCAGGGGGCAAAGGCTGCTCCCGGGGCAGCTCCTACATTGGGGAAGTAGAGGAAGTCAAGTCACGTCTCCCAAATGAAAGAATCCCCAAAACACAGAAGCACAGAGGAGATGACAAATGTAGGGCCAAAGTCAGAGGCCCAGAAACATTCCTCGTTTTTGGTCTTTTACCTTTCTGTCCCCATCAAGGGGAGCAGGTGGCCGTCTCCTAGGAGGTTCAGAGGATTCAGAGCCAGGTGAACCCTCACCAGGAACAGCATTCAGGGGTGAGGGGTCTCCAGGCCGCTTGGGAGGCCCCTCTGCTGCCCCCTTGAGTCCTCCATCAGGGGAACTTCGCTGGCTGCAGGGACCCGATGACACCTGAGAATCCCCACTCAGGTCCACCCCACTGTCAGACTGACTCATCTGAGAGGAGTGGAAAAAAAGTTAAATCAAAATAAGTCAAGTCAGCAGTCAGTACCTAATGTTTACAAAATACAAACTGAAGAAAAGGGAGAAATTATGTGAGCAAATAGCCCTGGACAACCCAGACCAGGTGGAGAAGCACTACCAGTGCTCAAGAGAATCCCAGCTCAGACACTCCCTTCCCATCGTCACTTACCTCTGTTCCAGCAACATCCTCAAAAGGGCTCAAGGGTTCCATCCAGGGCTCCATGGAGCCAGGCCGGTAACTCTTCCGGCTAGCGGCTGGGTAGAGCACCAGACAGCAGAGATGAGAGGCAGTCCAGAGGCCACCTTGCCCTCTTGGCTCTTTGACATCGCCCTTTTCAACCACTGCTCACTTGTACTCACCAGTATGTAAACGGTTCCAGATGTGAGGAGTCAGGGCCTCTGTCCCTGCCTCTCTGCACTCTCCCTGAGGGCCTGGGCCCTCAGGCTTGGGGCCCAAAAATCCAGAACTATGAGACTGCGGCAAAGATTCCTAAAGGTGAGAAAGGCCAGAAACAAAACGTAAGTGAGGTGGGAACTGGGGAGTGGAAGTGGCTGGGCCAGAATGAGGTGTGGGACAAAGAGGGAGACAAGAAGTGACTAATAATGGAGAATCTGGGGGTAAGGATGCAATGATAGAACAGGAGAAAGTGGAGAAAACATAAGTGAGAACCTTCAGGAGTAAGAGCAGTGAAACACAATCTCAAGCTCCATCCCTCACCTCCTGCAGCAGCTCCGGTTTTCTGGGAGGCCGCTCCCGCCGTTTCGGGGGGAAGGGATTAACCCCGGCAGAGTCCCGGGGAGTTCCGCCCACCCCCCTCACCATCAGCCCTGGCTCCTCGAAGTGGGGGTCTGGGGAAAAGGGGAAATCCGTCAGCATCTGCCTTGGTCTACATCTGATCCTAGTTTTTCCTGTTAGCCCCTCCCAAGCCTTCCACCTTTGGTCAGTGCAGACACCCATCATCAAGGTCCCCAGGGCAGACTCTGCCCCCTTTAGCACCTGACCTTTTCTGGGGATGGAGACATTCACACCCTTAGCCCCTCCAGCTTACCCGAACCGACGCTGTTGTTGGCCCTCTGAGGGTCATATCGAGTTGGGGGCCGAGGGGAGGGGCCCTGGGGGGTTTGGGGAGGCCCAGGCTTGGGCCTTGGGTGCCCCCCTGGTGCAGCTGCACTCCCTTGGCGGCTGCTGAGTTGGGCCAGAGCCTGTTGGATGCCAGCAGGGTTGCTGTGGATAACTTGGTCCAGGCGGAAGACAGCCGAGCTGCTGGGAGGCGGGGGAGGCAGAGGAAGCCCTGGGGGACGCTCCTCAGGTCTGCTGAAGAGAACAGAGCATCAACTCTAATATTCATGGAATTGTTAACTCTTTCCCTACCAGGCAAGTCTTCCAACTTCTCCCACCTCCCTGTTAAAATCCAGGTGTTTCTAAGCGCATCTAACAAATTCTAGGTGTATGGCATGGATCTACAGAATAGAGAGCAAAAAACAGAGAATATGCATACAATACACACACGCTCCAGACTCAATCAACTGCTTTCTATTTTCCCTACATGTGGGTGTTCCAGCGCCCAGCAGCCCATGTACCCTTAGATCTCAAAGTCCATGGTGCCCAACTTCCCTTTCCTTCAGATTCTCTCCCTTCCCCCTCAGTCTAACCTTAGAATAAACTTAATAGCCTGTCCCTACCCACCTTCGATTCTTGGGAGAGGGCCAGCTCCTCTTGTCTCCTCGCCCTGGGCCAGTCCTCCCTCCAGATCCCCCACCTCCTCCACTGCTGCTGCCACCGCTGCCAGCCTTGCTGCCAGGGCCTGGGCGCCGGTTCTGCCTTTCCATGCCAGGCCGCTGACTTGAAAAGCTCCGCTTGCTCAAATCCTTGGCTCTCTGGCTTAAATCTCCACGGGACATGGTTGAAATGCCTGGTCCGGTTCCGCCTCCACTGCCCCCAGGAGTTCCCACAGCTTTGGGGGCCAGCAATGCTGGTGGGGGAGCCTCCTTGTCCCCCCTGCGCTCACTGGCAAAGTCACTGCTCTCTGACGCAGTCTCCCATTCCTCGTTGGCTTGATCAGAGTTCTGGTTTGACAGATCGGGAGACTTGGCAGCTGCCCGGCGCGGGGGTGGGGGCATGGAAACTGTCGTGAGTGTCTCCTCCACTCCAGAGGCAGGGGCTGGAAGGGCTAGGGAAGACGGCTTGCCCTCAGTCCCTCTGGCTGCATTCTCCCG
The DNA here is from genome assembly GCF_014898765.1 of Herpailurus yagouaroundi. Taxonomy (NCBI): domain Eukaryota; kingdom Metazoa; phylum Chordata; class Mammalia; order Carnivora; family Felidae; genus Herpailurus; species Herpailurus yagouaroundi. The sequence continues at coordinate 432,219 of NW_024412610.1, forward strand.
TTCCTGTTTCAGCCTCCTGAACCGAGGCGGTTTGTCCTGCTGCTGAGCCCTCCCATGCCTCCTCCGTCGGGGCCGCTCCCCATCTTCCACACCCATGCCCACGTTGCTGCCTCCACTGCTGCCTCCCCGGGCTATGGGGGACAGAGGCCCTGTGATGAGCTTCTCTTTCAAAGGCTCCTTACTCGGTGGCAAAGGAGCTGTCGGAGGCTTCTTAGGGGCCAGGGACTTGGTTGGAGGGCTCCAGCCTGGACAAATGGGCGGAGGGGGCCGCCCTCCTCCTCGACCCCGGCGTGACGGCACTCCCCTGGGAGTGAAGACGCGTCCACCACGGGCGGTGGAAAATCGGGCTGGGGCTGGTGAAGGAGGGGCTCCCGATGGTGGAGGAGCAAGAGGAACCTGGGTGAGCACTCCTTCCTTGGGTGGAGGAGCCTCCTTGTCTGAGGGGGCCAGATCACTCTCATGGGTCTCACTACCCGTTTCTGAGCCCCTCTGCCGGCGCCGTTTGGGGATTTCTTCATACTCCGAACCCTCACTTCGCGTCTCGCTGGCAGTGCGGCCTCTGGGAGCAGGGGGATGGCTGGGTCCACCTGCACTACCTCCACGCCCGTCATCTCCTCGGAACTCTCGGTAACTGCGGAACTCTCGGCTTCGGGCTCCCCGCCCCCGGCCCCCATAGGTGCCCCGAAAACCCCTCCCTCTGGCAAAATACTCGCCTCGGCCCCGGCCCCGGCAAGAGGTAGGACCCACTCTTTCATAGGAGTAGTCCCTCCGAAGCCTTGGGGCAGGGGAAAGATTCCCACTGGGTGGGGTCTCCTTGGGGACCCCTATCTTCCCCTTTGCCGTCTTGAGGAGGTCTGGCTTTGGAACCTTGGGGCTTTCATCACACTGTTCCAGGGGTTTGGGAGGGAGCTCTTCAGCTTTCGTAGGTGGCAGGGGTTTCTTTATAGGCCCAGCACGGCGGGGAGGGGCCCCTGGTTCCTCTGGAGGGATCCCACGACGACTACTGCCCGGGCGAGGACCCCAGCGGGTCTCAGTGCGGCTCTCTCTGCGAGGTGGCGGGGGGCCTTGGCCTCCAACTCCTCGGGTAGGCTTTCGGTTGGCTTCTGGCCCCGTCAGTTGTGGAGTCTCCTCCTTGGGGGTTTCCTTCTTCGGCGGGGGAGCTTGTATTTTGGTGGCTTCATCACTGCCTGGGGGCCAAGGGAGTGGACGGGGCCCTGCAGGAGCTGGTTCATCCAGAGGGAAGCGAGGGATCGGGGGCCCAGTGGCTCCATTCTCAGGAAAGCCTGGATAACTGGCCAAATAGGGTGGTGGGGGAGGTACTGGAGGAGTCTCACTCCTAAAAGGGCAACAAAAAAAGCGGAAATTAGAATGAAAAAAACTGCAACTAGGTGGAGAAAGAGAACACTTTATTACCACCCAGACGCTCCTCTCACACTTATTCCTGTCACTGCACCAATAATCCAAAGAACCTTTTCTCCTAGCCCAGACCCTTTCAGTGGCAATGCACTCACTTCACTACAGACTCACCTCATCCCCTTGTCATCCTCATCAGCCGCCTGGCGCAGCGGGGAGGTGAGCGGGCGGGGGTCAGTGGGCGTGGTGGTGAAGACATCTCCTACCCAGGCCAACTTTGGATCCACTGGTGGGGTGCCCCGATCCCGCAACAGGGGAGGTGCATGGCGCTCGAACGGCTCTGAGCTTGAACCCCCACTGTCTGAGCGCTCCCGGGGAACTAAGCCTAAGAAAACAAGAGGGATGAGAAAGCTAACCCTCTCTTGCATGACAGGCCCTGCAGCTCAAAAAGCATCTCCCCAATTTGCTTCTGTCAGTCACATCAATGTCAACTCCTCTCTTATACCTGCCAAGTCTGGGCCTGATGCACACTCCTGAAAGAGTTACCCTATCCGCTCAGTTTCCCCAGACTAAATCAATGAATCCCCCCAAGTAAATCCTGGCCAATGAAAAGACCACCGTTTCTTTCCCAAAGATGGTCCTGAAACAAAGAGCCACCTCAGCAATACAACCACATACCTGCCCCAACCTCCTTCACCGGTGACCCTTTATTCCCACAGCAAGATGCCGATACCCACTTCCTGGGACTGAAGTGTCCCCTACCCACTCCCATGCAAGGGCCCTTACCAGTGGGATGCACACCAGGAGGGTAGAAGTCCAGAGGGGGCCGGCCCTGGAGGAGCCGGGGGTCCACATAAGGAGGAATCATCATCCACCGGGGATCAAAGTTCATTGGGGGCATGGGTGGGGGCCGGCCCAGAGCACCTGGGTACAGGGCCTTGGGGGGTGGGGGCGGAGCCTGTGGAGCTGGCACAGCCCCCATGGTCACAGGCTGGGGCGGTGATGGTGGTACCGGAGCGGGTGGGGCAGAACCCTGTTGATGCTGCTGCCACTGCTGCTGTTGCTGTTGCTTCAAAAGCTGCTCCTGGGCAAGGACAGAAGAGGGGACGAGAGAGACCTCAAAACCCCCACACCACCCTCAACAGAAAAAGAGAAACACACAACAAGGCAAAGTTAATACACAGATGTGATCAACACTTGGACGACATGGAAACCAAAGAGACACAAGAGAGACAAGAGGTAGTAGAGGGACCCAGAAGGCAACTTACAAACAGGATAAACATCAAAGCCAGGGACAGAAACAGCTCTTAATGGGAGAAATAACTTGATCTCACCTGCTGCTGCCGCTGGAAACGAGGTGGCAATGACTTCTGATATTTGGGGTAGCCCAAGCCCTGGCTGGGGGGCTGTCGGCTGGGACCAACCCCATCACCCTTGGGTTCCACCTTTGGGGCAGGGGTTGTGGCAGGAGAAGGAACCTCTTCTGGTTGTTCAGAACCCTCTTTTGAGGACAGCTGGGGTTCCACTGCGTTGATAAAAAAGATAATCATCAGTGGCCCAGTACACCAACAGGTATGCCACGAATACCCATCACCTCAGCTCTCACCTCCCTCTCTCAAGATAAGCACCTACTTTTAAGAACAATGACGGTGGCATTAAATTCCCATGAAACCACCAAAATGACAGACGCCTTCTACCCCTTGCTCCAGACTGAGCTTATACGAAGTGGTTTTAGGTCACTACGTATCCAGGAATTCAAATATCCACACGAGCAAAGAGCTTTTTTCATCTGCCACAGTCCAATAAACCAACTTCATTTCCTCCCACCCATACCACCTGTACCCTCAGCCCAAACACTGAAGAGCTGGGACACCTGGTAGTACCCTAGCCCCATCTGCATACCTGGGCTGGCTTCGAAGCTGCCACTGCTGGTGCTACTGGTACTGCCACCACCACTCACCAGGGTGGGAGCTGGAGCCACACCTGTAGTGGGGGTGGACTGGGCAGGAGGGGCCTGGGCCGGCTCTTCTGGTTCTTTTTCTGGTGTTGGGGCTGGTGCTGGTGGAGGAACTGGAGGCGCAGAGAGTTCTTTGGGGACTGCAGGTGGTGGAGCCGGGGCAGGAAGGGCAGCAGGTGGGACAGCAGGCTCTGCTTTGAGCCGCTTGTCGGGCGCCCCAAACTTCTCATCAAGTCGCTTGAGCTTTTCGGCACAGGCTGCCCGGCGTTCCTCCTGCATGCGGCGCTCTTCCTCTTCTCGGCGTCGCCGGGCCCGCTCCACAGCCAAGGAGATCTCTGATGAAGATTGTTTTCGCCGCTGCCGCCAGGCCTCATCCTCGTCTTCGGGTGCTGGGGGCTTGCAGGGAGGCCCCCCCCGATCCTGTCAATGGGCAGATCCGGCAAGGCGAGACGTGTCAGTCGTCAGGTTTTTGATCTTTGCACAGATTGATCAACTGTCTCTAGCTGCGGGTGCAGGCACCGGCCTTGGGTTGGTGGCCTCTCTGGGTAGGGGCAAACTCATCCTAATCTTGTTTCTTCTCTCCTTTCAGAGACACCCAGGTCTCCTTGTTCTTCCTCATTAGCATCCCAATTTCCTTTTATAACCCAGACTCCCTTAACACCAAAGATGTTCCAGACCTTTGCAGAGATACTCTACCGCTCTACACGTCCTGTAGCCCATTCTTGGTCCTCCCTCCAGTTTCCTCTATTACTACTGCTTCAACTTCTCAGCCAACACTCATCTCCCACAACTGACCCTTCTTGACCCCTCATTGTAGACACTCACTGGGTAGTCCCCAGGGGGGCCCCAGTTTCCGGCGGGGCCCCGGTGAGGTGGGGGTGGGGTAGGCTTTGGGGCAGGAGGCCCCGGCTCTGTCTCTGGAGGCCGAGAGGTCTCTGCCCAGGCCGTCTTGGGAGGGGGCGGTTCGCTGCCGGGGGAGTTGCCCTTTTTGCCATCTGCTTCAGGGGGCCGTTCCTCACCAGCAGCTGATTGGGACTCCTTGCTGTGAGCAGACCAACAGTGGAATTAAAATCAGCTGTAAAACAGCTCACTTAAGAGTTTATTACTTCGAGAAAAACTGAGCCTCTGAACTCACTGGCCCTCAGCTCCCTCCTCATCAGAGTCTCGCCCATCTTCCTCATCACTGAACTTGAGCTTTTCAGTGTAGTCAACCTCTTCATGGGCCCCTGAGGGAAAAGTGAAAAGCAATAACCCAAGTGTTCTCTCCAATCGCAGGTAACTTTCAAAGGGGTCTAGAACTACGTAACAGGATGCACTACTGGAAACGCCAACCCCCGAGTGAAGTGAATGCCACTGTGAGTCTTGGCATTCCCACACCTCCCAGTTCTTTACCAGGACTTGGCTTTCCCCCCTGTGTCTGCCCTACCCTTTGGTGTCTCCTTTTCTCCCAACACAACCCCCTATTTATTCAGGGGATTTTGCCTTTTGAGACCAAAACACTTCATCCTTCATATCCACTAACCTGCCCAACCATCATCGTTCTCCTGGTCCAACTGGTCAAACTCTTTGAGATTATCCTCTTTAAGAATCGAAGGCCGACCCACAGGTTCTACAAGGCGCATGGGCGGCCCTGAGCCCCGAGGGCCCGCCACACGAGGGAAACGGCTGCATATGAAAAGACAAACGGGAGAGAGTGTAAAAGCATGTTACAGAACCACATACAAGAGGTGCCTAGGTGGCTCAGCCGGTTAAGTGTCCAACTCTTGATTTCACTCAGCTCACGACCTCACGGTTTGTCAGTTCTTGTGAGTTTGAGCCCCACATTAGGCTCTGCGCTGACAGTGTGGAGCCTGCTTGGATTCTCTGTCTCCCTCTCTCTCAGCCCCTTGCCCGCTTGCTCCCCCTCTCTCAAAATAAGTAAATAAATGTCAAAAACAAAAGAAAACAAAAACAAAAAAATACACATAGAAGACTCTGGGCCTTGAAGATCATCTCCTTTCCTAGTAGGCTTCCCGTCCCCAATCACAAACCCAGAGCTGGGTTACTCACCTGGGCCCATCAGGAGTAGGATATCGGTAAGGCCCCTGGGGTCCATAGGGCGGAGGGAACGGGAGATACGGGGGATACATCTGCAAAACGTCCCAACAGCAGCTGCTTAGAGGGACAAAGAGCCAACCAGCTCCCTAAACCTATTGTCCTCCCCTCTGTCATAGGCCCCTGCTTTCTCTCTGCCCCCTCCAAAAACTAAGTGCTAATTGCTAAATCTCAAGCTTCAAGCACAACCACTCAAAAACTAGATGTGCAAACTCACAAAGGGCGGCATCATTCCGCGGTATGGAGGGAACTGGGGTGGGCCTGAAGGCTGTAGCGCCCCCCGGGGATCATGGCTGTGATGAAGTTTGGAGTCTGGGCCCTCCAGCTCATCAGGGCCACGCCCACCTCCGTCCCTCCAAGTTGTAGAATCTTTATTTTGGAAAAAGCAAAGAAGGAACATAGCTTTAAAATGATGGAGAAGAAGGTGAATAAGCCAACACTTGGCTCTGAGATAGAATAAGGTGTTGCTCTGGGCAAAAAATAACCAACCACTCACCACCCACTCAACTCACAAATGGCAACCACTCACTTTGGGGGCGGAGGCTTGGTCCGGGCCCAGACGACTGTTCGGCAGACTCCCTTTCCTTGGCAGCCTTGTCCTGGTCGCCAGCCGCCTGCAGGGTCGGAAATTCCTCGCGAGAGAATCGTGACAGTAGGCTTGATGCCCTTCCACCTGTTGGGGTTGGGGTGCACAGAAGACAGAAGCATATTTACCATGAAACAACGTACCATGAAAGTGGAAGGCTCTGATAGGCACCAGATCATCAAGTTCCTGTCTTAAAAGTCACCCCCTACATACTGCATACTCATTCCCCAAGAAACAAGGTCAGCTCTGGAACACCACTTCACCCTCCAGTAAGACACATGAATTTGCTTATGTGGCTCATGAAACTGAATACGGGGCCCAAAATTTAGCCAGAGGACTGAGAACACTTTGCTGAAGGTATAGTGCAGGGCTCCTACCTACCACAAGAGCACTGAGCAAGCTCCCCAAGCAGCCCTGCACTCACCATCTCCATGTGCTCCATGGGTGACGCTGGCTTGTGCCCAGGACTTTACCCCGCTTGGAACCGAAGGAGCGTTCTGGGGAAGCAGAAAAATAAATCGTGATGGTGGGTGGTGGAGCTACAAACCATTCTTGCCTCCAGCCCTTCAGTTAACATCCAGTTCTTCGCATACCTCGGGGGCTGCTGGGGGTCGTTTCTGTTGGTTGGAGGCAGGCGTCTGTGAAGCCGGCAGTGGCTGCGATTCCGGCGGCTGAGCGGTTGAGGCATCGGAACTAAAGGGATGGTAGGACAGGAAAGTTATCCAGAATCTGCGATGCCCTCCCCTACTTCTCCGATTCATGGAGGGTAAGTGAACCCAGGCCCATTTGTTACTGTTCACAAGTATTTACAACAAAATACTATAACCTAGTTACCCTGTGTAGGCCGTCTGTTGATGCCTTCCTGCCACCTGACAGAAAGCTGAAAGTGTCATTCCTTAGTCCTCTAACAGGAGTCCTGGAATAGCCAAGAAAGGGGCTTCCCTCTGTCTCTGGATCTTATGTGGCTGGGCTAGACCAAGCCCCAACTCATTCTGAAGTTCAAAGTTAAAATACTCATCACTCTAGATCCCCCAGGCCTCTGTCTACCTCTTGGGGTCGGACTGCTCCTGTTTGCTTGCCCATCCTGTTCCGTCTTTCGGCACTAGTGAGACGTTGGGGTCATTGCCTTTGTTCTCGGCTTTCAGGCTTGGAAGGTTGGCTGGGGGTGGCATACGCCGGGCAATGGCAACTTTCCCGAGACTCTGCAGGCCATGGCGAGGGGCAACTGGAGAAAAGATGAGAGGGTGAAAAAAACATCCCACATGGGTGATCTGACAGCTTTCTCTCCTAAGTCCCATTTATATGCCCTTAATGTCTTATAGCCAAACTCCTTTTAGAAACCACTCCTTTCTTTGCCTTCAGCAATCCCTGAAATTCCATTGGAAAAACTAAGATGCATTACACTTGATGCTTCTCTGTTGGATGGTTGATCTTGAGCCTGCAGGAAGCAAGCTGGCCCCAGACTTCTCCAAATCCACGTTTTTCTTCCTCCGATTCTTACGTGTCCAAAGACAGGGAACTACAGACACGCCTTTGTAGGAGGGTAAATGGTGTTCATCCAAAGACCAACGTCCCCTATGGGACCTAAAATAAAACTCGGAAGTGTCTAGTGTTTCTCTAGTCTTTTGATATTTGCACTATAACCATTTCCCTTCAAAGAGCTTTAAAATGTATGCCCAGCCTCTAGGAATTAGGAACATCTTCGCAGGACCCTCACCAGCGGGTTTCTGGATCTCTAAGGACTTGCCCTTATACGTATCAAACAGGTTGAGCGAGGAATACTTCTTTCCATCCTTCCCCTTGGCAGTCGGCCCCGAGCGATCGGACATTGCGCTGGAAGCTCATTGAGTACGTTGGGTCCTGCAGGCACCTCCCCCAAAACGTGCCGGAGCCTGTGGGCCAGACACCAAGTGTTTCAGTCTCTGCTCCCTTTACTAACTCCAAAAGAAACCTAGATGGTCCTTTTTGTTCTCATTAGGGACCCAGATATGTGGCCCTCTGGTGTCTTTGCCTCCAGCCTATTCAAAGTCCCCAGTCCCTTAAACTCCCACAGAGCCCAAATGCCATGGTGCCTCTTTCCCCCAGACACCTCTTGCCAAGCAAATCCAGATAAAAAATTTAGTATCCTCCTAGTAGTAAACACACTCTTCCTTTCGTGCCAGGCTATAAAGGGTAGCAGCTACTTCATTATCTCTCTTCATAATCTCTTCTCCCCCCACAGAAATCATTCCAGAGACGTACAATAAAACATGACAAGTCCCAGCCTTAGACAAAAGCAGAAAAAGGCATAAAGCTCCATTCTGCAAGTAACAGAACTTCAGATCCCCCACTTGTTAGACCACCAACTCCCTAACTGCGCCCCAGGTTCCTTTCCCAGAAGCCTCACTCCCATCTGGGGAGGTTTGCACGAAGGTATGCTGGGAGTTTAACAATTTTACGAGCTTGCTTAGCCAGACTGAGGGCTGGTGCCAGGTAATTCCTTATGGAACAACTGGGGCTCTACATACTCCCAAGCTACAGAACCCCAAGTATTTGGAACATTCACCCCATCATTTCCTGCACTTGCCCCTATCCCAGCTCCTGGAAAAAAATCTTGTGTCAAGATGAAATGAACACTGCTGGGCTCTGACTAACCCTACGTAGATGTGAGAAAAACAACATTATGGAGCTACCTCAAGCACACTCCATAATCATAGGGCCAAAACCAGAACCAACTTCATTTTCCTACCCTCAGTAAGAATATCCATCAGCAGTCATTTCTTTCCCCAATATCCCTTCCTCCCTAAGCAGGCCAAACTCTGCATCATCAGTCAGTTCCTGAGTGACCAGGCATTCATTTATAGGAAAGAATGGCGTACAGGAAAGAGATGGAAGGTGGTGGGAAATCCAGGCAAACACAGGGCAAAAAGTGGGTAAAATCAGGATGAAAATCAGGGAGAACTTTAAGACAGGTAAGATGAGGGAATGGGGGTTGCTCTGTAGGTGTTTAAAGACTCTGAATGTTTGAAAATAAATATATGAAAGAAAAGGACACAGAATAGTGGAATAACACTAATAAAGAAGGATCAACACGAAAGCAGGTGGAAGATAATACACTCAAGCAGAAACGGTAAAGACAGAACAAAGTAAAAGGGCAACGTCAAGACACCCAAGAAGAAAACGGGGGTTGAGTCACAGAGGGGAAAAAACACAGGAAAAACTAAAAAGCAGAGGAAGACTGAGGAACGTAAAAATCAAGGATGCAGGATAAAAACAGGGTTCCAGGGTGGGAGTGACTCGACGCGAACAGGGGGGTCAAGAATGGGGAACCCAAGCACTGGTTGATGGTGGAGGGGGTCCAATATGGAGGAAAGGAGACACTCCGAGGATCGTCGGGCGCGGCCCACCCCAGAGTGGCGGTAGCGAAGGGGACCCACAGATTGGGGTGAAGAGGCCAAGAGGGCAACGGATGGTGTGGAGTTACCGGCCCAAGAAAGGGGTCACTCCAAGAAACCAGGACAGTGGGTGATTAGGGGCAGGGCATACACTCTGTGTGAGGGGTTGGAGGTGCGGGTACCAAGCTGGGGGTATCGGAGGGGGAGGGGCAGGCAAGCCCCAGCAGCAGGAGGACAAAATGGCGGCGGCTAATGGCAGCTTCTCCTCCCCCCGGCCCGCCACTGCCGCCGCCGCCGCCACCACCACCGCTCCCGCGCCGGAAAAGGGCGTTAGCACTCGGCTCCCCAGACTCACCTGGCCGGGTGCGCGGGGGTCCGGGACCGGGGCCTAGGGGCTCCCCGAGGTGGGATGGCGGTGGGGCGGGGGCGGATGGCGGCGGATGGCGCCGGGTTCGGCTCCTCCCGTCTCCCTCGCTCACTCCGCGGCTAGGCTCCGACTAACGGCCCATCCGGGCAACCGCCGCCCCCGGGAGCACCCCCCCCCACCTCCCGCCTCCCTCAGCGCACGACACGCCCCTTGATTTGCATAAAGGGCGGGGCACTTCCCAGCCTATCCTTCTTTACTTCGAGGGCTGTCCCTATTTAAAAAAAAAAAAAAAAGCAGGGCGTGCGGAGCAGGCACAGGTTATTTGCATAAAGAGGAGGGACTTACAGGCGCTAGGACGCCGGTTGGCTAAAGAGACGCGCCCCCGGCGTCGGCCGTTAAGACGCGTAGAGGGGGCGGGAATGCAGCGTCTGTCTGCCGGGCGGTTGGGGCGCAGAATTTGCACGACGAATAGGGGCGGGTGGGGGGGGAGGGAGGAGAGGCGGAGCGTGCGTCGTGCGTTCGTGGAAAGATGGGAGCGGTGAGACGTAGGGATGCGAAGATGAAGGAAACGATGCAAGGCTGATAGTGCTTTCAGTGGAGGAGACCGAGCGAACGCAGGGGACAGAAAGGATTAGCTGCCGGAGGGCGGAGCCTAGATAATAGGGAAGAGTCCCCGACACACGCGTCCATTTGTAAGGGGCGAAAGCTCCAGAGAGGGGTGGGGCCTTCTAGTTATTAAATCACGTCATGCAAATGAAGTGGATAGACAGGCCAATCCTGAGGTCCAGGGGAGTGTATCGTCGGCACCGTGCACTGTAGGCATTCTTTCGATAGTTCTGTTTATTTGCATAATACATGCAAATCATTTGAACAAAGATAGGGTAGGAATAACCTCTTCATTAGCATATCAGCAACCAATGACTAAGACATTTAATTTTATAACAATTTTTCATGAATGTATTTATATATCTGATACTATTGGCAGTTTGTATTCTCTTCACAATGGGTTTTATTCTACGAAATGCGGTACTAGTTTCCTCCTTTGTCTTCTATTACTGTGCTCCAATCAGACCTACTAACCGTTCAGTAAATCCTTCGACAACTGTTATGAAGCCGCCGGAGACATCCACAATACATTCTGGAAGTAGAGGAATACAATCAGATCCTGCCTGGAGAGGTTCAGAAATGCTTCTAGAAAAACTTGACTCTTACTAAAAAATGTGAAGAACTAGTTAGGATTTAGCCAAGTTTGAGGAAAGGGTGCACAGCTCAGGCCCAGTGAACTGATGAGCAGAGGCATGGTTTTAGGGATCTGTGCCTCAGCTGATGTGACTAAATTAAGAGACTGCCTCTCTAGTATGGAAAATTAGAGCAGAAAAATTAGCAAGAACCAGGTAAGAATTTTATCCTGAGCTTCATTACAATAGTTGAGATGAGTTCAGTTCTTAAACATTCAAAATGATTCTCTTATCCCCTCTTCCAGGTCTCCAACCACAGCAAAATTTTTTGGAAGAGTTATCCATACTTAGTCAGATTTCCTTCCTGCCATTCATTCTTTTTTCTTTTTTCTTTTCTTTTCTTTTCTTTTCTTTTCTTTTCTTTTCTTTTCTTTTCTTTTCTTTTCTTTTTTTAAAATTTTTTTAATGTTTACTTATTTTTGAGACAGAGAGAGACAGAGCATGAATGGGAGAGGGTCAGAGAGAGAGGGAGACACAGAATCCGAAACAGGCTCCAGGCTCTGAGCGGTCAGCACAGAGCCTGACGCGGGGCTCGAACTCACCGACCGCGAGATCATGACCTGAGCTGAAGTCGGACGCTTAACGACTGAGCCACCCAGGCGCCCCC
>NW_024412610.1:443894-452657 GCF_014898765.1 Herpailurus yagouaroundi
AGAGAGAGAGAGAGAGAGAGAGAGAGAGAGAGAGAGAGAGTATCCCAGGAGGGGCAGAGAGAGAAGGGGGGGCTTACCCTAAGTGGGGTTCATGTTCACCCAAAGTGGGGCTCATGCTCACGAAATGTGAGATTATGACCTGAACAGAAGTCATATGCTTAACAGACTGAGCCACCCAGGCCCCCTCCTGTCATGCATTCTTAAACTGACTCCAGTCAAGCCTTCACCCCAGCCCTTTACCCAACCTGCGTGTGTCATGAACATCAATCTCCTGACTTGAAATAGCATTTTTGTGCTGATGACTCCCAAATGCATATCTTCGTCGCAGACTTCTCTCCCAAACTCCAGACTTGAAGACACATATATGTACTTGACATCTCCTATTGGGTATCTAATCATTTCTTTCTTTTCTTTTTTTTTTTTTTTTTTTTAGTGTTTTATTTTTTAGTTTTGAGAAAGAGAGAGAGTGCACGTGCCTGGGGAAGGGGCAGAAAGAGAATCCAAAGAAGGCTCCAGGCTCTGAGCTGTCAGCACAGAGCCTGAACTTACAAACCACGAGATCATGACCTGAGCTGAAGTTGGACTGAGCCACCCAGGTGCCCCTCTAAAAGAACATTTCAAAGTCAGTAGGTCCAACACTGAACATTTGATCTCCGGAACCTCAAAACCTGTCCTCTCCACATCTCAGCTGATGGAAATTAAAAATTACAGTGAAGCCAAAAACCCTGGAATCCTCATGGACTCCCTTCTTTATTTCACTCCCCACTTTCAATCAGACAGGAACTCCTGTCTTGAAAAGATACCTGGAATCCAGCTTTTTCACATACGCTGCTTCTACCTTGATCTGAGCCGCTCTCAATTTTCACCTGGGTTATAGCAACAGCCTCCTCACTTGTCCCTACCCCTGTCCCTACAGTCTGTCCTCTACACTGCACTCAGGGTGGACCTTTCCTCAAAGGAAGCCTCAAAGGACTCCCTTGCTCAAAGTCCTATAATGCCTCTGTTTCTCTCAAAGTCCTTGGAGTAGCCCACAAGACCCTAAGGGACTTGCCCCCTGATTTTATTACCCTCCCTACCTCTACCAGACATGTCTCACCTTGGGACCCTTTTGCTTCTCTTTCCTCTGCCAAGTTGGTTCTTCCCCCAGAAACCCACATGCCTCACTCCTTTACCTCCATGAGGTCTTGTTCAGTGTTAGTCATCTTCTCAGTGAGGCCTACCCTGATCACCCATTCAAAATTTTCATCTTCCCTGACCATCCTGCTACATGTATTAGTTTTACCCGATTTTGTACTGTATCCACATAGAACTGTACAGTAAGGGTTCTTTTGCATCTGTCTTCTTTTGCTTAACATTATGTTAATGAAATTCTTCCACATTGTTGATGTAGTTGTACTTTGTTCGTTCTCGTTGCTGCATAATAATAGTCTGAGGTATGAATATAACCCAATTTATTTATCCTGGGTGAACGAATTATTTAAGCTCTAGATCCTTTGTATCCTCCCTAGTATCACCAGGGTTGTTGCAAAGATTAAGAGAATTAATATATGGAAAGCATTTAGGCTGGTATCTCACATATAGTAGGTGCTCAATAAAGTTAGCTATTGATTTCATTATATTCGGATATGTTATTCAACTTGAAATGACCTCTTCCTCATCTGAAGTCCCATACAGTTGTTACTGTAGCGCTCTTTAGGAGGCCAACCTGGCTTCACCATTGGGAAGAGCCAACAGTCTGTCCTCAATACCTGAAACGAGCTGGGCTAATTGGATTACCTCTTCCCGGAAAGTCAGGAAATCAGAAGTAGTAGCCAGTAACTGGGAGTTGCTAAGTTAACTCATCTGGACACGTTGTGTTACACAAACTGGTCTGGATCACCCGGCAGAAGAACCAAGCGGCACTCGGAGATCTTGGAAGGAAGGAGGCTTATTTACAACGGTGGGCTCAGAGGAGATCATTCTCCAGAGGTCTGAGCACAGAACATTAACAGAGGGGACAATTTATAGTCTGTTACTTCCGCGTTCCTCACTATTAGTAATTTGGCGCCTGAGGCAAGCAGGGTGGGAAGAAGAACCCGGAAGGGAAGTCTTCAGGCAGGGACTGAAATTCCCTGATCGGTCCTGTCAGCCATCATATAACAGATTTTTCCCTATCAGTTGGAGGAAAGGTCCAGTGATAGCCTCACTGAAGGCTCAGGAACTCTGAGGTTCCTGCCTTTCCTGGGACTGGCTTTTTAATCCTTTCTGCTACCCAGGGATTCAGTATCCCCTGTATCTGTTCTCAATAACCTCCTAATAGAAGCCCCCTTTCCCTTCATTAAACTTAGTTTCTGCAGGTTGTTCCCCAAAAGGACCTCAGTGACTAATTTAACATTTAAATTATCAGTTGGTTAAACCTCTGACTTTGGCTCAGGTCATGATCTCACAGTTTGTGGGTTTGAGCCCCATGTAGGGCTCTGTGCTGACAGGTCACAGCCTGGAGCCTGCTTCACATTCTGTGTCTCCCTCTCTCTCTGCAACACCCCCCCCCCCCAACTCATGCTCTCTCTCTGTCTCCTTCTCTCAAAAATAAATAAACATCTTTTAAAAATTTACAAAGACTAGTAATGAAGAATATCAGTTCAAGGTAATCATTGCTCGAGATGACTGCTGGCTCAGTCAATAGAGAATGTGACTCTTGATCTCGGGGTTGTGAGTTGGAGCCCTATGTTGGGTGTAGAAGTTACTTAAAAAAAATAAAATCTTAAAAAAAAAAAAAAGTTAATCCTTGCTCTTCCTTGTGGACCTGAGTGATTTTTTTGTTTGTTTGTTTGCACATGTCTTTTTGTTCCATCTAAATTCCTTGAGATCAGGGCTATCATATATCTGGAATCTCCCTTGGAGTACAAAACCATCTGCTGTGGTTGACACTTTATAAAATTGTGGAAGGAGGGGCCCCTAGGTGGCTGGGTCAGTTAAGCCTCTGACTTGGGCTCAGGTCATCATCTCATTGTTTGTGAGTTTGAGCCCTGTGTGAGGCTCTGCACTGACAGCTTCAGATTCTCTGTCCTCCTATCTCTCTCTGCCCCTCCCCCCCTCAAAAATAAATAAACATTTAAAACAAAATCATGGATGGATTGTTCATTTGGGCAAATCCTCGCTGCCCTTCCCTCAAAGGGCCTCACTTCTCCCTAAACCCAGGATAAAATTCCCCCCAAACGGAGACCAAGCTGACTTGATCTGGAGAAGGAGGATAGTTTATTTTATTTAGTGTAACTGTGGCTCACAATTCTGTGTTCTTTTTCCATGCTGGGGGTGATTAGGAACCCCATCAATCCCACCACATCTCCCCTACCATAAATCAGGGCAATTCAGAGATATTTCTCTTGGCTGGGGGACCTGCTGGCTTCTCCTGTTCTCTTGCTTTCTCCTCGTACATCAGGATCCTGGTTGAGATGGGAAAAGACAGAGGGATCAGGAGATAGCCTTCTCAAGAGAATACGTTTTAGGCTACTGTGAAAGTCTGGAAGGGGCGCCTGGGTGTCTCAGTCCGTTGGGCAGCCAACTTTGGCTCAGGTCATGATCTCACAGCTCATGAGTTCGAGCCCCACATAGGGCTCTGTGCTGACAGCTCAGAGCCTGGAGCCTGTTTCAGATTCTGTCTCCATCTCTCTGCCCCTCCCCTGCTTGAGCTCTGTCTATCTGTCTCTCTCTCTTTCTCAAATATAAAAAATAAAAAACATTAAAAAAAAAAACCTTTTAAGAAAGTCTGGAAGAGGATGGGGGTTGTTATGGTGGGAGGAAGAGGAAGGAAAGTGGAGATGGGAGAGCTTGGGGCTGTGGGGACTAGAACAAGGGGTAGGGATAGGAACCTGGAAGGATCCCTCAAAGAAGGGAAGAAATGGATGCTGAGTAATGTGTAGGTGAGCCTGGGGACGGGGACAGGGGTGAGGGGAAAACAGGTAAGTATAGGAGAGTTTAGAACAGGACCCTCACATTTTTAGGATGGCAGATCTCTTTCCCAACATCATCTTGAGAAAGTCAGAGTAGCTGAAAGTCTCCCCAGAGCCGCTGGACACCTCCCTGATTAGTTTCTTCAGCTCCAGGTGGGTCTTGGGGACCCCGAGTTTTTCCAGCATTCGCTTCAGGGACATGATATCTAGAGGCAGAGGATGGGGGTGAGAGGAGAGGAGCCTCTGTCTCTCTCTGTCCTCACCTTCACATTCCCATTCTCCTCCCTCCTACTCTGGTAGCTGGGCCCTCTCCCAAACCACTAAGAACTGCAGGAGACACCTCCCTCTTCCTGGGTCTGCACACTTCCCCGGATCACTCTTTTCTCACCGATATCTCCGTTTCCATTCAGGTCAAACTCCATGTATTTCTCTGGGTGAGGGGAGAAAGCAGATAGGGTCAGCGCTGGCTGGAGGGTCCTCGGGAGGGGGCACGGCAGGGGATAGAGAAAGGAGTTGCTAACCAAGCCCTAGGTGGGGAAGATGTGAAAGGAGGAGGTAGGGCAGCCTGAGGAAGTGCGGGTCGGGTAGAGGGGCCCTGTTAAAGTGTAGGGAAACAGAGAGGGTGCTGGGCAGGGCAGCCCAAGGAAAGGGACGGCAACTAGGGGGGCAATAGGGGCAGCCTCCCTTCTTCCCACCACAAATGTAGATTTTGTGTCTCTGCTGTCCCTTCTCTGTCCTTGGGGAAATCCTGCCCTCCTCACTCCCCCCCCTCCCTCCCCCCGACAGTTTTCCCCTCACTCTTGAAGGCTTCCAGTTTGGACAGCAGATCCTCATCACTGCTATATTTGGGATCATCCAGGAATTGCTGTTGGGGGGGGGGGGTGGGAAACAAGAGGCAGGATAGGTCCCCTGGTCCAGGGTTCCCTTCCCACAGGCCCTGCCCCCTTAGATCTTCCTTTTACCTTGTTGATTTCATCCAGTCTGTCTTCCTGCTGGGCCTTCAGCAGCCCGAAGGCTTTTCCTCCTGAGGGGGCACAAAGGTTAATGCTTCCTTACCTCTCATTCCTCTTCTTACCCCCACACCCGCCCAGGGCCATCACATTTCTGCCTTCCTAGGCCTGCTCACCACCCCCTAGCCCCCGCCCAGGTCTGTCCATCTCTTTACTCTCATTTTAGGCTCTGCCGATTATACCTTCCCTACCTTGTAAATCTCTGGTGTGGCTCATAGCTCAGCAGCTGCTGGAGAGGCCGGTGGACCGGTGGGTGGGTACGGACTAAGCTGGCGCCCTCTCTGTCTCCTCTCCCATCAGCCTCTTCTGAGGCCTCCCTCCCAGACTTCCCCTTTCCCCTTATTCGCTTTTCCTCTAGTCCCAGGCTTCACTTCCCCATCAGCTTTTGCTGACAAGAGCACCCCAGAAGGAAGGGGGGGGGGTGCTGCAGGATGGAGAAGAGAAAATAGCATTCTCCCAAATTCCTCTTAAGGAGAGCCCAGTGTGTGCATGAAAGAAAGAAGCCTTGGGGGCGCCTGGGTGGCTCAGTCTGTTAACTCTCGGACTTTGGCTCCGGTCATGGTCTCCCAGGTTCGTGAGTACAGCCCTGCATCGGGTTCTGTGCTGATAGCTTGGAGCCTGGAGCCTGCTTCAGATTCTCTCTCTCTCTCTCTCTCTCTCTCTCTGACCACCAACGCTCATACTCTCTCTCTCTCTCTCAAAAATAAATCTTAAAAAAGAAGAATAAGAAAGGAAAGAAGCCACTGGAAGTATGGCGGTAGGGAGGGACGGAGGAGTATTTATTCTCAGGAACAAATGGTCTTTGAACAGGTCCAGAGGGTCAGGTAACCCTCAAGGCTTGCATTTTCTCAGGTTTCATGAGTCTGGGTATGCAGGTTTGGATAGACAGCTGAGGAAGGGCTGACTGAATTTTTCTAGGCCATGAATGGGAGAAAAATCTGAAGTCCACTGGCACATCTGGGAGGAATGCAAGATATGAGGGATCAGAAAGGGAGAGAAGCTTCACTCTCTGGTCTGGCAGTTCCACGGAGGCACTTGGAAATGTGGAAATGTCTAACAAAAGAGTTTTTTTTTTTTTAATCTTTATCATTTATTTTTGAAAGACAGAGACAGACAGACAGACAGACAAAGCTTGAGTGGGGGAATGTCAGAGAGAGAGGGAGACACAGAATCTGAAACAGACTCCAGGCTCCGAGCTGTCAGCACAGAGCCCCACGCGGGGCTTGAACCCACAGACCACAAGATCATGACCTGAGCCGAAGTTGGACGCTTAACTGACTGAGCCACCCAGGTGCCCCCAAATGAGGTTTATTTGTTCACTTTAGGATGTGCACTGTAACCCACTCATCTCCTTTGAAATATTTAGTGAAATCTACAGAGCTCAGGAATTTGAGAATTTAAGTGGATTCTTTGGAGGAACTGAAAGTGTTACTGAGAGAGACAGCATTTGTAGACACAAGAGCCAGGAGGTGAAGCCAACATTAGGGATGTGTGTGTGCGTGTGGGGGGATGCCAGTCACCGTGGGTTCAAGAGAGTGGATAAGTAACCTCTAATAAATGTCTTCACTGCATATATATGCTTTCCTTTTTTTGCTGTATGGGTAGTTGCTTCTAGGGGAGGGGAGGATAGCGCATTCCCCTCACTGAGACATTTTGTTCAAACTCCCCACCCAGAGCTCTACCCACCCTGCCCCAGCATTGACGGAGACACCTTTCCTTCTCCTCTTCCTTCCACCTTATTTCCCTTTCTGCAGCCGGGAGTATTTACTTCTCACTGCCCTCTCCCTGACCCATGCAGGTCAGGGGAGATGCTGGGGTGAACTCTGACTTTTTGACTTCCCTTTATTGCACCTGCCTCTAACCCTTCAGAGAAAGCTGCAACCCTGCACTCAGGTCTCAGCGCCTAGTGGGGGGAATTCATTTCCTTATTCGTACATTTATTCAACAAATATTTATCAAGTACTTACTATACGCTAGCTCAGTGAACCAAACAAATGTCAGTTCTTGTCCTCATGGACAGTGTAATTGCGGCAGATAGACAATAAAAATAAATATATTAGGGGACCTGAGTGACTCAGTAGGTTAAGCATCCGACTTCGGCTCAGGTCATGGTCTCGTGGTTAGTGAATTTGAGCCCCGCATCAGGCTCTGTGCTGACAGTTCAGAGCCTGGAGCCTGCTTTGGTTCTGGGTCTCCCTCTCTGTCTCTGCCCCTCCCCTGCTCGTGCTCTGTCTCAGTCTCTCAAAAATAAATAAGCTTAAAAAAATTTAAAAATAAATAATTAAATATATTAGAGGCATCTGGCTGGCTCAGTCAGTGGAGAATGTGACTCTTGATCTCCAGCTTGTGAGTTTGAGCCCCATGTTGGGTATAGAGATTACCTAAAAATAAAAAATTTTAGAAATGATAATCATTAAAGGTGGCAGGAACCTATGCGGAGAAACAAAGTAGGGAAGGGGGACAGGAAGTGCTGTGGTGGACTGTAGTATTAAATAGGGTGATCAGGAAGGCTTCTCTGAGAAAATGATATTTGAGCAAAGATTTCAAGGAGCTATGGAAATAAGCCCTGTGGCTATATGGGAGAGGAGCATTTCAGGCAGAGGGCACAGCAAGTGCAAAGGTCCTGAGGTGAGAATATGTCTGGCTATCTGGAGCATTCGTGAAGCAGCAGGATGGCCAGTGTAGCTGGAGCCAGGTGTGTGAGGGGAGACGGCCAGATTGTGTAGGGCTTTATAGGCCATTGGGAAGACTCTGGTCTGTATTTAGGGTGTGACTGCCTTCTAGACTGTTCTTTCCATCAAGGATGGTTTGGCAGACTACCACAGTGGGATAGAGCTTAGATGCTCAGAGAAATGTCTGGGGATAAAGTGTCCCTGCTCTGACGTGGGACAAAAGTGAAGAGAAAGACTCTTTTGAAGGGCAAAAGGGTAGAGAACAAATCCCAGCCAGCACACAGCTGTGGGGAAAGCCTGTGAAGAACAGACATGCAAGAAGACATCTCCCACCCCAACTCAGAGCGCTGCCCTCTCAACTGCAGAGAAGACTAGCTCATAGTAGGTAGGGGTAAAGGGAAGGTGGGGCTTCTGGGCACAGGTGGGAAATAGCTGTAGGGGTGCATTTAGGGGCCTGCTGCAAGGAATTCACGAGAACTTGGACATAGGGGAAGTAGATAGCTCTCTGACAGGCTGCAAGATCTAGAACTGAACTGAGATGTGCAGAATCCCCTTACGATAGTGGCTCTCAGTGAGTGGCCCTTCCACCAGCATTAACATAGAAGCAAGTTAGAAATGCCCCTTGTTGGGCCTCAGCGCAGACCTACTGAATCAGAAACAGTGGGGAGTGGTCCTAACACACTAGCTTTTTAACAAGTGCCTCGGGTGATGCTGATACACCCTCAAGAGAGCCACTGCCCCAAAGCAACAGAGGTGCCCAAGCCTGCAAGGCTTGCTGAACCCAGGCTGGAGGTGTCAACTTAGCTTAAGCTTGGTTTAGAGGTCAGCCTTGGAGGAAGAAAAAAAGGAGGAGTCGCTGAGGCCAGAGTGTCCAGCCAAGGAGTCAGGGAGATGATGCTGAGCTGGCTCAGGAAATGACCCATTAGATTGGGCACCTGGGTGGCTCAGTCAGTTAAGCCCCGACTTAGGCTCAGGTCATGATCTCACAGTTCGTGGGTTCGAGTCCTGTGTTGGGCTCTGTGCTGACAGCTCAGAGCCTGGAGCCTGCTTTGGATTCTGTGTCTCCCTCTCTCTCTGTCCCTCCCCTGCTCGTGCGCTCTCTCTCTCTCTCTCAAAAATAAGTAAACATAAAAAAAAAAAAAAAAAAAA
>NW_024412610.1:453057-550652 GCF_014898765.1 Herpailurus yagouaroundi
AAAAAAAAAAAAAAAAAAAAAACAAACGACCCACTAGAACCCCATGAGAACCCCATGAAATTAGAATCCCATATGAAAGTAGCACTGTGTTGCTAAGGGCCCTTGTTATGATTCCGTGCTCTCCTGGGTAACTGCTGCTTAGAATTAGGCTCCACGGAGTGTGCTTACAGGACAAAAAATATACTGGCCAGAAAACTTGTCTGTGTGTGTGTGTGTGTGTGTGTGTGTGTGTGCTGGAAGTCTTCTGTTTGCCCCTTCTCTCTCCCTCTCCCACACTGCTCTCTGCCCCAGGAAACTGACCTGTACAGACCACACCAAGGGCACCTCTGGCTTCTAGCCAGTTTTGGCTGATGGAGAACCTGGCACATTACATGTATTGCCTTGTCAAAAACCACATCACAGTTTAAAGTTCTTTGTAAGTTTATTAATTTAATTTAATTTAATTTAATTTTTAATGTTAATTTATTTTTGAGACTGTGCGAGAGACGGAGTGCAAGCAGTGGAGGGGTTGAGAGAGGGAGACACAGAATCCGAAGCAGGCTCCAAGCTCCGAGCTGTCAGCACAGAGCCCAATGCGGGGCTCCAACTCACAAACCGCAAGATCATGACCTGAGACAAAGTCGGACACTTAACTGACTGAGCCACTTAGGCGCCCATATTTATTTACTTTTTAAAAGTTTATTTAAGTAATCTCTACACTCATTTGCGGCTCAAACTCATGACCCCAACTTCAAAACTCCCATATTCTACCGACTGAACCGGCTAGGCACCTCCACAGTTTAAAGTTCTTATTTAAGGGGCGCCTGGGTGGCTCAGCTGGTTAAGCGTCCCAACTCTTGATTTTGGCTCAGGTCATGATCACGGTTTGTGAGTTCAAGCCCCACGATGTGCTCTGTGCTGACAGCTCAGAGCCTGGAGAGCCTGCTTCGGATTCTGTGTCTCCTTTCTCTGCCTCTCCCCCGCTCATGCTCTCTCTCTCTCTCTCTCTCAAAAATAAATAAACATTAAAAACATATTTTCAAATAAATAAAAAACAAATGTCTTGTCTTTTAGGGGTGCATGGGTGGCTCAGTCACTTGAGCTTCCAACTCTTGATTTTGGCCCAGGTCCTGACCCCAGAGTTGTGAGATCTAACCCTGCATGGGGCTCTGCACTGAGTGTGGACTTTGCTTAAGATTCTCTCTCTCCCTGTCCGTCACTTCCATTCACTTGCTCTCTCTCTCTAAAAATAATAAGGGGCGCCTGGGTGGCTTGGTTGGTTAAGCATCCAACTTCGGCTCAGGTCATGATCTCACAGTTCATGAGTTCAAGCCCTGCGTCTGGCTCTATGCTGACAGCCCAGAGCCCAGAGCCTGAAGCCTGCTTGGAATTCTGTGTCTCCCTTTCTCTCTGCCCCTCCCCTGCTCACACTCTGTCTCTCCCTCTCAAAAAATAAATAAACACTTGGGGCGCCTGGGTGGCTCAGTCGGTTAAGCGGCCGACTTTGGCTCAGGTCATGATCTCGTGGTCTGTGAGTTCGAGCCCCGCATCGGTCTCTGTGCTGACAGCTCAGAGCCTGGAGCCTGTTTCAGATTCTGTGTCTCCCTCTCTCTGACCCTCCCCTGTTCATGTTCTGTCTCTCCCTGTCTCAAAAATAAATAAAACGTTAAAAAAATTTTTAAAAAAATAAAGAAACATTTAAAAAAATTAAAGACAAGCACTTTTGTTAAAAATAAACAAAAATTAAAAATTACAAATGTCTTTTATTTAATGTGGCAGTAAATAACTGCATGATTTATCCTATTGCAACTTTTTATTTTTTTTATTAAAAATTAAAAAAAAATGTTTATTTATTTTGAGAGAGAGAGAGACAGAGCCTGAGCAAGGGAGGGGCAGAGAGAGAGGGAGACACAGAATCTGAAGTAGGATCCAGGCTCCGAGCTGTCAACACAGAGCCAGACGTGGGACTCCAACTCATGGACTGTGAGATCATGGCCTGAGCCAAAGTTGGACACTTAAGTGACAGAGCCACCCAGGCACCCCGATTGCAAATTTTAAAAAAGTGTTTATTTTGAGAGAGAAAGAGAGTGGGGGAGGAGCAGAGAGAGAGGGAGAGAGAGAATTGCCTGCAGGCTCCGCACTGTCAGCGCAGAGCCCAACTCGGTGCTTGAACTCAGGAACTTTGAGATTATGACCTTACCCAGAATCAAGAGTCAGACACTTAACCGACTGAGCCACCCAGATGCCCCACAACTTTTATTTTTGAAGATTTTATTTATTTATTTATTTATTTATTTATTTATTTATTTATTTATTTTTAGTAATCTCTAGCCCAAGGTGGGGCTTGAATTCACAATCCAGAGATCAAGAGTCACATGCTCATCCACCTGATCCAGCCAGGCGCCCCTCTATTGCAACTTTTAATTAATATTTTTGTAACTATAATGGGTTTACTTTGTTATATATTTTTTATTTTATGCTTTACCAGAATGCCAAAGACATCTGCGGTACAAAATGAGTTAGAATCTCTGCCGTAATCTTTTTCTTCCCTCATTCCTTTGAACCTGGGGTGGTAATATCCCTTGTGATTCCCCTCTACCCCACTCACAGCTTTGTAAATAAATGAGCTCCTCAACCTAATTTGAGGGTGCTGTTTCCTGTGTTCCCCCAGACTCTGACTGATGCCGTGTGCACACGTCTGTATGGAGGGAGTGTGAGGGTCTGGGGAGAAATGGATTTCTGCATCTCTGTTTCTCACTGTCAATGGGTAAAAGGGTTTCCTGGCGTGTGCACCAGACCCAGGGGCTTAACAAGACGCTCTCCTTGAAGCCAGGTGAAAACCTCGGCCTTACTGAAAGCCTTTTCTTTTCTAAAAAGCCTCCTTGTAGGGCTTTGAGGGGAGCACAGCAGCAGTTTACTCCTAAATTTCACCTCTTGTCTCCTGGAAACCATACAGAGCGATAAGGAGATTGGTGTCTCACATACTCACACACACACACACACACACACACACACACACACACACACTACATTTTCACTGAAACTAGGACACCCGACACACCTACAGACTCCAAATTATGAGTACGTGTGCCCAAATTCCACACTGAAAAGGCAGAGGCAGTCCCCAGCAACGTGTCAGGGAAGATTAGGGAGAGAAGGAGGGTCCAAGTGACAGCTCTGAAAAAAACAAATACTCCTTCCTGGGAGGAAGGGCATCACCCGGAGAAGGAAAACCTGAGCGCAGGGCTGATTAAATGGACTCGAATGGGGCGCCTAGGTGGCGCAGTCGGTTAAGCGTCCGACTTCAGCCAGGTCACGATCTCGCGGTCCGGGAGTTCGAGCCCCGCGTCGGGCTCTGGGCTGATGGCTCAGAGCCTGGAGCCTGTTTCCGATTCTGTGTCTCCCTCTCTCTCTGCCCCTCCCCCGTTCATGCTCTGTCTCTCTCTGTCCCAAAAATAAATAAACGTTGAAAAAAAAAATTAAAAAAAAAATAAAAAAAAAATGGACTCGAGTATTGGTAAAAGGTGGAGAGAGAATGTTTTAAAGGAGGGAGAATGTCAGCTCCTGCACTGACAGTGCGGACGGAGCCCGCTTGGGATTTTCTCTCTGCCTCTCTGCCCCTCCCCTGCTCTCTCGCTCGCAAGTGTGTTCTTTCTCTCTCTCTCAGTATAAATAAATAAACATTTTAAAAATAAATAAAAATAACTAAGTGGCCGAAGGGACCCAGAGGTGGCAGATATCAGAAAGTGCCAGCAAAATTCTTTTATTTTTTAAAATTTATTTAAAGTTTATTTATTTATTTAGGGAGAGAGAGAGAGAGAGAGAGAGCAAGAGAGAGAAAGTGGGGAAGGGACAGAGATAGGGAGAGGGAGAATCCCAAGCAGGCTCAGAACCATCAGAGCAGAGCCCGACAAGGGGCTTGAACTCCCAAACCACGAGTTCATGACCTAAGCCGGTCAGACACCGAACCGACTGTGCCCCCAAATTCTCCTTAATGTTAAGTGCATCACCCAAACATTATGCACACTTGGGTGATGACGGCCTGTGAGGCCTCCTGGGAAATAAAGAAGCGTCAGGTTGGGGGTAAACACTTGCTTAACTAGGAGACGCTCTCAGATGCAGAGAAGGTAGTGGCCGTATAGGAGTGCCAAATTAAAAAAATTTTTTTTAAGTTTATTTATTTATTTTGAGAGAGACAGAGACAGCGTGAGTAGGGGAGGGGTAGAGAGAGAGAGAATCCCAAGCAGGCTCCACACTGGCAGCACATAGCCTGAGGCAGGGTTCAACCTCAGGAAACCCTGAGGTCACAACCTGAGCCGAAACTGAAACTGAGACTCAGTAGCTTGACTGACCGAGCCACCGAGGCGCCCTAGGGGTGCCAAATTTTAAGGAAATAATCCACTGTTATGGCAAAAGTGGAGAAGCCCTTGAACTTGTAAATCTGGAAATCCATCTTGGACCCTCTCCTCACCCCCCCTCACAAGGCACTCCTGCCAACAGTTGAGAAAACTCGATCTCATTTAAATATGAGTGACGAAAAGAAATGAACATTTGAAGAAAAAAAAAAGCACCTGGCTGGCTCAGTTGGTAGAGCATGACTCTTGAACTCAGGGTCCTGAGTTCAAGTCCCACATTGGACATACAGTTTCTTTAGAAAAAGAAAAAGGAAAAAAAAAAAAAAAAAGAAAAAGAAATGAACAAAGACTGTATTCCATTAGCTATGAGAAAAAAGGTAAAAAAAGAGCAACACAATTTACTGACAGATGACAACGCACCAGAAATACATGGCCAAAACCTCGTGGAAATTGTAACCCAAAATTCCATCATGAATTGAAACACAGCAGAACTTGGTGTAGCCTTTTAGCAGTGAAGGAAGGACACACATCAGAAATACAAGTACTCGGAGAACAGATGATAGATAACAAGAGGGTATGAATGCGAACAGGAAGAAAGACGCAGAAGAAAAATACAAAACTATTTCAAAAGTGAACACTAGGGTGACTTAGTGGCTCAGTGGGTTGAGCGTCGGACTTCAGCTCAGGTCAAGATCTCGCAGTCAGTGAGTTGGAGCCTGTTGTTGGGCTCTGTGCTGACAGCTCAGAGCCTGGAGCCTGCTTCAGATTCTGTGTCTCCCCCTCTCTCTAACCCTCCCCCACTGGTGCTCTCTCTCACTCTGTCTCTCAAAAATCAATGTTAAAAAAAATAAAAACAAAAGTGAACACTAAATTTCATGGGAGAATAAAGACATACATTCATAATTGTTTTTTTTTAATTTTTTTAATGTTTACTTATTTTTGAGACAGAGAGACAGAGCATGAACAGGGGAGGGTCAGAGAGAGGGAGACACAGAATCCAAAGCAGGCTCCAGACTCTGAGCTGTCAGCACAGAGCCCGACACAGGACTCGAACCCACGGGCTGTGAGATCATGACCTGAGTCAAAGTCGAACGCTTAACCAACTGAGCACCCAGGTGCCCATAATTTTAAAAATCATAAATGACTTGTGAAATGGGTTTTTTCCTGCTTATAGAATTTGAGTAGTTATCATGAACAAAATCTGTCAACCGCTTTTATTGTATTGACTGCGATGGTCAGGTGGATTTTCCTCCTTAATCTCTTAATGCAATGAATTGCATGAACAGAATTAGAAATTGCATGAATAGTGAATTACTTTCCTAGGATAAACACTGGTTAGGTTGTTTTGTATTATTTATTCAATTTTGGTTTAGGTTTTTAAATATTTTTATTAAGTTCTTTTTTTCTTGCATCTATATTCATGAGTGAAATTGTTTTATAATTTTACTTTCTCAATTTGCCCTTGCCTGGCTTTTGTATGAAGATTACATTAATCTCATGAATTAAGTTGAGAAACTTTTCCTGTTTCCTGACAGCTAGAATAATTTTTATATGACTGGAATGATCTCTGGTTTGGAAGTTTTATAACTATCTGGGTTTGGTGATTTTTTTTTTTTTTAAATTGTTTTCAACGTTTTTTATTTATTTTTGGGACAGAGAGAGACAGAGCATGAACGGGGGAGGGGCAGAGAGAGAGGGAGACACAGAATCGGAAACAGGCTCCAGGCTCCGAGCCATCAGCCCAGAGCCTGACGCGGGGCTCGAACTCACGGACCGCGAGATCGTGACCTGGCTGAAGTCGGATGCTTAACCGACTGTGCCACCCAGGCGCCCCGGTGATTTTTTTTTGATGGCTAAATTTGTTTTTCTAAGTTTATTTAAGTAATCTCTACATTCAACATGGGGCTCGAACTCATGACCCCAAGATTAAGAATCACATGCTCTTCTGACTGAGCCAGCCAGACACCCCACTGGTGGCTAAATTTTTTTTTTTTTATAAAGTTTTTATTTATTATTTATTTATTTTGAAAGAGAGAGAGAGAGCGCAAATGTGGAAAGGGCAGAGAGAGAGCGAAAGAGAATCCCAAGCAGGCTTGGTCTTGTCATCTTGGGGCCTGATGCAGGGCTTGGGCTCAAACCCACAAGCTGTGATATCATGACCTGACCCGAAATCAAGAGTCACACTTAAGTGACTGAGCCACGAAGGCACCCCTGGTCAGAGATTTTTTAATATTAGTAGCCTTTGTAAATATATATATTTTTTCTGCTCTATTTTTTCTTTTCTTTTCTTTTTTTAAATGTTCGTTTTATTTTTGAGAGGGGTGGCAGAGGGGCAGAGAGAGAGGGAAACCAAGAATTCAGAGCAGGCTCTGTGCTATTAGCACAGAGCCCGACCAGGGCTCGAACCCATGAACCGTGAGATCATGACCCGAGCAGGAGTTGGATGCTCAATCCACTGAGCAACCCAGGCACCCCTCTATTTTCTTCTATATTTCATTAATTTTTTAAAAAAATTTTTAACGTTTATTTATTTTTGAGACAGAGAGAGACAGAGCATGAACGGGGGAGGGGCAGAGAGAGAGGGAGACACAGAATCGGAAGCAGGCTCCAGACTCTGAGCCATCAGCCCAGAGCCCGACGCGGGGCTCGAACTCACGGACCGTGAGATCGTGACCTGAGCTGAAGTCGGACGCTTAACCGACTGAGCCACCCAGGCGCCCCTATATTTCATTAATTTTTAAAAATTTTTATTTGAAGGCAAACCATAAGAGACTCTTAAATACTGAGAATAAACTGAGGGTTGACGGGGGGTAGTGGAGGAGGGGAAAGTGGGTGATGGGTATTGAGGAAGGCACCTGTCGGGATGAACACTGGGTGTTGTATGGAGACCAATTTGACAATAAATTTCATATTAAAATTTTTTTTTATTTGAGAGAGACTGTGAGTGGGGGCCGGGGTAGAGGGAGAGAGAGAATCCTAAGCAACTGTGGGCTCAATTTCTATCTCACGAGTGTGAGATCACTACCTGAGCCAAAATCAGTTGCTTAAGCAACTGAGCCACCCAGGCTCCCCTATTTCATTAATTTCTAAAAGTATCTTTATTATTTTCTTTCTTAATTTTTTAGGATTGTTCTGTGCTCTTTTTCTAATTTCTTGAAATACCTGTCCAATTCAATGACTTTCGAATTTTCCTTCCTAATATACACATTTATTTTTTTCATGAATTGTTCTAGCTACATTCCATAGTTTAGATAGGCAGTGTTTTCACTGTCATTCAGTTCAAAATATTTTATTTTAATTTTTTTAAAGTTTATTTATTTTGAGAGAGAGAGACAGAGAGAGAGGGAGAAAACAAGTGGGGGAGGGGCAGAGAAAGGGAGAGACAGAATCCCAAGGAAGCTCCATGCTGTCAACATAAAGCAGGATGTGGGGCTCAAAACCAGGAACCTTGAGATCATGTCAAGATCAAGAATCAGACACTTAACTGACTCAGCCACCCAGGTGCCCCCAGTTCAAATATTTTAAATTCTATTATAATATCTTGTTTAACATTTTCATTACAGGTAGATTCTAAAGTTTAAAAGTACATTAAAAAACATTTAAAAAAATTTCCAAGCATATAATAAATATTCTTTGTTATTGTTCTTAAATTGTCATGGCTTTTGGGCAGCAATTGTGGTTTATATGATTTTGATTCTTTTTTTTCTAAGTGTCTATGTTGTACCTGAAGAAAAAAATACATATTTTCTAGTTTTTCTAGGATCCTACATATTTCTTCTAGATCAAGCTTGTTAACTATCCAGTTTCACTCTTCTGTGTTGTTAGTAATTATTTGCCTGTTTGATTTGTCAGTTTCTGATGGACGTGAGTTAAAGTTTTCCTTTAATATTGTAGGTTAATTTTTTTTTTTTTTTTTAAAGAACCTTGTACTGAGAATCTGAGGGCATCTGGGAGTGGTCCCAGCCAGTCTGGTGGAGTCAGGGAATGCTTTTTGGTAGAGGTAGCAATGGGTCCCCAGAGGAAAAAAGGTGAGTGCGTTGCCAGCTTTGGCTCATTCCCCCACCCAGAGAGAAATGGGGGGGAAGAGAGTGAGATGGGTGGGGGAAAGAGATGTGCTGGAAGATGGGGAAACAGAAAGAATATAGAGAGAAATGGGGGAAGAGAGAGACATGACTGGAGAGATAGGTACCTGGCACATGGTAGGCACTCACCAAATATTGGCTGAATGAATGAATTAGTGAATAAGCAAATGTATGTGTGTAGGGGTGAAGGGGGCTGGGTAAAGATGTGTAGAGAGATATAGGGTGTGGATAGAGAGATAGGGAAGAAACAAGTTATACGAATAAAGATAGTGAGAAGAAGGAGTTGTGGACACAGATGTGGGAGATACAAGAGAAGGGGAGAGGTGAAGAAAGACATAGGGAAGATGAAGACAGAATGTCTGGCGTGTGGACGGAACTCAGTAAAAGCGTTGTTGAATGGATGGTTGAGCCTCCACGCTTGGAGAGGGAGGTGTGGAATGGATATTGAGAAGAAACCACACTGTCCATTAGAGAAGCAATTGTACTAGTTTCATACTGAGGTAACGAGGGCCTTGATTACAGTGAGAATTAAGAGGTGGGAAAATACCCAAGATATTTCAGGGGCAGAATGGACAGGATTTGGAGATGGATAGGATCGGGGAACTGAGGGAGAAAGTAGAAAAACACAAATCCCAGGGTTTTTTTTTTTTTATGTTTAATTACTAATTTTTGAGAGACAGCACAAGCCAGGGAGGGGCAGAGAGAGAGAGAGAGAGAGAGAGAGAGAATCCCAAGCAGGCTCCAGACTCTGAGCTGTCAGCATGCAGCCCGACGTGGGGCTTGAACCCACAAACTGTGAGATCATGACCTGGGCCGAAGTCGGACGTTCAACTGACTGAGCCACCCAGGCGCCCATATAAATCCCACGTTTTTACCTTAAGTGATGGGGTGGACTGTGTTTCCATTCATCGAGATGGGGAATATAGGAAGCTGACCCAGTTTGGGTGGACACGGATGATTTTGAAATGCCTGTGAAACACTCTGGAGGAGATATCTAGAGGGCAGGTAGATATTCTGGACTCAGGTGTCAAGAAAGAGGCCTAAGGGGCACCTGGGTGGCTCAGTCGGTTAGGCGTCCAACTTTGGCTCAGGTCATGATCTCACGGTTTGTGAGTTCGAGCCCCGCATCGGGCTCTGTGCTGACAGCTCAGAGCCTGGAACCTGCCTTGGATTCTGTGTCTCCGTCTCTCTCTGCCCCTCCCCACTTGTGCTCTGTCTCTCTCTGTCTATCAAAAATAAATTTTAAACAATGAAAAAAAAAAAAAAGAGGCCTGAGGTGAAGGTGTAGACGGAGATGGAGATACAGACTGGAGACTTGACAGGGAATAAGAAGTAGTAAAAACTGGCTACATACAACAAGATTGCCTAGGTGAGCCCCATGGTAGATGCTCAAAATTTGTCGAATGAAAGTGAAAGAGAAAAAACTCAGAAGTCTCCAACAGCTGAATTGTGTGTGAAAGCACATGCATAGGCTACAGGAGTCTGGAGGGACTCAGGCCTGATCGATTTATGTCCCTGGGAAAGGGGAGGTAAGATTCCAACCATGGTAACATGATTTACGGTGTAGGCCATGTAGAATCAAGGTGGTGGTTGGAGTAGACAAGGTAGAGCAACTGTGAAATTAGTGTATTGAAAGATCATTTGCAAGACATATGAGAATGTTCATACAACCCAGTTGCACATCATTAGATGAGTGGATAAACTGTGGTACATCTGTATTATGGAATACCACTTGGCAATAAAAAGGAACAGGCTACTGGAGCACCGGGGTGACTCAGTCAGCTAAGCATCAGACTCTCTCTGTCTCTCTCTTTTTAACGTTTATTTATTTTCGAGAGACAGAGAGTGAGCGGGTGAGGGGCAGAGAGAGAGGGAGACACATAAGCCGAAGCAGGCTCCAGGCTCTGAGCTGTCAGCACAGAGCCTGATGTGGGACTCTAACCCAAGGACCACGAAATCATGACCTGAGCTGAAGTCAGATGCTTAACTGACAGAGCCACCCACATGCCCCAACATCAGACTCTTCATTTCAGCTCAGGTTTTGATCTCACGGTTTATGAGTTTGAGCCCCACATGGGGCTATTCACTGACAGCGCGGAGCCTGCTTGGGATTCTCTGTCTCCTTTTCTCTCTGCCCCTCTCCTGCTCTCTTTCAAAAATGCATAAATAAGCATTAAAAAAAAAAAAAAAACAACCAAGCTACTGATACATGCAACAATAAATGAATCTCACAGACATTATACAGAATGAAAGAAGCCATATGCAGGAGTGTGTACTATATGATTACACTTACATGAAGTTCAAGAATAGAGGCATAATATAGGGATATAAATCTACAGGGGTATAAATCAGTGGTTGGTTCTGGGAGGGGAGAGGGATTGACCGAAAAGAGACATGGGGGAATTTTCTGGGGTGATGGAAATGATCTGTATCTCATTTGCAATGTTGTTTACATGGATGTGTAGATTTGCCAGAGGATATCAAACTGTACATCTAAGATCTGTGCGTTTTACTGCAAAGAATTACACCTCAATGTTTAGAAATACCATTTCCATGGACATTGAGTCTCCCAGAGAGATAGCAGAGGCTGGAACAGAGAGGAAGCTAGAGAGTTAGGTGCCTGCTCTTGGTGAATGTGAAGGAGATTAGATAATGAGGGCAAGGAGACTGCAGGTGGTGAGGTCCGATGCAGGAACCTCAAGAGTAGCTGTGGTTAGAGGTTGAAAGTAGAACCTGGGGGCCACGAATTAGTTGAAAATCTTTAAAAAGACTTGGCCAGAGGAGAAGTCCACCACATCTCACCACTACCAACACAGGAAGGAACCCCAGGTGAGGTGGGGTGGCTGTGCTAGGATTCCAGAGTTCCTTCTGTGTCTTCACCTTTTTTCCTGCTCTGAGCTCTGAGTTATTTGTTAATTGGTCCTGGCCACCCTCAAGGCAGCCTAGAGTGAGGTGTTAAAGAAGCTGGATCAGAGGGGTGCCTGGCTGGCTCAGTCAGTAAAGCATGGACTCTTGATCTTGGGGTTGTGAATTCAAGCCCCGTGTTGGGTATAGAGACTACTTAAAAATAAAATCTTTAAAAAAAAAGTTGGTTTCAAATAAATAAATAAATAAATAAATAAATAAATAAGTTAGATCACAGATGTACATACATCCACTTCACAACTTCTTTATTCATTGGCTTTCCTCTTGAGTCCCTGGTAAAAGTATCTTTGAAAAATTCCATCCTTGTGCTGATTAGTGCATCAGTTCCTGTCCTGCAGGTTAAAGTTCCTTAGAGAGTCTCAGAGTTATTGAAAAGGGTCCTTGAATCTACACTTCTACCAGGATTTATTGTAGATGGACTTAAAAAAAAAAAATCCAAGTACAATCTTTGGAATCCACAACATTTTTGGATATTGGAAATCTTAGGTACAGAAAAGAGGTAGAGCAAGATACCCTTGAGTTCAGGCAGAGCTTAACCATGGTCATCCTAGCCCCAGACTGGGGAGGGGCTAGGGACTAACATACACTGAGCATCCAGGACAGTGAAGTCTGGAAATTGACAGATGCTATTCACATTCACAGATGTGTAAGCAGGGGAACCAGGGCTCCAACTTAGGCTGACTTGACTTCAAAGCCGCATTGTCCTGAGACATGGAGCAGTGCCACGTGATTGAGCGTGTACTGTAGAAGTATGGAGTTTTATCTTCAGGCCGGTGGCGCTTCCCAGCCCTACAGCCCCAGTCCACTGGTGGTGATTTCTGCTCCCTCCTCAAGTTGCTTATCATAGTTGAGTAGAAGAAACCATTTCTTCCACATTGACTCTTTGGGGTGGAGATGGTCTGTTGATAGGATGAGGCAAGGTAAGGGACTGGACGGAAGCTGGAATTGAGGCCCTTTTGAGAAAAACCACTTCTGGGTGTCTCAGGACTCCCCAGGCTCCATGACCACCAGGGGGCAGCCCTTGCCTAGCCATGACACCTCAATTCCACGCCCTCAGGTTAGGGGCCCTGAGGAGGAAGTCAGTCTCCTGATGGAGAAAGATCGAGTCAGTCCTTCCCAGATTATGTGGCCTATGTTCTTGTGCAGGTGGTTCAGAGAGGTTAAATAATTTGCTCAAGATCATATAACTAGTTTGTTGGGGATTTTGCATTTGAACCCAGCCTGACTCCAAGCCAGCATCCTTAACCATGCGATTACTGTTTCCCCAAGACAAAACTCCAGATCACTGCAGGGAAGACTGGGAATTGCAATCCACGAATGTATTGTGAAACAGAGCTAGAAACAGGGACACAAAGGGAAGAAGATGTATTAATATAAAAGGAGCCAGAACTGTGGGGTGAGGGTTGTTAACCCTAACCTTAACCCTAACCCTTTGTGCCCATGTCTCATGAGGAGCATTGTATACGTAACCCTCCTTTTCTAGGTGCTGTGCTATCTCATTCGGTGTGTAATGCATTTACAAGAGTCTGTGGTATATTCTTGTACCATTCCCTATATAACCCTGGAGTTATGAACTCAATGTCTTTCCTTCGTGTCTGTAAGAGTATTTTTCATGTAATGAGCACTTGGTAGTTTCTCAAGAAATGCTAGCTAAGTAGTGAATAAAATAATAAATGAGTCGGTTTACTGGTGGATGATAAGTGCTTGCAGAACACAATAGGGTAAAGCAGCCCTCAGCGAGAGGTATACTCCTTTAATGGAGACCTGAATATGAAAGAGTACAAATCTCTCCATCCCTTGCACTTGGCCAAACCACCCAAGTCCACACAATCTAAGTAAAACAGGTTGATTGCTATGCAAATGAACCTTCCAAACAAAGACCCTAGCAACCACCTGCTGCCACCACCAATCAGCTTGCTTCTCCTAATCCCCTCCATTATAGAATTTCTAGAGCAGCCTTGGGGGAGGGCCAGCCTAAAGGGAACAGATGGGATGGGCCTGGGCACTGCTGAGCCAAGATGAGGGGAAGTAGGTTAGCTCTGAGCCCAGGAGGGTTTCTGGAGCCTTATTCTGAGTAAAGCGTTGGTCTTCTCGAACCTCAGAAGATAGGGGAACCACATCCTGGTCTCACCCACCCACCCTCGTGTTAGCAGCCATCTAAGCCCCACCCTAGCCCTCAAACACTTGGGTCACTTGACCATGTTTTGCCCCTACCTCCTAGTGACCCAGATATTGCCATTAGCAGCATCCTCTCTCCTCAGGGAGGCAAGAATTTGATGCCTGAGGTCCTAGGCAGTTGAGGTCTTTGACAAGTGATGTGAGAGTCCTGTGTGTCATAAGAAGCTCTCCACCTCCATCTGGCAACCCTGGCCACGAGTAGTAGGTTGTTCTTTCTCCACCCAGAGCTTACCGCTCAGGTCCCCCTCGCCAATTGAAACAAACACCCTCTGACATGCCCCGGATGCTGTTGCTCCTCGTTATCATGGTCCATCCAGGTGAGAGGGCTTTCTCCCAGAACCCTGAGGGGGTGTGCGGCTGGGAGGAGGGTGGATGGGGGGAGGCTGACCTGGAGGCCTGAGGGGAGTGGCCAGGAAAGGAAACAGGGAGCAGGTGGGGTCCTCCGTAAAGCTGATGCAACGCGGACACCCCCCAGTTCACAATTCCCTCCATGTCTCCGTGTTGTCCGCTGGGAGCGTCACTCCCCAGCTTCCATCCCAGAGGCCCTTTCTTCTCAGCTGCCACCCTAGTAAGATAAAGTTGAAAGAACCAGTATAAAGGGCTTAAAGAAGGAAGAGGTGAATTTTTTTTTCTGAAGCGGTCAATTTTAATTTGATGAGCTTAATAAGCCTATTAAACAAGTCTTATTATCTAGGGTCTAGATGTAATTAGGAGTTTGGGAGACCTAATTAACTCTAAGGGAAGTTTCTTAATGAAACTGATTTTAATTAACTGAGAGACTTTAACTATGAGCCATATCCATTAACTACATGCAGTGTGGACTCCAGACCCAAAGTTTTAGCATCAGCTGGGAACCTGGGGCAAATTCTCAGGCCCCACTCTTAAACCACTGAGTAAATGTCTCTGGGGGTAGGGCCCAGGAATCTATTTGAACAAACACTCTGGGTGATTCCCATGTGCTCTCAAATTTGAGAACTTCTGAAATAGAAGAATGGCAGGTGAATTTCATCAACTAGAGAATCCAATTGGAGATTTTACTAATTGGTTTAATTCATCAATTTGGATGAGTTAGATAGGGATTTTCATCAATTAGAGCCACGTCGTCACCAGAAGACTTAATTAGTTGATGCTCTTTAACAAAAAACAAAGTAGCAAGGGTGGTATACTATATATAGTATGTCACTGGTGTGAAAATAATACCTGGAATAATATAGTTAATTATTAGCTAACTAGGGAGCCGCGTTCATTAATGAACTTCAATTTTAATGTGACAGGTTAAATTTCAGCAAGAACCTACTAGTGAATGTAGCAGGGGAGTGGTGGGAGGGGGCAAGGATGACAGTTGGTATAAGAAAGAGTTTGAAAAACTAATTTTTATTATTTATTTATTTTAAATATGTTGTTAAAGGTTTATTTATTTTGAGAGAGAGAGCAAGAGAGAGAGCATGGGCAGGGAAGGGGCAGAGAGAGAGAGATAGAGTGAGAATCCCAAGCAGGCTCTGCACTGTCAGTGCAGAGCCCCACATGGGGCTTGAACTCACGAACTGTGAGATCATGACCTGAGCTGAAACCAAGAGTCAGGCGCTTAACTTACTGAGCCACCCAGGTGCGCCAATATTTATTTATTTTAGAGAGAGAGCATGATTGATCGGGGAAGAGGGACAGAGGGGGAGAGAGAGGTGGGGGAAGAGAGAATCTTAAGCAGGCTCCACACTCAGCACAGAGCACGACGTGGGGGCTCCATCCCATGACCCTGGGTCTGTGTCAAAATCAAAAGTTAGATGTTCAAGTGACTGAGCCACCCAGGTGCCCCCGAAAAACTATTTAAATAAGCAATGTTAAGAAATTAGCCTGGTGGAGAGAAAAGGGTTTCATGAGGTACCAAAGTGCTTGGCCCTCTGGGTCCTCCGTGAGTTGGGGACACAGCTGGGATATTCTACGGCAAGCTCTTGGTCCTTTTTCTTTACTGTAAGTGGGGAGGCATTTCTCTGGGTCTTCTCTCTGCCTGCCAGGATCCTGTGTTCTCTGGGTGTTCCAGCCCCCTGAGATTCGTACCCAGGAGGGCTCTGCTGCCCTCTTGCCCTGCTCCTTCAATGCCAGCAGAGGGAGGCTGGCCATTGGCTCTGTCGCGTGGTACCGGGACAAGGTGGCCCCAGGGAAGGAAGTGAGGAATGAGACGCCAGAGTTCAGGGGCCGCCTGGCCCCTCTTGCCTCTTCCCGTTTCCTCTGTGACCACCAGGCTGAGCTGCACATCTGGGATACCCAAGACTGTGACACTGGAGTCTACGTGTGCAGGGTGGAGGTGCTGGGTCTTGGTGCTGGAACAGGGAATGGGACTCTGCTGGTGATAGAAAAAGGTGAGGTGGGAGGCCCCTCTCCCCGGAAGTTGGGAATCTTTCCCTGAGGCCTCCTGCTCTCTGTCCCTCCCTGAGCCTGTGCATGCTTCTTCCTGAGGCCCCCCCTTACCAAGCCCTTCCTTCTACCGCCTACATTCAGGACCTCCTTGGCTGGGGGCCAGCACAGTCCTCCTCCTTCGGGCGGCATTCTATGCCTTCAGCTTTATCTCTGTGGCCATGGGCAGCACCATCTATTACCAAGGCAAATGTAAGGAATGGGGCCAGGGCAATGGTGGAAGAGAGCTGGAGGAGGGGGAGACAGAGACCAGGAAGAGGAGGGCTGTGGCGATGGGCAACCCCTGTTGTCTCTCCTGCAGGCCACTGTCACCTGGGAACATGCTGCCACTCCTCAGATGGCCTCTGATGAGTGATTCGAGACCTCAGCCATCCCAACCCTCTTCAAGAGACCCCAATAAATCCTTCTCTGCCCCACCACTAACTCCTTATGAGTCTCATGTTTTTCCTTTTCCATTCTCCAGGTACCCAAAAATGTCCCTCTCTGGGGTCCCCTGACTCTTCCTAACTCTCCCTTCTGCCAAGCCTGGCCTGGAAAGGTCCAAGGAGCGACCTTCCCAGTAATTGTGTCTGGAGCCTCTCCCATCACCATCCAGGACTCAACACCTCCACCTCTCTGGGGTGCAGGGGGCTAGGTCTGATTCTCCTGAGAAATGGGGCATATGGGATCGGATTAGCCCCACCTGTTAACTCCCCATTCCAGCCAGGCTCACACATGTACCCTTTCTGGCCTTCAGGGAAGCTTGGGTTCCTAAACACCCGAGAAATGACTACTCGACCCCAGAGTGGGTGGGAAGATAACCTTGCTTAAGTTTTGATGGCAGTCATGCTGAAATGGGACTGAGTTGAGTTGAACTGAGAACCCCAAGGCACAGAAGGTGGTGAGACCACGGTCTTTACTGGGTGGGCCACAGTCCTGGGTTGGGGGAAGGCGTTTGGGGGAGCTCAGGTGGATTACTTCTTGGCAATGCAGGCATAGTCACTGCTGGGGTCCTCCTTGGAGCCTTCCCTTTGGCTGAGGCCAGGCCCCTCACGGCAAGGCACGGACAGCAGAGATGCGTAGTGGAGCTCTTGCTCTGAGAGCTGGGCCTGGGGCGGGGGTAGAAGGTGCTGCTGGGAGGTCACCGGAGGAGCCCCCTCCCCTGGGTCCTTCCTTGTGCTGCTGCCCACCCCGCTGTACCTCATTGCCTCCTCAGTGCTCCCTGCCCTCTGTCTCTGCCAGCCTAAACTCCTGCTCATTTCTCTCATTGCCTTCCTCCCTGCGTCTCTGTTGTCATTATTCTCTCTCTTTTTCCCTCCCCCTGCATCTCTCTCTCTCCTTCTCCGTCTGATTTTCTCTCTCACTCTCTGTCTCTCTCACTGCTTCCACACTCTTTCTCCTTTCTTATTACCTTTTCCTTCCTCTATACACTTTCTCTCTGCTTTGCTTCTCATCCTTATTTCTCTTTTTCTCCCCCTTTTTTTCTCTGCGTCTCTGGCTCTCTTGTGCCCCTGTGTTCCCTCTCTTCTCTTGCTCTCCCTTCTCAGCCCTCAGCCTGCTCGTCCCCATCACCCACTCCCCCGCCCCCGGACTCACCCAGCTCCTCTCCAGCCTCCTCACTGGAAGAAAAGAAGAAACTCAGCAGGGCCCCCCCACTTCCCCCATCACTCTCCCAACCCCAGCGGTGTTGCCTCACTTGCTGACATCTCTGTGGTTCCCATGGCCCAAACCAAACGCCCGCCTGCCTCTCTCTTTGGACACCGTCCTCCCCTCTCTCCCACCCTCCTCTCCCAGGGTGTGTGGGAATTGACGGGGCCTTCTGGGAAAGCAGCGGGAGAGGGGGTGCGTGGGGGCAACATGGGGCATTGTGGTGGGCGAATGAGGGAGGTGAGGCTGGGGCTCACCTTTCCGATGGAGCCGACACAGACAGGCAGACAGAACGACCACAGCCAGGAGCAGGAGCCCCCCCAGCCCCAGGCTGCTGCCAAATAGGTAAAGGCATATACCTGCGGCGAGAAGGGGTAGGTATCAGGGACCCATTTCTCCCTTCAGCTTCCCCCATCCTCCTGGTTGGCCGAGGGTATCTCAGCTTCCCTATCCAACAGCGTTAGAGGCAGAAAAGCAGACTCAGATTCTTCATCCGGATCTGGTTTATCTCACCTCCTATCAGAGGTGCCCACCTCTCACCTGTTACCTCACCCACACCCATGACCACCGGCCCGTCAGAGGCTTCCCACTGCCATCTGTGCCGTCTCTGGGCCTCCCCATGAGGTCCCCTGCCCACCTGGACCGAGTGTCCTCTGACCACCTACTCATGAACGCACACACTGCTGTTTACCCACAACCCTCCCCTGTGCAGAGGGCTACCTTACCCTCTTTCCATTCCTTATAAGCTCCCATTAGGTCGAGCACTGAAGACTGGCCTGGAAGTCAGGAAACCTGGTCCCTGCTCTGCTAGCCTAAATGGCCCGGGGAGAGTCACGTGCCTCAAGTTCCTCATCTGTGAAGTGCGGGGCCCTCTGTTACAATTGTTCCAGGGCTGAGGAGCCCCACTTATGTGCCAACCCTGAACCGGGCACTTTCCATTTGTCACTGCGAATCCCCACAACGTAGGGTACTACGGTGCCTGTTTCCCTGGTGGGGAACCTCAGGCTTGAGTTCAGACTCTTACTTACAAGGAGGTCCAGCCCAGAAGTGGCAGAGCTGGGGTTCAAAGCCAGCTGTGTCAGCCCCAGCATATACCCCTATTCCTCTGCCCTCGGCTGACCGGGTAGTTCATAGGGGCCTCTCCAGCATGGGATGGTTTTAGGTTCTGGTGAGTGGCTGTTGGAGGAGGAGGAAACACGGTTTTGAGTGTATGTGTGGACCCGTGAAAAACAGGGAGGGTGGTGTCCAGGACTACCTGGCAGTTGGGGCTGCTCCCCCAGCCCCAGAGCCACTCAGGAGAGCAGGGCCCAATTCGGGTGGAGAGCCACTTCTCATGGGCAGATACTGCTAGGGCTGAAGTAGGGCATGGAGGAGTGTCTGGGCCCCATAACTTCCCCTCAGGCACTTCCTGCCCCGTAACCACTGGTTCCTGTTTGAGGACAAAGAGGGGGTAGCTGACTTCACACCAGAGCCAGCTGCACTGACCAGGGTCTAGAAACTGGGACCCTCCTGGGTTCAAGAAGAATGCTGGGGGTGTGCATGTGGTTGGATTGGGGAGCAGAAACACAGGTGGAGAGGAGAGAGCCTGAGGTAGCCACGAAGAGAAGTGGGGGCAGAAGTGGATTGTATTAAATTCTTTAGGGAGCAGAGGCAGAGGCTGGACAGCAGATGACTCCAGGGCCCCGGGAACCTCAAAGCCGTACTCTCTTCCCTCAGCTTCACCTCACTGTGGGGTGTGACTGCCTCACCTCCCCCTCCCCCCTCCCCTCCCCCCTGCTCCCCAGGGTTCCTGCTCTCTCCCGGCTTATCCAGAGTCTGCGG
The DNA here is from genome assembly GCF_014898765.1 of Herpailurus yagouaroundi. Lineage (NCBI taxonomy): Eukaryota > Metazoa > Chordata > Mammalia > Carnivora > Felidae > Herpailurus > Herpailurus yagouaroundi. The sequence goes on from NW_024412610.1 coordinate 472,436, forward strand.
CCTGCTGGTAGACAGACCAGTAGACAGACGAGAGACTAGATGTACATGAGTACTGCTGATAGTCTAGGACAGAAAGCTGATGGCGAGTCGGTGTTGGGAAAGGAAGTGTGGACAATCTAGGTGGACTTCTTGTAGGAGGCAGCATTCTGCGGTTGAGCACAAAAATAAGGGCAGTGATCCAAAAACTTCTGGACAGAGACCTGGATGAAGGCCTCTTAGTAGTACTGAGATGGAGAGGGGGATGGGTGCTGGAGGACTGCACACCCAGTTCTTGAGGAGGGTGAAGACTGGGGACCTCATGTGGAGGCAAGAGGAAAAGGAGGATGTCTGATGCTTGGGTCCACATGCATTTGCATTTCCTTCTTCAAATTCAGAAACTTCCTGGCATTTCTTCCCCCTCCCCCCCCCCCACACACAAGGTTCCCCATGCTGGATGGTGGGCAATATTTAGGGTTGTTTTTGAAAAAAATTTTAACACATTTTATTATTATTAAAATGCTCAAACAGAACAAAATTGAGACAATTTTACAGTGAACATATCCCTACCACGTAGACTCTAAAACCGACATTTTCTATAGTGCTTTATTACATACCTATCTATCTCATTTTTTGATACCTTTCAAAGTTGCAAACATCAGTACATTTTACCTCTAAACCTTTTTAAAAGTTAACTAATTTTTTTTTTTTTTTAATTTTTGGGACAGAGAGAGACAGAGCATGAATGGGGGAGGGGCAGAGAGAGAGGGAGACACAGAATCGGAAACAGGCTCCAGGCTCCGAGCCATCAGCCCAGAGCCTGACGCGGGGCTCGAACTCACGGAGCGCGAGATCGTGACCTGGCTGAAGTCGGACGCTTAACCGACTGCGCCACCCAGGCGCCCCAAAAAGTTAACTAATTTTTAAACGTTTATTTATTTTTGAGAGAGAGTGAGCGCGCGTTGTGCAAGCAGGGGAGGGGCAGAGAGAACGTGACAGAGGATCTGAAGCAGGCTCCCTGCGTTGACAGCAGAGAGCCTGATGCAGGGCTGAACTCATGAACCGTGAGACCATGACCTGAGCCAAAGTCAGACGCTCAATCAACTGAGCCAGCCAGGCACCCCTGCCTCTAAACCTTTTTACCATGCTTATCGTTGACTTGAGTCAAGCTTTTATTTCCCCATTTCTTTTTTGGGGGGCTGAGGAAGGCAAGATTTACATACACTAAAATGCACAAATCTGAAGTCAGCACTCAGCTTTTAAACTGTCTTGTGGTCAGGGCTCTGGAGGCAGACAGCCTGGGTTCAAATCCTGACTCTGCCACTACTGTGTGGCCTTCTAGAAGTTCCTTAACCTCTCTGTGCCTCAGTTTCTTAAGGTTTGTGTCAGGATTAAAAGAATTTCTATGCATAAAGTGTGTAGGTCAGTGGCAACCATATGCTAACTGCTACTTGTATAATAGCATTATTATTATTATTATTATTATTATTATTATTACTTGATGACAGAGATGGGGTGATGATCTAGGACCACCTCCAACTTCCTTGGACCTGGTCCTTCCTCCCTGTAACTCCCACTGCACTGTCTACCATTACTATTTGTTGGATCCTTGCTGCTTTGTTTTGCTCATTCATTCATTTGTCCTTTCTTCATTTATTCATAAACATTTAGTCTCACCTACTGAATGGATGGGGCTCATGCTAGACAGCAAGGCTCTTTGAGGTGGGGCTATGCCTCACCGCTCTCCTGTCTACACTGTGTGTAGCAAGGGAGGTGATGCTCATTTCCATCCCTCCTCAGCGAGATGATAGTCAGTGGTGAGGCTGAGGCCCCTTTCAGCTGCTATTTCTGTGGACGGGCTGAACTCTGCTGCTCACCAGGCTCTCGGGGTTAGGGATGAGCAAGGGAATGGAAGGAGGAGGGAGGAGGTTGGTCCAGTGTGGGCATAAGTTCTTCTCAGGAATGCAGCCATCCATCCCTCAAGTTCTCAAGGACATGGACACAGTCCTTCCTCCAGCACCCACCACCGGGGTGTAGAAGAATGCAGACTGTCCTGGAAATCTGGACTTCTGTGTTCTCATTGCAGCTTTGTTGCCTGACTTTCTGTAAGCTGCCTTCCCTCCCTGGGCCTCAGTTTCCCTCCCTGCTGAACCAGATGATCTCTAAGGCCCCCCTCCAGCTCTAACCTGCAAGCCTGTCTCTTCACCCCAACTCCTTCCCCAGTTCAGAGAACCCGGGCATCCAGCTGCCCCACCCCAGCTCTGGGTAAACAGGAAGCTGGGTGAGGGGAGCAGGGGTGTGCGGAAAGTCCCAGCCAGGTGTGTGGGTCTATGGGGAGGGGGTGGCCCCACCCCTAAGGTATGAAAGCCCCCCTGCCCTGGCCCCGGCTCAGTCTCCATGGGGACACTGGGGCTAGAGGGCCGGGGTAGGAGGCCCCAGGGGAAGGGCTGCCTCCTGCTGGCTGTGGCAGGAGCCACCTCCCTGGTGACCCTGCTGCTGGCTGTGCCTATCACTGTCCTGGCTGTGCTGGCCTTGGTGCCCCAAGAGCAGGGAGGACAGGTGAGTAGCTGCAACCAGCCCTAGGAGGGCTGTATGTGGCTGAGACTCACTTATCTCTGGCTATGCCTGGGGGGCCTCTTGCCCCATCCTGCTCAGTTAGCCTGGCTGTCCTCGGTGGGGATGCCTTGTCTGTCTCTTTGCTGGCCCTCTTTCCAAGATCCTGTGATGCTGTTGTGTTCTGATATCTCCAAGCTCCTTCCTTGCTGTCTGGCTGGCTGTTCTCCTCTTCCCAAGACATACTCAGGCCTCTGTCTCTGCCCAAGTACACATGTTCTGCTTGTTCTCCCTTCCAGGGAGATAGATGTATGTTGGGGATGGGACTGGTAGGAAAAACCCTAGGCCTGGAGCTTGGGTTTATGTTGGGAGGGGTGGGGTTGGCATCAGCTAAAACTGAACTCTGGGCACTGTGACCCCACCCACCCAGGTAACAGGGACGGCTGACCCGGGGGCACAGGCCCAGGCCCAGCAGCGATTGGGTAAGAGCAGACCATCACCCCCTCCCCTGCTCCAGCCCTTCAGGGATGCCCAGCTCCCATTCATCTGCATCCCCAAAAGAGCTTTTCCTCCCGGAATCCAGGTGCCCCATCCTTGGGCCCTGGCGCCCGGTCCTCTCAGGGGGACCATGCATGGATGGCCACCCTGGCCCCCAGTCGTGGACTCTTCGCCCCTTCCAGGGACACAGGTGCTGCCAGAGGAAGAGGCAGGAACAGATTTCAGCTCCAGGCTCCCAGCTGCCCACCTCATAGGTAAGGATCTCATAGATAGTCAAGGGTGCCGTTCTGCCCACCCGAATCCCTTTGCTCCGTTATTGCGGGGCTGTGTTTCCGACCTGCTTCACCACCGCTTGTCCCTAACCCTTCTCCCCTATTCGCTTCTTGCTTCCCTCCTGGAGCAGGCAAAACCTGGCCTGGATCTCCCCACAACAGCGCCCCGTACCCCACCCACACTCTGGTGCTATTAGTCCCCTTAGTCATAATCATTGCAGGGGTGGCACCACGGCCTTCGCCCCCCACCACCCCCCACTCCCGGCTCGGGCGGGGGGTGGGAGGTTGAAAGTCCCTGCAGGGGGTTGAAAGTCCCCATTCTCCTTCATGCTCACCCTCCCAGAAGTCCCGGGCCTAGATCATTCCTCTGGGATGGGGTTCCCGAGAGCCGACAGGCCCGTTTCTCCGCAGGTGCTTGGACGAAGGGGCAGGGGCTAGGCTGGGAGGCCAAGAAAGAAGAGGCGTTTTTGAGGAGCGGGACGCAGTTCTCCGGCGCCGAGGGACTGGCGCTCCCACAGGACGGCCTCTATTACCTCTACTGTCACGTCGGCTACCGGGGTCGGGCGCCCCCTGCCGGCGGGGGCCTCCTTGACCACTCGGTCACGCTGCGCAGCCGGCTGTACCGGACGGGGGGCGCGTATGGACCGGGGACTCCCGAGCTGCTGCTGGAGGGCGCAGAGACCGTGACCCCGGTCTTGGACCCGTCCCGGACGCACGAGTACGGGCCTCTCTGGTACACGAGTGTGGGCTTCGGGGGCCTGGTACAGCTCCGGAGGGGCGAGAGGGTGTACGTCAATATCAGTCACCCCGATATGGTGGACTACAGGAGAGGGAAGACCTTCTTTGGGGCTGTGATGGTGGGGTGAGGGCCGCTTGCGGCCCCGGGGAAAGCGACTGCATGGCTGGAATGTGTGACCCAGCCCAGATATTGGGGACCCGGCCTCCAGGGACCCCGTGGCAGTGGGAAAAATGTAGGAGACTGTTTGAAAACTGATTTCGAGCCTGAAGAAAATAAAGAATGTAAACCTTTAGTGTTGCCAAATACAGATGCTGAGATGCTAGTATGTCTTAATTCAGGGTTGGTAAAGAAGTGTTGGTAAAACATTCTTTTTCTGGTTGCTTGAAACAATCAAATCAATTCCTATGGCCTCTACTGTCTGAGAAGGCCATCTGTGGCGTTCCCACCCACCTCCTGCCTCCGAATGCACTTGTCCCAACCTTAGCCCATTTGGAAGGTGGAAGAAGGGGATCTCAAACCGCAAAGCATCTCCAACCATCCTTATTCTCAGAGCCACATAGTCCTCAGCAGACTCCACACTGCATTTTCTCTTGGGTCCCTTCTATCAGTGACAGGGGTCATTACAGGGGAAGGCAAGCAATGCTCTGGAAGACGGAGCACAGAGCGAGGAATGATCCCTGAGGGCCTAGCACTTCTCCCCTGCTGCCTGCCTGGTTGCCCGAAGGCCCCTTTAGCCACTACCTTCAAGGAAAAACACAGCTCTGGGGGGTGAAGGGAGGAGACTGAAAGAGAGAGCTGGGGCGGGGAGGGGACCTGAGGACACCAGGGAGAACTCGAGGAGGAAACTCTCTTGGCCACCTGGCCCTGTCCAGGGTGAGATGGAAAGTCCTCACCCCTTGTTCGCACTTCAGCTGTGCTTTCCATGCACTGGCAAGTACTGGGGCCCCGGGGTGAGTAACAACAGCCCCATCACCCCATGACACACTTTCAGCTCCAGGCTGGAGGAGGCAGAGAGGGACCCAAGGCCCTATCTAGGTCACCCCAGTGGGTTATCCCACTGCGGCAGACCACACGGTTTCCCCCTGCCTGGCAGCCCTGGCAGGAAGGAAGGGCCAACTTCTGAACCCAGTGGGGACTCCCACTCCCTGGATCTTCATTTCTGACTCCATATTTGTCTTTGACTCTGTGTCCAGAAGAGTCTTCCTGGGGACAGAGAATGCTTTTTTTCTCTTTTCAGCTCACTCACCTCATGTCCCTCCCCTCATCATTCACCAAGAAAATCTGTGAGAGTTTGCACGTGAGTCCTTCACATGCACCTTATTCCTCTTTTTAAATTTTCCTTCGTCTCTTCTTCTTCTTTTTTTTTATTTTTTTAAAATGTTTTTATTTATTTTTGAGACAGAGAGAGACCGAGCATGAGCAGGGGAGGGGCAGAGAGAGGGGGAGACACAGAATCTGAAGCGGGCTCCAGGCTCTGAGCTGTCAGCACAGAGCCGGACGCGGGGCTCGAACTCACGAAGTGTTGAGATCATGACCTGAGCTGAAGTCGGACGTTCAACCGACTGAGCCACCCAGGCGCCCCTCCTTCGTCTCTTCAAGTCCACCCACTGAGAGACCGAAGCAGAGAGAACAGCTGGGGGCTGTATGAAGGAAGAAAGTCAGAATTCACTGAGCACTTATTATGCCATGTGCTACGCTAGGTGCTCTCACGTAGCTTAGGTCCTCTATTCTCTTGTGGCCCCACATGCAGAATCATCATTGGGTAGATGAGGCTTAGCAACTGGGTCAGGTTGCACAGTTAGGACTGCTGGGGGAGCCCGGGATCAGGCAGATTTGGAACCCTGATGCCTGAAGGTCTGAAAGTCCTTTGGCTGTGATTCAGGTGCCTGAGAATGTGGCCCTTCCCAGGCTCTCTTGCTGGCTGCAACAGCCGGAAATCTCACCTGAACACTTAAGGAGTAGGACTTCCCCGGTGGAATTGCCAGAGTTGGAAATTCCCATGCCCTGAGGGAGAGGTAATTAGGTTCAGGCTCCAGTTTCCTGGAGGAGGGGCATTTGTGGCTTGGCTTTGTTCTAAGTAGGGTCTCCTGAGTCCCAGTAGTCTAAGGAGTGGGGACTGGGTTCAGGGATCTTTTTTTTTTTTTTTTTTAATTTTTATTCACATTTATTTTACGGGTTCTGGGATCTTAAGCCATGTAGAGAGAGAGAGAGAGAGAGAGAGAGAGAGAGGGGACTTCAGGGAGTGGCTCCCCACCCCCAAGGAGAAGCAGCCGCAGAATTAATGCCAACAAAGAGAGCATGTGTCTTTTCTAGGTACATTTTATTTCTCGCCACTGAACAGTAGGGCGGTTACAGACATAACTCCCCTGGGGAGCAGAGGTTCAGCGATGTAGCGACAGTCAGTCACCAAATCAGCATTAATTAGACAACTCGATCAGATAAATATTTTTAAAAATATATAAGCAAAAGGAGGCACAGAGGCCAGGAGGCCAGGAGGGAAGAGCCTAGAGTTCAGCTCCGTTTTCACAGAAAACATGTCCGAGTCAAGGCAGCCCCTTCATTTGGTCTCCCAGGACACCCCAACCTCCCAAATAAATATATTCATCAGTAAATAAATAAATAATAAATAAATAATAAATAATCACTAGTGCAAATATAAATAGAGGGAGCTGGCCCCATGAGGGAGGGGCTGGGCTTTCCATCTCAGGGAAGAGTCTGGAAACATCTGAAGAAAGGGGGGCCTGAAGTCCACTCATGTCAAGTTGTAGGTGAGATCTTCTTAAGGGATGTGCTGAAGTGTCTGGCCAGAAAGGTTCCCTGACCCCCGAATTCCAGGTGTCCCAGGTTGCATTGAGGGATCCAAACCTGAGATCTCCAGTGAATGCTGGAAGCCCCAGTTTGAATTCTTGCTGGTGGCCAATGCTCCAAAGTCCAGGTCCCTGGATCTTAGGTTTCTAAGTGTTGTTATTTAAAGTTCTAAGCTTGGGGCCCAGCCCTGAGCCCCTAATTCTCTTTCTAAGCCAGAAGGGGATGAGGGGGTCAGAAGGAGCAGATAACAAAGGAGTTGAGGTGGGCAAGGATGGATGTCTGGCCCCCTCACAGGGCAATGATTCCAAAGTAGACTTGCCCAGACTCGGCAAAGTCAAGATAGTCAGGCAGATTGATCTCAGCGCTGAGTCGATCACCCTTCTCCAGTTGGAAGACCCCTCCCAGGTAGACGGGCTCATACCAGGGCTTGGCCTCAGCCCCCTCTGGGGTCTCCCTCTGGCAAGGGCTCTTGATGGCAGAGAGGAGGTTGACCTTGGTCTGGTAGGAAACGGCAAAGCGGCTGATGGTGTGGGTGAGGAGCACATGTGTGGAAGGACATCCTTGGCCCGTGAAGAGGACCTGGGAGTAGATGAGGTACAGCCCGTCTGAGGGCACCTTCAGCTGGTTGTCTGTCAGCTCCACGCCATTGGCCAGGAGGGCATTGGCACGCCGGCTCAGCCACTGGAGTTGCCCTTCAGCTTCGGGGTTTGCTGGAGGGAAGGAGAGAAGGAGGGAGGGGTAAATCAGTGTGACCCTGTCAGTTCCACTCTCCACATCCTGGCCCTCAAGTTCTGCCCCCCCACCCCCACATCCGGTTCCTGTCCCCTCTGTCTGTCCTCCCATGTCTCATGTGGCCATGAGGTTCTGAGTGTCCCCCTCAAGGCCTGTGCTCTTCCTTCACTCTCTCCTTGAGCTCAGTGAGTCCTTCTCATATCATCTCCAAGGCCTGGGCTCAGCCTTCAGCCTGGGCTCAGCCCCCAAATCCTAGCCCTCTATGTCCCACCTGCTTCGCCATCCTCCAGCTACAGCCTCAGAAGTCTTACCTACTACATGGGCTACTGGCTTGTCACTCGGAGTTCGAGAAGATGATCCTGAGGAGGAAAGAGGAAAGAAAAAGGTGAGACGCCTACGCTTCCTGGAAAATATCCCACTTTGACTTCCATTCCTCCTCCCCTCAAACCCAAACTCTGAATTTCCCCCTCTGCTGCTATCCCAGGACTAACCCCCACCCTCACCCAAGCCCAGAACCAGGAGAGAAGCTTTGGAGACACTTACTGAGTGTCTGGGGCAGAGGGTTGATTAGTTGCAGGCCATGTGGGAGCTGTTGGGGAGAAGGAGGTTGTTTAGCATCAGAACAAGTTACCCCTAACCGAGAAACAGCTAGGTTGTTTATGCAGCTCATACTCTGGTTCTCTCTCTCCGTTCATCGATTGATTCATCCATCCATTCATTCATTCAACAGCACTTTCACTGTCTTCCACGTGACAGACATCTGTCTGTCTTTCCTTATCTCTTTCTTCACCTCTTTCCTTATCTCTCTCATATCGCCCACATCATTGTGTCTCGCATTTTTATTCCCATCTCTCAACCCACACCCCACATCTCTCCACACATCTCTCTCTCTCTCTCTCTGTCTCTCTGTCTGTCTGTCTGTTTATGTGTGTGCTCATTCATTCATTCAAGAAGTGCTTAGAGAGCACCTTTGGTGTGCTCCGTCCCTTCCCTCTTCATCGCTCTCCACATCTCTTTCTGCCTCCCCCGTCTTTCTCCACGTTTTCTCTCTCACCCATCCCCATCAGCACACCTCCTTCCCCCACCCCATTTCTTGCCCTCCTGCTCTCCCATTTCTCTCTGGGTAGGAGAATGAGCCAAGTCTGGTGTGGCACTCACCTCTTCCCTCTGGGGGCCGATCACTCCAAAGTGCAGCAGGCAGAAGAGTGTGGTGGCTCCTGCGACGAGGAGGAAGGAGAAGAGGCTGAGGCACAAGCACCTTCTGGAGCCCTGGGGGCCCCCTGCCTTCTTGGGGAGTGCCTCCTCGGCCAGCTCCACGTCCCGGATCATGCTTTCAGTGCTCATGGCGTTCTTCCCAGGGGGCTCAAGTCCAGCTGGGTGATGGTAGAGCCCTAAGGCAGTGTGTGTGAGAGGGAGAGAATCGCCTGGCTGCTTTCTGGGGGTGTGTCGTCTGAGATGTTATTTCCGGGGGGGTCTGGAGTGGCTTCTGTCTCTCTCCCGGCTGGTCCCCTGGTGTCTTCGCTGAGGAAGCTTCTGCTGACTGGGTGTGCAGACAGCTGCATTTATATACCCACAGGGCAAGAGGAGGGCGGGGAAAGCTCTCATTCAACCAGCGGAAAACTTCCTTGGTGGAGAAACCCATGAGCTCATCTGGAGGAAGCGGTAGTGGGCCCTACACCTTCTGTCTCGGTTTCTTCTCCATCGCGGGGGTGGGGGTTTGGAAAGTTGGGGACACCCAGGCATCAAGGATACTTCCTATCCGCCCCACTCGGATTCTGAGGGAGGCTTGGTGCGTACGTAGGACCCTGGAGGCTGGACCCCAGTTTCCCACTGCCCCCAATTCCTTCCATTTTTTTTTTTTTTTTTTTTCTTGAGGATCATGTCCATGGCCTGTTTCCCTCTGATTTCCAGACAGGACTTAGGTAGGTGTAGAGCTAGAAAGGGGAAGGACTTCAGAAAGCAGAGTCCTTGGTGGGGAGAAACCTGGCAGGGGGGAGTGGTTTAGGGGGGAAAGTTGTGTTGGGTCCTGAGACATGTGTTTGGGTCCCTGGGGGAAAAAGAAGCTTGAGAGAAGAGAGCTTGAGAGAAGGCTGGGGATGTGAATAGGGGTCTCTAAAAGGGCTGGGGAGGGGGCGGTAAATAGCAGGGACATGCCTGGGACAGCCCCAGTGGGAGTGAAAGCAACCCTGGGAATTCACGAACCCCAGGAGGGCAGGCCTTCTCCTTTCATTCTGACCAGGAACTCAGCAGTGATAGTTTCATTCTTGGCTTCCAAGGGAATCTGGAGCCCTGACTTTTTAAAAAAAAATTTTAATGTTTATTTTTGAGACAGAGACAGAGAGACAGAGTATGAATGGGGAGAGAGCAGAGAGAGAGAGACAGACAGAATCCGAAGCGGGCTCCAAGCTCTGAGCTGTTAGCACAGAACCTTATGAGGGGCTCGAACTCACGAACTGTGAGATCATGACCAGAGCTGAAGTTGGACGCTTAACTGACTGAGCCACCCAGGCGTCCCTGAAGCCCTGACTTTTGCATGAAGCCCCCATCCCTCAGAGCCCCTGTGTGGGGCCATGTATCCCAAAGAACTCCAACTCCCTCCAGATTTCTGGAGGTAGCCCTAGCCCTCAGAGCCCCTCTGTATCACCTTGTCCCCTAAAGTGTCCCCTGGGTGCCCCCCCCCGCCTTGGGGGCTCTCCCACTCCTCAGGGCCCTTGTACAGCCATGTCTTCCAGAGGATCCCCATGTCCACCCCCATGGTCCTGAACACCTTTGGTGTGATCACTTCTCCCTAGAGGCCTCCTGTAACCCCCTTTCCTCAGAGCCTCGACATGTGGCCGCATCTGCCAGTGGCCCCCCTGACCTCCACTCCTCCAGACCTTGGACCCCCATGTTTCCCTTTTCTTCCCAGCTTATCCTTTGATTTCCCTGCAGTATCTCTGGTTGCCTCACCTCTATGACTCTACCACATTCCCCCGAGCTCCTTAGGCCCCTTTATCTCCTTGTATGCCCACAGTTCCTGTCTCTTCGGGGGCCTCTGTCTTCCTTCTGTCCCTTAGAGACCTGGGAAATTCTCCCCTCCCAGACAGACAGACATAGACAGCATTTCAGAGAAAAGAGGTTTATTGGGCTTCATTGAAGGTGCAGATGTCTCCTCATGGGGTGTCTAGTCAAGCAGTGGCTGGATGTTAAGAGTTTCTTTCTGCCTTCTAGAGCTCCCCGGTGTCTCAGATTCACTTGTTTTCTCTCTCACTGGGTTATCCTTATGCTGATGTTCTCTGGTTCTTCATCTCTTGGGTGTATCTCTCTCTCTCTCTCTCTTCTGATGGCCCTCTATTATTCCCTTCCCTCCATCCTCCATAAATAAATAATTTAATTTTTTCCCTTTATAAATAATCCCCCCTCCCCTGCCTCCTGTCATCCACTCAAGCTCCTCCATGTGTCTGCTCCCTCCACGTGCAAGGCCAGGCCTTCCTTAGATGGGCAGGACAGATGAAGAGCTCTGGTGGGAATTTCTAGGCAGACTTGAAATCCTCAGCCTCACATTGGTGTAGTTCAGTTGGGTGTGGTCCCCCGGGCTGCCTAGAATTCCTTCTTTGGAAGCTCCAGGTAACATGAGCAGGGGAGACTTGAGACACGTGGAATGGTCGAAAGAGGTGTGGTGACACCCTTGAAGTCGTCAGCATGGAGGCAAAATGGGAGAAGGTCTTGAAACCAATTAGTTTTCTTTCTGGAGATTTCTACAGAGCAAACGCTCCGAAGAAGACACTACTGGGGCTGAGGAGTAGGTGGGAGATGCCATCTGTGTGAGTGGATAGCTGATCTCCCTGGGTGAGCAGGAACACAGCTCCCTGGTACACAGAGCGCACCCAAGGTCCCTGTGGCCCTGGGCACACGGATTTCTGAGCACTGAGGAGAGGCACGTGGAAGGGGTACTGGGAGGAGAAGAGCTGGACCTCATGGGCCAGGTAGAGAGGGGTCGGGGTGGCCTTGGGGAAGCAGCCTTCCCCAGAGAAGACCACCTGAGAGTAGACAAAGTAGAGGCCACTGGTGGGGACCAGGAGGGAATTGTTGCTCAAGGAGAAGCCATGGCGGAGGAAGGCACGATCTGTGTTTGCTCTCCAGCGCAGTGAGTTCTGGGTGCTGGGGTCTCCTAGGAAGAGCCATAGGGGATGGGGAGAGGTCAAGAAGCTGGGGGTCAGCAGTCTTAATCCCTGAGGAAGTAGGTGCTGGACTGGGTTCCTGGGGGGATGGTTGGGAGGACAGATGGGAGAGGGATGCCCCTGTTTTGGGAGGTGGAGAAAGTTGGGGGAGGGGTGCGGTAGATGCTTGGTTCCTTGAGGGGGTGTAGCAGGAGAGCTGGGGACAATGTGTCTGGAGGGCCAGATGGTGTTTACCAATAAGATGAGCAGCAGGTTTGAGGGTGCCTTGTGCGAAGTGCTTCTGAGGGTGCTGATAGGTAGTCCGGGCAGCTGAGGGTGAGATGCCAACACCAGGAAGCCCCTAGGGGAGAAGACGGACGAGGATGGCTCTAGGGCCCAAAGATGGGCTGGGCCACCCCTGCTGCCCCCGTTCTCCTGCTGCCTCACCTGGGCCTCAGGCGGCAGGGCCAGCAGCAGCCCCAGAAGGAGGAGGAGGAGGGGGGCGCTGCACACCCGCAGGAGGTAGAGCCTTCCAGGTGGTGTCATGGGGAGAACCTGCGGTGGGGAGAGAGACAATGAGTGGGGCGGGGCAAGGTGCAGATGACGGCCTCCTGCCTGCCCGCGGAGAGATAGCCATCCGAGAGACAGGGCAAAACGGATAAGAGAAGGGGACAAGATGCAGTCAGGGAAACCCCAAGGTGAGCAGGGGGAGACAGAAAGAGAAAGAGAGACACGGGAAGGGAACAGAGAGGACTCGTGGCAGAAACAGAGAAGGTGTGATAGAGACAGGGAGAAAATGACTGATGAAGAGTCGGAGGGAGGAGAAACCAAAACCAAACCCACCAAGGCCCAGCCTCAGGCAGGAGGTACAGGAGGGGGGCCGGGGCGCAGGCGGAGGGGCAGAGTGCCCAGGGGAGTCCACCCCCCGGCAGCCCAAGGAGACGGGGCGGGAGAGTCTCACCTGCTCTGTGGGGCCCCTGGGCCCGGACGCCTGGGTCCCTTTATAGAGGAAGCTGCAGTGGCAGCGTGGCAGGCGGCGGGCGGGTTCTAGGCCCCGGCTGGGCCCGGGGAAGCCCCCAGGGCTTAGAAGATGCTGCTGTTTCAGTCGAAGGCAGGAAAGGCTGAGGCCTAGGAGTGAACCGCAGGCTGGGGGCTCAGACGACTGAGTTCTGGGAAAGGGAGTGGGGTCAGGCGAACCGTGGGCTGGGAGGGGCAGGGAGCAGGGTCAGGCTTAGGAGTTCCAGGGAAGGGACGGACAGTCAATTCGGAGAGGAGGGGGGAGCAGCTGGGGCGTGGGCTGGAGGCCCGGTTCCCTGAAGAGCGATTATATATAACACCTCTGCACCCTTGGTTGATTACAGGCTACTCTCTGTGCCCATTTCCTCCTCTGATGCCCCCATCCTTGTCCCAAACAGCTCAACTCACACTTGTCCCAGTATGTGGACTTTCCTGGTCATCTGGCAGGTTTTATATCAAGAAGTTCCATGATCTACCCCCTTGCCTGGGACATTCTGGTTTATGCCTGCTGTCCTGGTGAAAATGTTCATGGATCTCCCTTTTGCTCTCAGAAGTGTCCTCGTTTGGAAGATAAATGTTATGGTTCCCCTTCTCAGAGATGTCGTCACGTACTCACGATGAGGTCTCCTCTCACTGCGGAGGGATGTCTTCTACCTTATCTCCACCGTAGGCAGCCCCCCCACAGATCAGATTTGTATAACCCCAAACAAACACACACTCCGGGATCAAGGAATGTAGCAACTTCTGAAGTTCTCTACAGGGAAGACTTTGGAGGGTGGTGAGGGGCTGGAGGGTGGTGAGCTAGGGTAAGGTGGGGACAACCACAGGACTTGTCTCGAAGCTGCATTTGCAGAACCAGTATTCTGTTTTAAAATTGTTAAAGATTTCCCCTTTTTAACTTGGGTGCAGTAAGGTGCACACCTCTTAAATTTACAGCCTGTTGAACATTTCCATCTGCTGATAGCCATGTAGCCACCATATTTTTCAGATCCCCAGAAGGTTGTCTCATGCCCCCTCCCAGGTGATACCCTCCAAAGATAACCAACCACTTTCTGGTCACCATTGATTAGTTGTTCCTGCTTTTGTATCGTATAAATGAAGTCACACAGAATGTACTGGTTTGGATTTAGCTTTTTTCACTCAACATGATGTTTGTGAGATTCATCCATGTGGTTGCATGTATCAGTAGTGGCTGGTTTGTTTCTCATTATGATGTCATGGTCTATTGTGTGAATATGCTCTAATTTATTTACTCATTCTTCTGTGGACGGACGTTTGGTTTGTTTCTAGTTGTTGGCTACTATGAAAGAGATTGATATGAACATTCTTTTGTTTTTATTATTTTTTTTTAATTTTTGTGAGAGAGAGAAAGTTCAAGCAGTGGAGGGGCAGAGAGAGAGAGGGGGAGAGAGGGAATCCCAAGCAGGGTCCTCACTGTTAGCGCAGAGCCCGACGCGAGGCTTGAACCCACGAACCGTGAGATCATGACCTGAGCTGAAGTCAGACGCTGAACCGACGGAGTCACCCAGGCACCCCTATATGAGCACTTTTATACATGAGCCAGTTTTCACTTAATTTGTAAGTATGAAAAGCAAGATTTCTAAAGATGATTTTAAAAAAGTTTAGGGGCGCCTGGGTGGCTCAGTCGGTTAAGCGTCCGACTTCAGCCCTGGTCACGATCTCGCGGTCCGTGAGTTCAAGCCCCGCATCGGGCTCTGGGCTGATGGCTCAGAGCCTGGAGCCTGCTTCCGATTCTGTGTCTCCCTCTCTCTCTGACCCTCCCCCGTTCATGCTCTGTCTCTCTCTGTCTCAAAAATAAATAAACGTTAAAAAAAAATTAAAAAAGTTTAAAAATGTTTATGTTTGTTTATTTTTGAGAGAGAGACAGAGCATGAGCAGGGGAGGGGCAGAGAGAGAGGGAGACATGGAACCTGAAGCAGGTTCCAGGCTCTGAGCTGTCAGCAGAGAGCCTGATGTGGGCTCGAACCCACAAACTGCAAGATCATGACCTGAACTGAAGTTGGACCCTTAACTGACTAAGCCACCCAGGCGCCCCCCTTATTATATTTTTTTAAGTTCATTTATTCTGAGAGAGAGACGAGGGAGGGGAAGAGAGAGAGGGAGAGAGAGAATCACAAGCAGGCTCTGCACCATCCACGCAGAGCCTGATGCAGGGCTTGAACCCACAAACTGAGATCATGATCTGAGCTGAAACCGAGAGTCGGATGCTTAACTGACTGAGTGACCCAGGCACCCCAACTATCATTATTTTTGTTGATGTTGTTATGCTTTCATTTTGAGGATTTTGAATGGCTAAAGCCCTCCCTCTGTGGCATTGGGCATATTGCTGTTCTCTGGCACAAAGTTTCTGAGTGGTCTGGGGTCCTGTGACAGGCACGTAAGTAACATTCAGGGTGTGTATGATTCATTTCTCCTGTTTTCCTCCCCTTTGCTTTTCATGCCTTCCAAACTCATCTATTATTTCTTTTCACTCTCCTTTTGCCTCTTTGCCTTTCTCTGGATTTCACAAACATTTCCTGAGTACCTTGCACAAGGCAATGAGGATGCAGACACAAAAGACAGTCCTCTGGCCTCCGGGAGCTCAAAGACCCGTGCAGAAGACAGGAAGGTTACCAGATCATTACAACAAAGTGTGTCGGTGGGCAGCCCACAGAAAAGCCATCAAACTTGGCCTGGGAGAGGGGTGTCAGGCATTAAGTGTTGAGGGAAAGAAGATGGCGAGGAGTATTCCAGATGGAGGGAACGGTATGTGCAAGGACTGGAGGTAAAAAAGTATGAAGTATGCCAAGAGGTGCAATTGGGTGCAAATAGAAGGAGCAGAGAAGAGGCTTGGGAGGTAAGCTGAGAATACATTCTGAAGGGTTTAAAACCAAGAAAAGAAGTTTTGTTTCTTTCTAATTATAATGGGGAGCCACCAACAATTTTTATTTTTTCTTTTTTAAGTGTTTTATTTTGTATTTATTTTTTTGCATTTATTTTGTATTTATTTTGTATTTTTGTATTTATTTTTGTATTTCTTTTGTATTTATTTTTTTAATGCTTTATTTTTTGGGCACCTGGGTGGCTCAGTCAGTTAAGCGTCTGACTTCGGCTCAGGTCATGATCTCATGGCTTGTGGGCTCGAACCTCGTGTTGGACCCTGTGCTAACAGCTGGGAGCCTGGAGCCTGCTTCCCATTCTGTGTCTCCCCCTTTCTGCCCCTCCCCTGCTCGCACTCTGTCTCTTTCTCTCTCAAAAATAAACAAAAAATAGGGGCACCTGGTGGCTCAGTCGGTTGAGCATCCAACTTCAGCTCAGGTCACGATCTCGTGGTCTGTGGGTTCGAGCCCTGCGTCTGGCTCTGTGCTGACAGCTTGGAGCCTGTTTTGGATTCTGTGTCTCCTTCTCTCTCTGCCCCTCCCCCATTCATGCTCTGTCTCTCCTTTCTCAAGAATAAATAAACGTTAAAAAAATTTTTACAAAAAATAATAATAAATATTTATTTTATTTTTATTTATTTATTTTTTTAAAATTTTTTTCAACGTTTATTTATTTTTGGGACAGAGAGAGACAGAGCATGAACGGGGGAGGGGCAGAGAGAGAGGGAGACACAGAATCGGAAACAGGCTCCAGGCTCCGAGCCATCAGCCCAGAGCCTGACGCGGGGCTCGAACTCCCGGACCGCGAGATCGTGACCTGGCTGAAGTCGGACGCTTAACCGACTGCGCCACCCAGGCGCCCCAATATTTATTTTATTTTTGAGAGAGAGAGAGAATGAGAGCAAGAGGGGGAGGGGCAGAGAGAGAGGGAGACAGAGGATCCAAAATGGAGCCACCGACATTTTTAAGTGAGACAGGGACTCACGCAGATTGGTACCTCAGAAAAATGAGTCTGGAAGCTGCATGAAGAATGGACTGGGGTATGGGAGTTAGGGGGCTGGAGGCAAAACCAGAAGTGGAGCCTTGTTAGGAGAGTTGTGCAATAACCTAGGAAGGAGATACAAGAGGCAGCAGCAGGAGGATGGAAAGGAGAGGTTTTTTTTTTTTTTTTTAATGTTTATTTTAGAGAGAGAGACAGACAGAGAGAGCGTGAGAGGGGAAGGGGAAGAGAGAGAGGGAGACATAGAATCTGAAGCAGGCTCCAGACCCTGAGCTGTCAGCACAGAGCCTGACGTGGGGCTCGAACTCATGAATGGTGAGATCATGACCTGAGTCGAAGTCGGATGCTCAACCGACTGAGCCACTCAGGCGCCCCAGGAGGAGAGTTTTTGAGGCAAAATCTGCAGGTCTTGGTGGCTGACCAGATGTGATGGAGGAAGAGAAGCCACAGATGCTCCTTTTAAATATCTTGTCAATATGTTGGCTGGTTCTTATTCTTTTAACCTATTCTCTCTTATGTCCCTGTTGGTTTCCTTTTCTCTGTGTCCTTTTTCCTCTGCGTTCCTTTTTCTTCTTGTCTCCTTCTGCCTCTCCGATGGTAGGAGCCAATGGACTAAGAGACCTCATTTATATTAAAATATAAAACAATGTTGCAATTAATGATGAGAAACTGAGATAGGGAGAAACAGGTCAGAGAGGAAGACTGGGGCATTGAGGGATAAAAAGGGGAAGGTGAGAAGGAGTGATGGGGAGACATGAGAGACAGAGAGGAAGGAAGGGCAAGAACTGGGCTGAGGCTCAGTGTCACGGGCATTTGTGATGTGCTGAAGGGCGCTCCTTGCGATGGGCCAATCTTGGTTTCAATCTCAGTTTCGGAGGTTGTGTGAAATTCGGTTTCTTTCTTGGGGAGGCCAGCAGTTGGTTTGGGGCTTTCCCTGGGTGGGAGGGGTGATGACTAGAGTCTTATGCCCCAAACTCAGGGAAATACAGTCTCTACAGTGGGCTCTGTGGAGAAACTAGTGAAATCTCTGAGGCCTCCAAATGAAGCTGAAATGACGTTAGCTTCAAACTTGGACTTAGCCTAACCACCTAAGTTGAGATTTAATAAGTTTGACCGTAACTCAAATTTAACCTCAACCCAAATTGCAACCCAAACTCAACCCTAACCTCAAATCTAAACACATCCCAGTAAATGAACCTGAAAGTAAACTTAGCCTCTAAACTAATGTAACCTTGTTTCCTATAGCTAAATCTTGAAATCTACTCATCTCCATACCTGACCCTATAGTTAAACCTGACTCTAAAGGTGAGTCCAGTCGAAGCCACAGACCTGAAGTTGAGCTTTCTCCTGTTTCACCCCATTATTTATCCATCCCTCCATTTAAGAAATTTTCATTGGGGCCCCTGGGTGGCTCAGTTGGTTAAGCATCTGACTCTTGATTTTGGCTCAGGTCATGATCTCACGGTTTGTGAGTTCAAGCCCTGAGTTGGGCTCTGTGCTGCCAGCGTGGAGGCTGCTTGGGATTCTCTCTCTTCCTCTCTCTCTCTGCCCCTCCCCTGCTTGGTCTCTCTTTCTCAAAATAAATAAAGAAACTTTTAAAAAGTTTTCATTACGTGCTGGGCACTGTTCTAGGTAGTAGGAATATGGTGACAAACAAATCGGACATCCTAGCAAGGCAGAAAGGAAATAATACTGAAGAAGTCAGTAAGTAGTGCTATGAGGAAATAATACAGGGCATGTGATGAATGGCAGAGGACTACTTGAGACACAGTGGTCAGGAAAGTCCTAAGTAAGTGGCATTTAAGCTGAGACCCAAATTACAAGTAAAAGTGACCAGGTGAAGGTTTAGGGGAGAAGCATTCCAGGCAAAGGGAATAGCCTATTGCAAAGGCTGGAAGGTAGAAATGAGCTGGGGGTGTTGAGGAACAGAAAGGAAGCCGGTGTGGCTGGAGCAGAGAGAGAGTGGGAAGCAGTGGGGGATGAGGTCAGAGAGAGGAGGCAGGAGCCAGATCACACAGGGCCATGCAAAGGGAGATAAAGCATCTGGCTTTTATTCAACCATGGGAAGCCTTTGGAAGGTGTCAGTGTGTATGTGTGTGTGTGTATTAGCAGGGGAAGGGGGGAATAGGGGATGTGGAGGAGGAGGAGGGGGAGGAGGAGGAGGGAGGCAGAGGTGATTGGATTTATATTTTTATTTTTAATTTTTTGAGTTTTATTACAAAAATGTTTTTGAGAGAGAGCCAGCTTGCACGTGCAGTCACCTGGGCAGGGGAGGGGCAGAGAGAGAGTGAAGAGGGAGAGAGAATCTCAAGCAGTTTCCACGCGAGGCATGGTGCCCCTACGTGGGGCTTGTTGAGGGGCTTGATCTCATCACTGTGAGATCATGATCTGAGCTGAAAGCAAGAGTCTAACACTTAGCTGACTGAGCCACCCAGGCAGCCCTGGATTTATGTTTTTAAAAGATCCTGTGTCTAGACTGGATTGTAGGAGTAAAGAGTGAAAGCGTGGACACCAGTTAGGAGGCAATCGCAGCAATAGCAGGAGAGAAGATGGTGGCAGCCATGAAAATGGAGAGAGGTAGATACCTTTGGGATATGTTTCAGGGGTAGAATTGCCAGGACTAGATGATAAATTGGATGGCAGGGGAGTGGGGGTGGAAGATGGAGAGACAGAAGTGGATTCTGATGGGATGGGAGAACCAAAAGTTCAATTCTGAATAGGTTAAGTCTAAATCTTTGGGGCAGACATCCACGTGGAGATGTCACTTGGCAGTGACATAGGAGTCTGGATTTCAGAGGCAAGGTCAGAACTAGAGAGACAACGCTGGGAGTCATCAGCATGAAGATGGCATGTAATGCCATGGAACTGGAAGGGATACCTTGTCTTGTGCATCCTCTTAACAGCCCCTTCGAGGTATTTATGTTTTTCCCCTCATAATAAATGTTATGTACCTTCCATTTTAAATTCCAGAAGCAGGGACCTACCTCCTGTTTCCAGAAGCAAACCCCTCCAGACTTTGTCGTCTTCTCCTGAACTCTCACTGGGATCTAACCTCCCTGGATTAGATTCCTTACGCCACAAGGACACTTCTACCAATCAATTTCACAGTATTCTGTGGAATTCCTTAAATATTCTAATTCTCTGTTTCATTTTTGAAAGAGCCTTCCTCTGGCAGTATTTACCCTAATGATGCTCCTTCTCTTTTGTGGTGAAGTCTGCTCTTTCTTCTACCCAATCACTAGGAGGCAGGGAGCAGAGGAGACACCATGGTTCTGCACCACTGATAACCTCCTTTTCTTCTCTTGAAGCCCATGCCTTTCGCATTTGCCATGCTCTATCTGCACAGCAGTCTTCTCCACCAACATCTTTATCACACTCTTAACATCTTTATATCTAGCTCAGTTTTTCTTCGTATCTCAAACCCACCAACATCTTTAGAGAGTTCAAAACCACACAGATGAGTCTCACGCTCTGTCCTCTCAGTGCTTCAACTCTCAATTACAACAGCTCTCCAGCCTCTTTCCCTACTTTAGGCATCCATGAGCAAGGCTGTCTCTCAAACCTCAGCCTCACTTGGAAGGGCTACGTCTTTGAGATCTTGAACTCTGAATTCTCCCTCTCATCACGACCACTCCGCTTTCACAACCCCAACTCTTCCCTCCCATCAAATTAGTTCTCCATTCTCACTAAGACTTCCAACCCCTCTTCTTTCCTTGTTTTCCTTGTCAATTTGGTTTAACTTGCACTGCATGGTCAAAAATTTCAACTACTTTCACCAGCACTTAAGAATCACTTGGTGTTCTACCAAGATGACCTTGAAAAACTTGACTTGGGTAAAGTCAATTGTTTCATTCTTGGGGGCTTCTCCTGGGCTGCCAAACACCGCAGGAGGGAGTCATGTCACCAAAAGGGGCCGTCTGCTAATCCTGGCCATCTAATCTCAGAACGCCCTCAGTGTTTCTTAATCCTTTCTTGATTCCCTGTTATACCCCTGCAGGCGTTGTTCTAAAAATCCGTGCCTCTTGACCTCTTTACTTTCAGTTGGTGATACTATCATCTATTTTATTGTGCTCAAGGCCCGCCAAGCTGGATGTCTTCACGTCCTTCTTTTCCTTCACTTTATTTACATTTCATCGTTCTTTTCTTCTGACTCAGAGAAGGACTCTCTTGTCCAAGGCTGATCCTTTGCACTGTGTATTCCACTTCCTCTGTCTTTACTATATTCTTTCCCCGCTTACATCTTTAGTATCTTTCTCTCTTCATGCACCTTGCTTGCATTTTACAAACATGTTTTTGTAATATTGTAATTTCTTGTAAATAAGAAAATCCTTCCCTGGACTCTGTTTTTCCTTCAAATGTCCATCCCATCTCTCACTTTCTTTTTCTGTGTGATGTCTCCACAGACTAGCCCCTTTGCCCACTTTTTTTGGGAACTGGTAAAATTTTCTTTATCTGTAAAATTCGTGGGTTGAAGCAGAGATGATTCTTAGTTATCTTCCACATTCACCATTCTATGACTTTGTACCTACCACCTCCCTTTCCTCACCTCCCACTCATTCCTCAACCTATGTAAAGTGATTTCTGCCCCTTTGGTAAGTGGAAACTGTTTTCTCAAAATTTGTAATTGTCTAGTTCCTGAACCCAAAGTATCTTTTCAACCTTCCCCTACTAGACCTCTTTGAAGGATTAGATGTGGGTGCCCTGTCTCTGCTTGGCACACCCCTCCCTTGCCCTACTCCTCTTTCCCCACCTCCCCCCTTTATTGATTCTTCTTGCGCCTACCATCTTCAGGGGCTCTTCTGGTTACCCTCTCTCGGGGATCCTGTCCACTCAGGGGCTCAATCTCCACTAGGAAGGGAATGATGCTCAAATCTACCCCTCCAGCTCAAACTTTTCTCTTGAGCTCCAGACCCGCTTGCCGGAAGTCTCCAACCTGAGTGTTATGTTAGCATCTCAAATTCAGCAGGCCTTCTTTGAGCACTTTATTACTCTAAGCATTACTTAGGGTAATTACCTGTAGTTGTTACTTACATATTGTTTATTTTATTAGAGTGTAAGTTCAGTGAAGGCAGTGAGTTTATTTCATTTAAACCCTTTGGGGGCGCCTGGGTGGCTCAGTCGGTTGAGTGTCCGATTTCGGCTCAGGTCATGATCTCACGGCTCGTGAGTTCAAGCCCCACATCGGGCTCCGTGCTGACAGCTCACAGCCTGGAGCCTGCTTCAGATTCTGTGCCTCCCTCTCTCTCTGCCCCTCCCCCACTCACATTCTGTCTCTGTCTCTCTCAAAAATAAATAAACATTAAACATTTTTTTAAGTAAAAAAACACCCTTTGTTTTGCAGCGTACCCTGATCCTATCCGGCACTTAATAAAATTTTATTGATTAGGGGCACCAGGCTATTCAGTTAAGTGTACAACTCTTGATTTCAGCTCAGGTCATGATCTCAGTCATAAGCTCGAGCCCTGCATTGGGCTTTGGGCTAGGTGTGGAGTTGGCTTGGGATTCTCTCTCAAAAAAAGAATTATTGATTCAATGTCTGAAACTGAATTCCTTACCTTTTCCCTCAGCCAGGTGTCTCCTTCTAGGCGGAAGGCATCATCTTTCTAATCCCCTAGGCTCAAAACTCAGAGTCACCTAAGATTCCTCTTCCCTCAGTCCCACCATCCCAGGAGTTGTCTTGTGCTAATGACTTACCCTTTCAAAGTTTCTAAGATCTGTTCCCTCCTTTAATGCCATTGTTACTGGGGCCTAAGTGAAAGTACACAAGTTTCAGAGTAAGATGAGCTTCGTGCTAATCGCACTACTTTTTGGAAGTTCAGTACGTTTATGAGCCCTTGGTTTCTTCTTTATAATAGAGATCCACCACCCACCTTCTGAACCGTTTTGGCAGAATTACTCATGTTAGGAACATGGCAGGTGTTCACCGAATGATAGTTGTTTTCTTCTTTACTCTTTGTCTGTCACCCCTGCAGCACTCTCGTGCTCTCTCTCTTCTGCACAGCTGTCACTATGGCACACAGGATGAAGGCCCAAATCCTTCACCTTGGCCTTCTGCGGTCCTTTCTTCAACACGTGCACACTCACACCTGTGCTCTGTCTACCTCACGACATTCATCTTTTTCCTCAATACGCCGTTTTTTTTGACTCCTGGCCTAAGCTGAAGCCATTTCACTTATCTACAGAGCCTTCCCCACCCAGAGAAGTTGTACCTGTTCACCAGCACCAGCTCAAATGCCCTCTTCCTGCTCAGAGTCCGCCGCCCCCGTGCTTTAGGATGGAATGCACCTTCCCCTTTCTGTATCCACCATGTCTTACGCTATAAGATTTACTCAGCACCCTGCCCTGAGTCACAGTTAGGTGTGGGCCTGCCTCCCCTGTGGGACTTATATTGAGGTAGGTTGGGTTTCTTTCGGCTACCTGATGCTCAGTTGAACTACACTGAATAGAGTCCCTCCCAAGCCCTTTTCCTAACTTAACCCAAACCTGCCGCAACCCCAATTCCCCAACTGACACTCTTTTATCTTGCTAGTCTTGTTCCCTCGTCCCGTTTTTCTAACTGAACCCCAATGCATCATCCTTCACTGAGAACCGATTCCTCCTTCCAGCTCTCGAGAGCAGATACACTCACGCCTCCCCAGTGTTTCACGGGAGGCACTGAGTCATCCCTTGGGGACCCCTGGGCCTCCCTCCCTGCCCCCATCACAGTGGACAGGATGCCTGCTGCCTGGCCCCAGGGGGTCAGAGGAAGCCAAGGCCTCTAGGGCTCAGTATTTTTATCAACCTAGGAAGCAAGAGACACAGAAGCGGAAACCCTGTGGTCAGAGAAAGTGAACAGCCCTCATCTCAGGGGAACCCCCAACAGGGCCGGGGGCCAGACACCAGGGAGGGACGTTGAAAAGAAGGAGGTCTGGGGGGCCAGGTATCAGGGCTTATCTTGCTTTGGTTTTATGTAATCTGGCAGAAGGGAAATGACTTGAAAACCAGAGAAAAATCTCCTGGAAGAGCAAATTCGGACACCAGAAGTTTCTATTGCTTACCTGTCAAGCCCCAGCTTCGGGATCCTAACCCCAACTCCCCCCGACAACAAACATGGGCTCTTTGCATGCCACTTCCGAAACCTCCGGCCTGTGAGAGGAACCGGACGCCTGGGTTGCTCACAGCTCGCCGGCTCTTCTCTGAATCACAGCAGCTTCCTCTCACAGGACCTTTCTCACCAGCCCTTCCTCCTCCTGCCCCATGAACAGTTGCCTGGTCCCTGCGAGGCCTTGGGTCTCTGAGCTGTCTTCTCCCAGGGTCTTGCGCCCACCCCGTGTGCCCCTGCTTCCACGGGCTTCCCCTCCACCTCCACGCCCGGGACTCTCCCGAGTACATGGGGCCTCCAGATCTGAAAAATAGGTTTCTGACCCATAAGATTCTCTGCGGTAGACCTGTGCAGACTGTACGCGCCAGCGCATGCCTGTACCGTCTCTTCCTTTCACGGAGTTCCCTGTTGTGTCCTGGGGAATGGAACTGGGCTTTGGTACTGTCAACAGCTTCCTCTCCCTCCAACCCCCAGGACCTTTCTCTCAACTTCAGGAAAAGATACCTATCCGGAAAGCCAAGCCTGGACTGCCCAGAGATGAAGCCCGGGTCTGGGGTGGGGGCAGAAGCTGGGTAGAGAGGAGGATTGGGGCCCTGGAGGTAGGGAGATGGACTGAGGAGCTAGAGGGGAGATAGCCTTGGGTGTGGATCCCTGGTTGCCCAAGAGCAGACAACCCAGGTTACATAATTTGGCTCTTTCCACCTCCCTCCCCGGCTCCTAATTTTAGCAACCGAAATTCCACTCCCCCACAGGGCTCTTCCTCTGTCCGTTCTGCTTCTATCCCGTCCTCCCACAATCTCCTCATGGCCCCCAGCTCCAGCTGCCCCCAACTCAGAACGTTCAGTGACTCAGCAAAGGGAAAGCCCTGTGCCGGGGGAAGGGGGTGTTAAGTGGGGAGGAGGATGTGGTTCTGCCCCGGGGAACTGGGGAGAGGAGGGAAACTGGTTTTGTTCCCTTTTTTGCCTCTGTTCACATCTATTTCTCCAGTCACTGCCTGCAGAGTAGAGGAGCCCAGCGCAGGGAGGGGAGTGAGACTGGGGGGCAACACGGGTCTTCTCCGGGCTGCCCAGGTATGGGGGTGGGCAAGCAGGGCCTTCCTGCCTCCAGCTGAGAGCGCGGCTCAGTGTGTGCGTGCGTGTTGCAGGTGTGTAGGAGCTGCGGGTTTTGGCAGGCGGGGTGGGAAAGGAGATGTCACGTATGATGAAAACCACAGCAATGGAAAAAGGCAGAGGAGACGCTGGGAGTGAGATGTGGAACCAGGTCTTATTAGGAAATGGAGGAGTCAAGGAGCAGTGGCGGTGGCCCATATCCTCCCCACCCCCACTCGTTACAAGTTTCACTCCCACCCCATATCCTTCGCGCGCGGGGCAGCATCAGCCTCTTCCTCGTCACCCCCGCCCTGACCTGCCCCTTACTACTGCCCTGCCTC
This sequence comes from Herpailurus yagouaroundi, assembly GCF_014898765.1. Lineage (NCBI taxonomy): Eukaryota > Metazoa > Chordata > Mammalia > Carnivora > Felidae > Herpailurus > Herpailurus yagouaroundi. Next base: position 497,559 of record NW_024412610.1, read on the forward strand.
TAAGGCTGCACTCCCTGCAGTTTCTCACTCTTTCCCTGGGGTCACTTGAGGGCCTCCGCGTGGCGATTCAGGGCTTGAGAAAGGGCCGTCACAGCTCCCATCACGCGGCCCAGCTCCCAGGTCTCAATCTGGCTTCGGAATCGCTGCAGGAAGCGGTCAGGGTGCCAGCGGACCTGCTGGACCCTCAAGTACCTCCTCAGAGCCCCCTGCTCCTCCAAGGGGGGGCCCCTGGCCACCAGGGCTGCAGCCATGGCCTCTGGGTCCCCTCCCCCAGGGCAGGGCCAGGGCACATCGCCAAAGCGCCAGAGGCTGCCCCTCCCTGCTCCTCTTGGGTGCTCTGCCCTGGGCCCAGCCCTGGCCGGCTCTGGCCCTCGGTCCCCACGAGCCTCCTGTGCCCTCTTGGCTCGGCTCTCACGCAGTTCTTCCTCCTTGGCCCGGGCTCGCTCTCGGAAGAGCCGCTGCTCCTCCTCCTGCTGTCGCCAGTCGTGACCGGAGCCCTCAGCCCGTGGGGGTCGGCGGGCTCCCTCTGCCTCGTGCTGCTGCTGCTTCTGGGCATGTTCCCGGGCCAGGCGATCTGACCAGGCTGAGAAGGACTCGGGTTCCTGGGTCTCATGGGAAGCATCATCTGTTTGGGAGGGCAGGATGGGGGTGGTCGGGGAGATGCTGTGAAAAGGTGACAGGCAAGAGCGGCAGGGAGGTTCAGAGAATGGGGGCACAGGAAGCCAGTGGGAGCACCCATGCGGTGGGTACAGGAAAAGCAGTCAAGGGGAAGAAGGGCAGCTATGGATGGGAACGGATTCCTTACCTTCAAACCTCCCGATGACCTCCTGCCACTCATCCTCCAGTTCTCCCTGCAGCTTCTGCCTCCATTCCCGCTCCTTAGAGGCCTCGTCTTCCTCCTCTTCTTCAGCAGAATCCCAGGGAGGTCCCCAGCCCAGAATTTGCCCAGGGGTCTCCCCATCCTTATTCTTTATTCCCATAGCAGACGGGCAGCGGCTCAGCAGTGGCAGGAAGAAGTCCGTGTAGGCTGTTGGTGGGAGAGCAGTGAGCAGAAATTAGCTGGGACTCCCACTCCTTGGCAGGCTGCCATCTTGAATCCTGCTGGTCACTCCCTCCCTTGGTCTTAGAGCAACGGAAAGGGTTGCCCACATGGAAGTCTCCTGGGCATTAGGAAATCACGGTCACCGACAAATATCTACTGCTAGTTTACCACATGCGTGATAAGTGTGGTAGTTTACAATATTATGACCTATGTTCCCACAAACTGTTTCAGCGTCCTGGGAGTTCTGCTATGTTAAATGACATTTTCTAGTCTGCGTCCAGCCACCTTGGGCAATGTCAAAAACCTCTAACTATGTACTTCGTTTTTAGTTTGAAAATACTGTCACTTTATAACCCTTACTGTGTTTCTCATCCAAAACTGATTCAGACTGGTTAAATACCTGTATGTTTTACTCTGTACCATTATAGATATACAAATAAATAAGAGGTGCCTTTGTACATGGCTTTTTTTTTTTTTAAGTATTTACCCATTTTGACAAAGACAGAGACAGCGTGATTGGGGGAGGGGTAGAGAGAGAGGGAGAGAGAGAGAATCCCAAGCAGGCGCCACACTGTTAGTGCAGAGCCTGATGTGGGACTCCATCTCATGAAACCATGAGATCATGCCCCGAGCCCAAACCGAGAGAAGGATGTCTAACTGACCCGAGCCATTCAGGAGGCCCTTACAATGCTTTTCAATGAACTGAGTAAAATAAGTGTTTTCAGGGGAATTTCTCTCAGCCAACCTCATATGGGGCATACTGGAAGGGGGATTGGGAAGTAAAGGGAAATGTTCCCAGGAACAGAGCAAGGTTGTTCCAAATGACTGCTGACCTAGGGCAGGGGAAAAGGGCTGACATAGAGGGTCCCAGCCAGGGGCTGGCTGACAGGAGGCTGGGGGTGAACAGCAGAGGGACTGACATTCCTGAACCCCCCTCTTCCTGAGCCCCCACTGCATCCACTCTAGCATCAGCAGAAGGCCATGCTGCTCACTTCACTACCAACCCAGCCCTCTACCCCTGGTCAAGCCCACCCACCATGGCCACCAAGCACCTCTTCACTCCGGGGACAGAGGCAGGTGAGTGAAGTACCCTCCCTTCCTATGGACCTACTTTCTCTCCCTAGGGCAGGAGGAAATGGGCCGGCAGTCCTTAAATCCTTATTTTGTGGTGCTGGGAAGTACTGGCCACCTGACAAAAGGATGGGACAAGGGAAGGATTGTCCTGTCACTGCCAGGAAGGCAGGAAGACAGAATGGGCCAACCTGGGCTGGCCAAGGCCCATCACCCCCCACCCATCACCTCTTGGTGCATCTCTGAGCGCCGCCCAGCCCAAACCATGTCAGGATGAGGGAAGGGGGTACTTATTACTGATGTGACTGGTCACAAGCCCTCCCAACTTGTCCCCTCCAGCAAATACCTGGTCCTGTCTTTCAACTGTTTATTCCCCATTAGGGTTCACAGCCGCGGGAGGGTGGGTGGGTGCTCAGACTCCCATAGGAGGTTTTAAAATTCATAGATTTTAAGGAGTAAGGCCTCCAACTAAAAAACAGGGCAAGTAAAATATGGTACAGCATATTAAATAGCCACTAAAAATGATGCCTGTGTGAGGAAAAAACTGGCTATAAAACCATACATGGGATCCAGTCACAACCATGTGAAAAAAAGAGGCCAAATCTTATGGTTAAAAAAAATAACTAGAAGGAAATGTGTAAAAATTCTGGTCTCTGTGTGGTAGGACTATGGGTAAATATTTTAATGTAAACAGGATACAACTGATGTGAAAAAATTTTTCTCTTTTTAAAGAGTGAAGAATAAATTTAATCACTGTTAACAGTTTGCTGTGGTCCCTTCCAGTCCTGTCTTGGTGTGTGTAAATGCATATATGGGCGTCTTTTTTTCAGAGGTATGTGACCATGCTATTTCTATTGTTTGGCAACTTGCTTTTTTCACTTAACGTCTCATTTGTATTTTTCCACAAGAGTATACACAGCCTACCTCATTCTTTTTTATGACTGTGTAGTGTTCCGCTATGCGTATGAAACAAACATCTCCCACCCCCAGTCAACAGACTTTGTTTCCAAAAATGTTCAGCCTCCTACATATATCTCTGTGGACAAGGAGTGGGGTAGATTCTCGGAAGTGGAATTTCTGAGTCAAAGAATGTGCGATTTTACTGAATTGCTCTCAAATTTGTGCCAACATACGCCCTGATACAGAATATGAGTGCCTGTGTTGTCCTTTACTAAAGTTGAGTATCACCAACCCACCCTTTTAATTTTGCTCATCTGACAGAGGAAAAGATTTCATTGTTTTTTTTTCCTTTTTTAATGTGTTTTGGCCCACTCTTTCTTCCTTTCTCTTTCTTTCTTTCCTTGTGTCCTTCTTTTTTAAAAGATTTTGTTTTTCAGTAATCTCTACACCCAACATTGGCTTGAACTCATGACCCTGAGATCAGGAGTCACAATCTCTACCAAGTGAGCCCGTCAGATGCCCCTGGCTCTTTATCTCTTTTGTGAATGACTTGTTCATGTTCTTCATCTACTTTTCCCCTGGAAATTATACATGTAGACATGAGAGCTCTTTATACTTTGTAGTACACTTTGTATACGTTTATACCTTGTGCCAAGTATTTGTAAATATTTTCTCCCATCCTTAGAAAGGTTTTATGCAGTTAAATATGTATCAATATTTTCTCTCCTTGCTTTTGGCTTTACGTCATCCTTAGATAGGCTTTCCCCACTCTAAGATTATAAAAATATTCTCTAGTGTTTTTTTTCTACTAATTTTTATTTTTAGAAATCCAAACAAATTTAAAAAGTATAGTACAATAAGCGCCCCCACTCCTCCCACAAGGTATGTTACTGTTCTGTCATTTTTGCAACATTATTTTGTATTAAAGAAATAAAGTATCAGAGGTAAAGTTAAAGCTTTCTCTAATATTGCCTTCTGAATATTATTCCCCATCTGCCCCTCACCGCCAAAGGAAATGTCTCCTGTGAATTTGCTACATACCCTTCCTGTCATGTTAAGATATTTAAGCTGCTGTAATTTATTTATTTTAATTTTAGAGAGAGAAAGAGAGCGTGTGGACAAGCGGGGAAAGGGGCAGGGAGAGGACAGAGTTTTAAGCAGGCTTCATGCTGGTCGTGGAGCCTGACATGGGTTTCAATCCCACAACCCTGGGATCACGACCTGAGCCGAAATCAAGAGGTGGATGCTCAACTGCTTGAGCCACTCGGTGCCCCCGTTATTGATTGATTGATGGATTGATTATTTTTGAGAGAGCAAGCACGAGAGAGTGTGAGCGTGTGCACGCACAAGTCGGGGAGGGGCAGAGAGAGAAGGGGCAGAATCTGAAGCATGTTCTGTGCTGCCAGTGCAAACCCTGATGTGGGGCTTGAACCCACCAACCATGAGATCATGACATGACTTGAAGTCGGATGCTCAACTGACTGAGCCACTGAGGCGGGCCTCTGGTAATATACTTTTGAGTCAGGGGTGAGGTAGGAGTCCTTTCCTTAGATGAACCAAATACTCCAAAATTGTTTCTTAAATAGCTCACCACCCACCAGTGATTTGAAATGCCACTTTCATCATCAATTTAGCAGTGCAAATCGACTTCCCAGGGTTCTTTAATATGTTGTACTTTAATTTTGAGAAAAATCTAGATGAAAAAAAATTTTGAAGTAAAAACACGCTCTGTGTCTTAGTGGTGGAAGCACTGTTCTTCCCTTCCCCATAACGAGGCATGATTTCTATTTTAACATCACGTTCACACTCACTGGTCCAACACACTTGTATTTGGGGAGCCTAGGTGGCTCAGTCGGTTAAGCATCCAACTTCGGCTCAGGTCATGATTTCACTGTTTGTGAGTTCGAGCCCTGCATCGGGCTCTGTGCTGACAGCTCAGAGCCGGCAGCCTGCTTCGGATTCTGTGTCTCCCTCTCTCTCTGACCCTCCCCAGCTCATGCTCTGTCTCTCTCTGTCTCAAAGATAAATAAAAACATTAAAAAAAACCACACCAATATTGTAAGTTTATACTGAGTGATGGTTGATAGAGGCACAGAGGAAGAAAAGGTAAAAGTGGGTAGGGTGGGGACACCCGGGTAGCTCAGTTAGTTAAGTGGCCAACTCTTGATTTTGGCTGAGGTCATGACCTCACCATCCGTGAGCTTGACCCCACATAGGGCTCTGTGCTGACAGTGTGGAGCCTGTTTGCTGTTCTCTCTTCCCCTCTAGTTCTCTTTGTCTCCCCCACTTATTCTCTCTTTGTCTCAAAACAAACAAACAATTACAAAAACAAAAAGTGGGCAGGGTGGTCTGAGAGGGCTCCAAAAAGGAGGTGGGGCTTATGTCGGGCTGGAAAGGGAGGATAACTTAGCAAAGTGGAAATCAGGTGGATGGGAAGGCAGTCTTGTGAAAACATGCCTGGGGTCACTGAAGACAGAGCTGGGTAGCTGGAGTTGCAGGTTTGTGGTTGTGCCATGGTAGGTAAGGCTGAAAGGCAAATGGAACATAAACCAGATGGCTCAGCTATCTGCAAAACGGGCCACCGCTTACACCTACTGTGTAGGTCAAAGTGAGTAATAGGTGGGCGATGTCAGGTACTGTGCTGGCACACAACAGAAGTACAGTAAATGTTACATTAAAAACACACACACACAAAGAAAACAGGCTGGCTTTGGACTTGATTGTTTTCGCAAAGACCGTTTCTTAGTGTCCACTAATTCTTGTTGTACACAGAGAATGGTTATTGTCTGACTAAGGTGTGTTTATACGGGGGTCTTTGGCAGCTAAGACCACTTCCCCATGAGGTGATGGGTCCCAAAAAGAAGTTACCAAAAGCCATTCACTGGCTTCTCATCGGTTGTGACCGCGCAGCCAGACAATCCAGCATGAACTGCCTCATCTCTCACCTAATGTGGGAATGGGAGAAAACCTCCCCTCCTCAGGGGATCCTGGGTCATTTCATCTGGTCAAAGGAAATATTTGCATTTTAAGACAGAATGGTCTCTAGAGCAGCTCAAAGCTGAATGAGACGGGCCATTTTACCAAAGAGCCAGAAGGCCACCTGGTGGCTGGACCGTCAGGGGAACAGGAGGAAGTAAGGCCCGAGAGGACACCACAGCTTGGGAATGACCTGAGAGCAGGTCCCCCTTAGGAAAGACAACAACCTGTCAGTTATGAGATTTCAAAAAGTTCCTGAACTTTCTGGGCCCTGCTTTCCTCATCTGTAATGAGATAAGAGTGTCAATCTCATATGCTTCTTAGATGTCAATACGACGAAGGAAAATCCTGCCACGCTAGGAGGTAGTTTTGTTACTCAAAAAGCCATAATTGGAAAATATGAGAATAAAAATAACAATACTTCTCATCTAGTGAGCGCCAAATCTGCCAAGTACTTGCCTCATTTACTTGTCACAGCTTTCATTTTAGAGAAGCAAGTTAAAATATAAATAATAATAATAATAATAATGATAAAAAAGGCAAATTAGGGTCACGGAAGTTAAGTTGCATGTTCCTGTTACACAGCCGGTAAGGGGTAGAGGCTGAACTTGGAGGAGGTCTGGGATCTGCCACAGGGTCCTCTGCTCTCTTGCCTTGTATAACGTGAGCTGTCAAATTAGATGCCTGCATTTTGCACACCTGCTCTTTTTGTTTTTAACAAAAAATCTGAATATGCCAGCCTATCTCATTATGTTAAGGGGAATTAAAGGGGTTTTTTTAATTTACCATATGGGGAGAAGTTTTTGGGGTGAGAGGTTTCTGTTGGGGAGCTGGAGGATGGTAATAGCAATCAAACTGAGTTAAGGTTGTTCATTCCAACCCAGATTTTCCTCCAACGTTCTCACTAGGAAAATCTCTAGAGGGTTTTATTTTTCTAAGGGCTATTATCTCTACTGAGCTGCCTCCGCTGTCAATAGGTCCCCACCTGAAACCCTCAGTGTCAAAGGTTTCTCAGAACTCAGATGTTTTTGGGACTTGGTAGGGCTGACCTGAAAGTACATACATCGTATCTTAGGTAGCCGAGGAGGGCCTGGGTAGCTCCGGTAACCAAACACGTGAAATGTTTCTGCAGCGAAACGCCATCAGTAGGATAAAAATGAATGATAGATAGTCTCCCTTTAGTTCAGGTTAGGTTTTCTCTCCAAGCGAGTCTGGTGGCTGACTGATGCAAAATGTTTGGCTCTTAGTGTTTTGAGTTGCAGAACTGAGGCTAAGGGAGTATGGATCTGCTGATAACGGAAACGACGTCCAGCATCTACTGCATGTTAATCACAGGCCGGGTGCTCTAATTGCATATGGTGTCAGTTCATTCTCAAAACATACGTGACAGCATGGGTGCTTTGAACATGGGCACTATCATTGTATAATTCTGTAATGTATCACACAGGATAACACAGTCGTTACAGAGTACAGAGGGTCTAGCTAGGCTGCCTGGGTTATAATCCCTGCTCTACCACTTTGTCGCTGGGGGACTTTGGCAAGTTATTTTACTTCTCTGTGCTGTTTTCTCATCTGAGAAATAGGGGATAATATTAATTCTTATAGTTTCATAGGGTTGTTGGGAGGACTAGATGAGTGGTTTTGTGAGAAGTACTGGAATATAACAAGAGTTATTTAACTCTTTGCACGCGGGCAAACTAAGCCTCAGGGAAGTTTAGGAAGTTGCCCAAGAATACTCAGCTGTTAAATGTGGAGCTGGGATTTGAACCTAGGCAATCTAACTGCAGAACCTACCCTCTATCCTACTTTTTGTACTGCAGGCAAACAACCAGTCAAGACACACAGTAGCTACTAATGTAGAAAGATGTGAAAATTGAAGTTGTTGTTTCGAGAATGCTGGGCTCTTCAGAGAATGAATGGTAGCTCAGTAACCTAAAGGCACAAATGACTGCCACATGCCAACGTGGACAGCTACTTTCCTCTGCATCGCTAGCTTATTTTTCATTTGTTGGCCTTCATCTCCTTCCCGTTTAGTTAGTCGCTCATGACCTTGTTCCCCACCAGGCAAACTCACCATCAGGGCCCTGGCGGGCAGCAGCGTGCAGCGCCGTGTCCCCGTGGCGGTCCTGGTGGGCAGGGTCAGCCCCAAGCCGAAGAAGCAGGCACAGGGCAGGGGCATCGTGCCGGGCACAGGCCCGGTGCAGTGGTGGGGGTTGCCCAGCGTCTACGTCAAGGCCCGGGTGTCTCTGGAGGAGGGCTTGGGCCCGGACCAGCCGTCCTGCAGACAAGTAACGACGGAAGCGACGCTCTCGGCGTTGGCGGCGGGAAGTGGAGGCCATGGAAGTCTTGGGCTGAGGAAGAAGGAGAAAAAGGCAGCAGTCAGGGCCCCAGCCTTGCCTGGTCCCTCCCCCACCATCCCTGACATTCCATCTTGTTCCTCCCTTTGGTTCTCCTTCTTTTTGCATCTTCAGGAACAGATGAGGCCTATCCTAACGCTCATCCCTTAACCAGATGATAGGTTTGAAAACAATTTTGAAGTGGGCTTGGGTCACAGACATTTTTAATGTAAAATTTGAGAAAAGGATAAATAATTGCTTTTGAGGCTCACTAGCCCAGGTAAGTTTTAATACGGGGCTTTGAAAAAGACAAATAAAGAATGATGGGGGACATTTTAATCAACAGAAATCTGAATTTAAAAGTCACAGATAATTTCAAATAATGATCTAGAAATTGAATATAATCTACCCGGCAGACAGATGTGGAGGCTTCTCCCTCTGGGACCTGGGGGGAGGGGTTACTCATCAGACCTGCCCCCCGCCCCCCTAAGTACCCCCAGAGCTGTAGGCCCGAGGCCTGTGTTTAAGACGCTCGGAAGAAGGGAGGCGGGAAGGGCGGAGACACTGTAGGCTGGCGGAAATGGCGCACGCCGAGACGCAGGTAAAGGGCGGAAACGCACTTGGAAGGCACGTTACCGGATGTCCTCTCTCTCCAAGGGGAAAGGCGGGGGGGGGGGGGGGGGGCTGCCCCCTCAGTCTGGCCTCGGGGGGAAACTAGGGGAACTTAAGGTAAAGGGTCCGTCTGAAACCGTAAGACTGGACGGTAGACGCGAAAAAGGAGCCGAGCAAGGGAGGGTAAAAACGGTGATTTAGAGATTTAGCTTCCCCTCCCCCAACAGGGAAGAGAGAAGAGATGGTTCAGAGATAGATAAGAGAGAAAAAACAGGGGAGATGAAGAGGATTAAAAATCATGGTGAAAATGGAAAACCAAAACTAAAACCACGGTGAGGCCAAGAACTGGGACAAATCAAAAAAGACATGTGTGAAAGACATTGAAAAAAAAAAAGTGGGGCGCCTGGGTGGCTTGGTCGCTTGAGCGTCCGACTTCGGCTCAGGTCATGATCCCACAGCTCGTGAGTTTGAGCCCCACGTCGGGCTCTGTGCCAACAGCTCAGAGCCTGGAGCCTGCTTCGGATTCTGGGTCTCTGGCTCTCTCTACCCCTCCTCCACTCATGCTCTGTCTCAGTCTCAAAAATAAATAAACATTAAAACAAAATTAAAAAGAGTAGGACAAGGCAAACTAAAATTTGGACTTGGGAAAGATACAGAAAAAGAGATAGAAAGGGGAGGTAGAAAAAAAAAGAGAGGAAGAGAAGTAGGAAGAATTCAGAAACCCAGCATACTCTTTTCCCAATTAACGACACATGTTGACTTCCTTTCCCTCTCACCCCATTTTCAAGCCCTCTATGCCTCCTGTTCATTCCTCTTTGCCCCTGTCCCGGTTGCTAGACATCGACCCGGAAAACCCTGCACCTGCGGTGATGCTAGCGAGCAGCTCTGGGCCTGGTCTCTGCTGCCCCCAGGTGGTCCTTCTGGGTACTGCCCGTGGGAGAGGTGGGAGAAGAGACCAGCCATCAGTTGGAGGATCAGTTTGGGGGAGACACCTGGTGCAGCAGGCTTAGCGGAAAAGGGGAGCACTAAGACCCAGGGACAGTGGAGAATTGCAGCGAGAAGCTGGTGGAAGAGGAGTAGGTGGTGTGTATGTGTGTTGGGGGTTGGGGGAGCCTTCTGGTACCTTGGTAGCATCCGAAACAGCATCAGCCATAACGACAGAAATGGCCAGTCAGTCTCAGGGTATCCAGCAGCTCCTGCAAGCTGAGAAGCGGGCGGCTGAGAAGGTGGCAGATGCCAGAAAGAGTGAGTTCCCTTTTCTCTCCCTTAGGAGTCTGGAAAGAAAATTGGGGTGCGGGGGGGACAGCAAACATTTGAGTCCCTGGGAAAATCCAAGGCCGGGGTGGGGTGGGGGAGAAAGCTGGGGCTGGGCTGGCTGATTAGGAGGCTGATTAGGAGGGTGATTAGCGGGGTGGGTGTTAGAATCTAGCACTGGTCGGCTGAGAGATGGCAGCAAAACTTTCTGGAAAGGAATGACCGCTACTATCACATTTTGTGAGGGGGTCTACTCCCACCCCCAATCCCTTCTTCTGCTTCCAGGGAAGGCCCGGCGTCTGAAGCAGGCAAAGGAGGAGGCCCAGATGGAGGTGGAGCATTACCGTCGAGAGCGAGAGCAGGAATTCCAGAGCAAGCAGCAGGCGGTGCGTTGTGGGAGAGTTGAAATGGGATCCTGGGGTGCAAGTTGGTGGGTGCATCTGATGAGGTGTGTATGGGGTGACCCTAGAAGAAAACAAGATGGTAAAGGGCTGAAGGGGACCCTTGGCAGGGACCACGTTATTGTTCAAGGTATGTGAGATGTATGAGAATCTGAGAGTTTTGAAAGACTTGGATGGCTTGTGGGGCGGGGGGGGGGGGGGCTTGCCACTGTCTGTGTGGAGTACGATGTCATTTGGGGTGGAAGGCAAAGTTTTATGGTCACGTGTGGTGAGGTAGTGGGGGTTTTCCAGTTGTTTTAGGATGAAGTTGCATGTCAAATCTCAAAGGAAAGGGAATTGTGTTGCTTTCTTTGGTGTCTGGATATTTCCATGGGATGGGGGTGGTTTTGGCAAGGGCTTTTCTTCCTAGCCTTGCTCCAGGACTTTTTCCTCCACATACCTGTACCCTTCTTTCTGTGTTTCTGCTTTTGCCTTTCTGTCTTCTGCCCCTTTCCCGATCCCCCAGGCCATGGGCTCCCAGGGGAACCTCTCAGCTGAGGTGGAGCAGGCTACGAGACGCCAGGTACAGGGCATGCAGAGCTCCCAGCAGAGAAACCGTGAACGCGTCCTGGCCCAACTTCTTGGCATGGTCTGTGACGTCAGGCCCCAGGTCCACCCCAACTACCGGATTGCTGCCTAGAATTCACCATAGGACCTGACTGTTCCCTTCCAGTTCCCTTCCTCAAAGAAACCCCCCAAACAAAATTACCACCTGCCATCTTCACTGCTTCTTTCCTATTTTCTCTCCTTTCCATTCCCTAGAAATTCTAGGGGCAAGATCCAATAACTCTGTGAAAAGTACCCTGCTCAGATCTGAGTCTCCTTACTGTTCTTTAACCTTCACTGGGACCTTGTAAACTCCCAAGTCACTCTCACCGAAACCCTCTGTGAAATTTGTAGCATGGATAAGTAGGGATGTGGAAAAAACACTTTGACTTCAGAGCCTGGAAGCCTTGGGTTCCTTTCCCAACCCTGCCACTTTCTGGCTGTGCACCTAGGACAGCTACTTAATCTGTAGTCCAGTGTCCTCCTTTGCAAGACTGGCATGATGCTGATGGTGATAATAACAGTAATACCTACCTTACGGGACTGCTGCAATGATTAGGAATCACTCTGTAAAGAGCCTAGCATGGTTTTTGGCATGTAGTTGCTGTGATTCCATAAATGTCCGCCCTATGATATTATTACCACCCGTTGCCCACCGTCAAAACCAAAACACAACTGTTTCCTCACATTTGTCAATGGCTGTCTAAATCACTCACTCATTCTGTGAACCTAGTAATTTTTCTGAAGAATTGGTTCTTCCCACCTCTCTTTTCCCAGAGACTTTATGGTCCCTGAAAAGGAAATGAAGACCTCGTTTAGCCTCTCTACTGTGGTTCCAGGAAGATGTTGGTCTTTCTTTTTATTGGATTTTTCCCTTTCCTTTTCCGATTTCCCCAAAGACCCATCAGATGCTCACTGCTTCCTGAGATGTAAAGTGATGCTGTGTTCCTTTGTATGCATGGCCTCCCTTTCTACATCCTTAACATCCTTTCCTTTGTAACAATAAGAAAGTGTCAATAATAATAATAAAAATAAAACCTATGGGCAAATCAGTTGGTGTGTGGAAGCAGCTTCCTTTTTGCTTCATCATTTCTCACTTTCATTCACTCTCTTGTTCCTTATTTACATATTCCCCAAATACCCCAAAGCGCTGTCCTTTGAAGCTTGTTGGAAAAAATAAAAGCAACTAGTATGTTATTGTTTCTCTTAAATGAGGAACATATGTGGTTCCTCGTTGGGAATCCGAGAACTACAAATGGCAGGTATAGAGAAAAGCTGGGGTGTATTAACAAGCACTCTTTGCTCCTTATTTTGCATTATTTTTCTTCGTGGTACTTATTACTACTTGACATTTGTTTATATGTTGTCTTCCCTGGAATGTGAACTCTGATGACAGGGCTGTTCACCGAGTCCCCGGATCCTAGGTTAGCGGTTGGCACAGGGTAGGCAGCTGATAAATACTGTTGAATCAATTGATACTTAAAGTCGGAAACATCATCCTTGGATCACTGTTCCTTCTCTTGGCCGCAGAACAATGCCTACTTCACCAAAGACTTGAACCAATGAGGTAATCCATAGGGTAATTATTAACCGGACTCTTCAAGCAGAGAGGCAGGATACAATAGAGACTAAACGACGTTTAAACAGCTAGCTTTATTTTGGATCTGTTGCTTTGTTTGTTGTAGAATGGCAATAATGGTACCTATTCCTTACTGTTAAGTGGCTAACTGGTAACAGGTAAAGAGCCGAATGTTTGCTGTCATTTTTGTTGACATCACATCTGACTTTGGTAGCATATCAAAGACTGGGTTATCAAATGCTTCATTAAGGAAAAAATTCAAGCTCAACAATGGGGCTGCTGGAGGCGGGGCTAAAGACATTCTGGTCGAATTAACAATATTTATATAATGTTGCCTAACCCTCAAGCCCCACCACTTCTTTAAAACCTGAGGCAGAATCCACTCAGTGGATTTAGAACACCTTCCAGACTCGAATTTCCTGTCCCATAGCCTCAGGGCCCTTGGGGCATCAACTACATCGGCCAACATTTTGGGCAAGGGGTAGGACCCCTACGCGCGGCTCAGACTCATTCCTCCCTTCAACTGAGGTCCCACGTTCTCTAGCTCCAACGCTGACGCACCCGGGTCACCTTGACTACCAGGCCAAGGACCCCGTGGGAACTCTCAGTCCCCGCCACCCTTTTTCCACCGAGCGGTGAGCCTACGGAGGGGTGCCCGGAGAGAAGACCTGCCCGACAACAACCTAAAGGAAGAGGTGAAGTATATGGAGTAGACTAGGGCACGAGAAAATATATAACAGTAGGAGAGGATGCCAGTTTCCTTTATGCCCTTTGTTACTTGCAGTAGCGGAGGAGTTAGAAGTGGCTTTAAAATTTTTTTTCACACAGGCATTTTCTAAAGGCAACCCCGGAGCGCGCAGAACTATGGGATCGTGAAAGGGTCGCCTTCCGGTCCCTTGCGCCTGCGCGCTGGCAGCCGAGAAGGCGGGAGGCCCTGGTAAGAGGGAAGCCGAGAACCGGAAGTGAAGGCAGATTCCCTCCTTCGTCGCTGTTGCCGCCGCCATATGCGCTCGCCTTGCTCAGGTAAGCTTTGGCCTTCTTTATCATCCGCTTCCATCTGCGTTTCTCTGCGGCCATTCTGCCTCGTGGACTCCTGATACCCCTTCCACAGACTATGGTCTGGTCCCTGGGGCCTAGATGGGTCGTTATTTCCATTGCTTGCATCCCTTTTGAGAGCTCTTAAGAGTTCCGGGGGGGGGGCAGGGAAGGTAGGGGGCCCAATCCAAGATGGTGGCCCTAGCGCCATTGTGTTCCTTTTGCTCCCTGCTCCTTCGTTGGGCTCCTCGTTTATCGGATGCCCCAGCGATGGTGAGAGGCGGCGGTAGGTGCTCTTTGTTTCTGGGCATTTGCGGAGGGTGGGGCTCTTTTCACCTTCCTTCTCATCTCTGGGTCCTCTTAATGGCCCAAGGTGGGAATAGGAGGAGGAGCCGCCTTACGGGCCTGGTTGGACTTTTCTTACCTCGATTTACCAGCCTTTGCTTGGAACATTTTCCAAATGTTTATGCGTGATGTCATTGTGTGTTTATAGGAAAGGAGTCTCACCTGAAGAGTAACGAAGGGTGATGAGATCCCTTACTAGAGTTTGTAGTAGAGCTGGAGTGAGAGTTTATCTCGAGTACCTTTTTTCCTATTAATTGTAGCGGAGGGAAGATAGTATTCATCTCCGACCTAGTCATTCCTCTTACTCTACTCTTCTACCCCCCCCCCCCACATTAATTACACAGGGATTTCTTAAGCACCAGAAGGAGGTTACTGAGGAGTGGGACGCGGATGGCAGCCAAATGATGTTTATATTTTGGGAAGTGAGCACTTTGCGCAATGATGACCTTAATCTATCACCCTTGACTGATGGCTGCCTTGTTAGGGGTCAACACTTTGAGATGTAGGGAAAGCAAAAAGTCTTCCTTTGACAGTTTTTCAGGACTTGTCTTTATCTTGTTGTCTCCATTCTCCACTCTCTTGATTCATTTTGCTTTTCATTATCTATTTTCTTCACTGTTGTTACTTAACAGATCAGGAGTTCATATGCTGGTTCTCCCCATCCTGCTTTCTGGTTTATGCTACTCTGATTCTAATCTCTTTGGGAACTTGTGTCTTAACCGCCTCACCTGGGACCACTATATTATGTTTGCTTTTATGTTTTGTGTTCTTGTTATTTTTCTTTCCAGATAAAGGTGTCAGTACAGGGAAAGTGGGAAAAGTGTGGGGATGGAAAAGAGGTGGTGAAGGCTCTGCTCACGACTAATAAGTCTTTTGTTTTTCTTGTTTGTTTTTTTCCTAGCTCTTCTATCAGAAACTAGGTTTTTTGTTTGTTTGTTTTTTTAAACTGTTGCTCAAGCCCCCACTCTCCTCCCTTGTTTTCACTTACTCTGCGTGAACCCTTCCGGAGACTCCTCCCCTTCTCCCCCTGCCGGCCCAGGAATGGCAGAGAACGATGTGGACAATGAGCTCTTGGACTATGAAGAAGATGAGGTGGAGACAGCAGCAGGGGGAGACGGGGCTGAGGCCCCTGCCAAGAAGGATGTCAAGGGCTCCTATGTCTCCATCCACAGCTCTGGCTTTCGTGACTTCCTACTGAAGCCAGAGTTGCTCCGGGCCATTGTTGACTGTGGCTTTGAGCATCCGTCAGAAGGTAAATTTTCTATTGGGCCTAGAGTATTCGTTAGGTTCTTTAAGGGAACAAGAAACAGGTGTGTAAAACAGTTCCTCAGATAATACATATTTATTTAGGGTATATCAGGAAATAAAGTATCAAGAACTATTTTAGCAGTAGGAAAGACTTGTATAGATTGGTTTTTCATTCATGGTAAAATGAAAAAGCTAGTGACCTAAAAGTAGCTGCTGTTAGTTGTTGTGACTGGCTTTTCTCTTTGCCTACTTTTTTCTTTTAAGTTTATTTATTTTGAGAGAGAATGAGCGGGGGAGGGACAAAGCGAGGGGGAGAGAATTTCTCCAAGTTGTCAGTGCAGAGCCCAATGTGGGGCTTGATCCCATGAGATCTCATGAACCGTGAGATCACAACCTGAGCCAAAACCGAGTCAGATGCTTAACGACTGAGCCACACAGGCGTCCGTTTGTCTACTTGTTTTTAATTTTGTTACCTAGGCTTCTAATTTTGAATTTCCAGAGAGGAGCTGGTTGGACCTTTAGTTTCTATTGGGCCAGGCCAACTATGGTCTCTGGAAACCTTTGTGGCTGATCTAAAAAGAGTTGCTTTTGGGTCAGCTACCACACCCTTCATTTGTGTCCAGGGTTACATGGCCTAAAGATGGTAAGCTAAGTAGGAGAAACGGCCTGGGGCAGGCACTCAGATGTCATGGATTGTTACAGACCAAGGGAAATAGGGACAGAGCCAGGAGCACCAAAGGTGAAGTCTTGGTGGGTGGAAGAGGCCAGGCACTGGAGTTGGAGGAGGCCAAACCCGGGAGGAACTAGGAAGGTCTGCTTTTGGGATGAATTTGATGGAGGGAGCAGAAAGGTAGAAAGGGTCTGGAAGTTGATGAGAACCATTTAAGAATTGAGTGGTGAGAAATGGGTTTGGAATCGTGAAAAAGGTTGTGGAGTTACTGAAGACTGAAGTGTAATTTATCTCTCCCCCCATCCCTCCTTCTAGTCCAGCATGAGTGCATTCCTCAGGCCATTTTGGGAATGGATGTTCTATGCCAGGCCAAGTCAGGCATGGGAAAGACAGCAGTGTTTGTGCTGGCCACACTGCAACAGCTGGAGCCGGTTACTGGACAGGTACGTTTGGGGAAAGTGCTGTGGAAGACATTTTGGTTAGGAATTTTTGAGAAGGGTGTTTTGCCTCAGCCACAAGCTGCAATCAGAGCCACGGGTGTTTGTTGCAAAGGTGACCTCGGTTACCTTTTTCTGATGGCCATGTGGGATATTGCATAGAAATTATGTGGTTAATGACTTAGATCTCAGAATTGAGTTCATTTATAATCTGTCAAATGTATTTTTGTGACCATCACTTCCCCGAGGAGATAGTAAAGGGATATACTGTTTGTCTCTGTCTGCTCTCCCCACCCCAAGGTGTCTGTGCTGGTGATGTGTCATACTCGGGAGTTGGCTTTTCAGATCAGCAAGGAGTATGAGCGCTTTTCTAAATACATGCCCAATGTCAAGGTAAGCCAGGGTAAAGACACCTGGGAGGATGAGGGTGGGGGGAGTTGTAGGCATTGAAGACTTGTAGGTCAACCGTCTTCATGTCCATAGATGTTAAATTATCTTTATATGAATGTCATTTGCACGTTCTAGGTGGTAAGTTTCTGCAGACCTTGGTATGCAAGGGATTTACAGTTTACGGTTCATTTGAGTACACATTATAATTTCTGAGATGTTTGCTTTACTCTAATTTTGGAGAATCTTTAGTTTGCTTTAGTTTTTAACAGATTGGATATAGCTGTGCAGCAGGAGACTGCATGGTTAGGCTATGAAGGGTGCTCACCATGAGACCTCGCTTTTGTTTATTATTTCTTTTTTTTAAAAAAAATTTTTTTTTTCAACATTTATTTATTTTTGGGACAGAGAGAGACAGAGCATGAACGGGGGAGGGGCAGAGAGAGAGGGAGACACAGAATCGGAAACCGGCTCCAGGCTCTGAGCCATCAGCCCAGAGCCCGACGCGGGGCTCGAACTCACAGACCGCGAGATCGTGACCTGGCTGAAGTCGGACGCTTAACCGACTGCGCCACCCAGGCGCCCCTGTTTATTATTTCTTTACACTGACTTTGAATGATTTCACTGTGCTTTGGTTGAGTTTGAGAATTTTGGGGTGTGTGGCAAGGGAAGCTGGAAACTCCAAAACATCTCTAGTGTGGTGTGTGAATTTAGAGGATTCCTGAAAGTGGCAGAAAATTGAAAGATGTTTGGTGGCCACAACAGAGTAGGCTTGGGTTGTTTTCTGTATATAACCTTGGTTTTTATAGTGTGGTTTCCAAATCCAAAGTTTCAGCATCATTTGGAAGCTTGATGGCAATGCAGATTATATGGGTACCACCCCAGACCTACTGAGTATGAATATGTATTCAAATAAGATCTTCAGGTAATTGGAGTTTGAGAAGCACTGATGTGTATAACTTTCTACCTCTCTGGCTAGGATGTGGTAAAGAATAGTACTTCTGTTTGGATTGTTGTGATTTTCTCCCATTACTCATTATTTTATGTTTTAAAGTAACTAGGAATGTTGAGTCC
The DNA here is from genome assembly GCF_014898765.1 of Herpailurus yagouaroundi. Classification (NCBI taxonomy): domain Eukaryota; kingdom Metazoa; phylum Chordata; class Mammalia; order Carnivora; family Felidae; genus Herpailurus; species Herpailurus yagouaroundi. The sequence continues at coordinate 515,511 of NW_024412610.1, forward strand.
TAGTGCTAAACTAAAAATAATTTCTTAAAAACCAAAGTAATAATGATCAGTATCTCGTGGTAACATGTTTTGAGTAAACTAAAAGGTTTCATAACAAAAAGATTTGTATTTTCCTGTCTCTAATTGCACTTTACGGAAGGTAATCGCTAGTTAACCTTTATTTTTTTTTAATTTTTTTATTTTTTTGCTTTTTTCCCTAATGGTTCTGTGACACCAGGTATTGGCACTGTTCTCTCAGTTTATCAAACTTCAGGTGTTTATGATTTCTTTTCATGAGAGATGTTTGTTCGTGTTGTTTTGTTATTTGAAAATTTTAATCCTTAAAAGTAATCTAAATGTTATATATGTGTGTGAAGTAATATTTCTCTTCTTAAATTGTCAGCGTCATTGACATTCACTTTCTGTCCTTGAACTGGAGTGGTCTTGCTGCTAGTTGATTCTAAAAAGTTGAAAACCAGAAAAACGGTTTCCATTGTTATGACTGGAAACATGCATTGTTGGGCTTATTAGTGAGCTAGAATTGTACTTCCTCCTCTATAGGTCCAGCTAATCAGCTCATGTGGCTCAAAAGAGAACCTTTTTTTTTTTTTTTAAGTTTATTTAATCTCTAACCCAACGTGGGGCCTAAACTCATGACTCCAAAATTGAGTTGCATGTTCTTCTGACTCAGCCAACCAGGCGCCCCAAAAGAGAATATTCTTGGTGTTAAGATCAACTGCAAATTGTCACGACATAATTCTTACTTTTGTTTAAAATTGTGCTAAAGTGATTCGTTCAAAAGGTTGGGTTAGTTCTATAGAATATCCTGTCTCTGGATTTGTCTGGTTACTCCCTTACGTGGTTCTTTAACTTGTTTTTTCCCCTTAGTGTTTCCTTTAACTGAAATACGAATTTGAAAGCTCAACTGACTGAAGTTAAACATTTTTGGCAAGAATTCTTCATAGTTGATATTTTGTGTACCTCCTGTTTTGTTGCAAACTTGGTTGTTCCATAATGAGTGATTTTAGCTTCATTGTGACAGTCTGATCCTGTACTTGATCTTCTCTCCTTGAAACTAGAAAGCAGTTTCTGGTGTCATGTGATCCTATAGTAAAGACTAGATCCTCAGCAGATCTTTTCTTAATGTTTATAACATGGAGTAATGTGGTCAGCTTGAAACCGTAATTTCATAGGGTTTGTGAAGGGACATTTAAAAATCTGAGTTCGGTTAGGAAAACTTGATGTTCATGAGCTTTTTATGGTGCTTTGCACTCTGGTGATTTCTTGCTGTCCTTTTTTACAATGAAGTGTGGCCATAGCATCATGGGAAGGGAGATTATTAGATTAAGTCAGAAGAAAGTGCTAGTCCTGACTTCCTTGATTAGCCACATAACTCTGGGCAAGTTACTTATGTTTCTTAGCTTCATCGTTTGGGGAATGTAATAAGAATTTTAGGTCAGGTGGTCTTTGATGTTCGTTTTACCTTTGAAATACTCAAAGTTCACTTAGATTAAACTGAAAGGATGGGAAGTGCGGGGAGATTGGACTGTTTCCTCCCTTGTGAGACACTGTTTTTTTCTGGGTTAATACAGGTCGCGGTGTTTTTTGGTGGTCTGTCTATCAAGAAGGATGAAGAGGTGCTGAAGAAGAACTGCCCGCATATCGTCGTGGGGACCCCTGGCCGCATCCTAGCCCTGGCTCGAAATAAGAGCCTCAATCTCAAACACATTAAACACTTTATCTTGGATGAATGTGATAAGATGCTTGAACAGCTCGGTGAGTGGCAGTGCTGGCAAGGGGGCTGGTGATCAGGGAGTTGCCCTTTAGAGCCAAATGATGTTTTTTTGATTCAGGAGCACTTTAGTGCTGGGACGACTCTTCATCTATCACCCATGACTGATGGCTCTGGCTCCCCTGTCGATTTTTGTGAGGCCTTTTAAGGAACTTGGGTGAGCAAGGAGAAGTGTGTTTTGTCCTGTGATAGAGGTTTTGTTTCTTTGAGAGGAGTGACTTTGCTGATCTTAGACATTGCTCACACCACTATTCTCTCCTTTACAGATTCTTATACTGGGTGTCAGGGGTGGGGTAATAAACTGAAGGAAGAAGCCATTTACTCTCTGGCATTCTCTGCACAGCATCTATCAGTTTATAGCTGAGTAAATCTTTAGACCTAAGTTCTAGGATTAACGTGGAGAGTTTATGGGGTTTTTCTGTATTTCAGTGTGTCACGTGCGGTTAAGAAAGGAAAATTGTGAGAACTCACATTTAATAAATCAGAGCGTTGGGATGGACGTGGCCCCAGGGACAAGTCATTCCAAATGATTGACTCCTAAAATAATTTTTTTTTTAATGTTTAATTTTGAGAGAGAGACAGAGCAGGAGTTGTGGAGGGGCAAAGAGAGAGACAGTAGCTGAAGCAGGCTCCAGGCTCTGAGCTGTCAGCACAGAGCCCGATGCGGGGCTCGAACCCGCAAACTGAGATCATGACCCGAGCCACCCAGGTGCCCCTGATCTTTGACTATTTTAACGTGAGCTCTAAGATGGGCTCCAGGTAGAGATGTCTTGTTTACCTGGCTGGATACGAAAGCATGATCCAGAGGTGCCATGAAATGGACTCTGACAACTGGAATGTAATTTGGTGCGCAATATTTGTAGACAGCAGGGGTGTGGGGAGAAAGTATGGACAAGGGCCTTGTAAAGAATTTCTCAAGGGTCTTATGCTTGTAAGTTTATGTTTATGCTTATACTCAAGAGCCTCTGCAGTGGGCCTTATCTCCATATCATAATTGTGAGCTTTGGGGTTTTTTCGTCTCATTTCTTGTCTGGTTAAAACAGCTGGAATCCGATCCCAAGTCTTTATTTCAGATTCCACTGTGTGCTGTTTCTATTGTGTTATTACAATGGATGTGATTTTACGGTGGTCAGAATAAATGAAGACCTGAGACAAATCTTACTGTGAAATGACTGTTCCTTACCCATTTCCAGCAGCCATCACCTCATTGGGCTGTCTCTGGTCTTTGTCTATGATGTATGCTACTTGTCTTACAGTTTTCTTCCTTTTTCTTGTAGACATGCGTCGGGATGTCCAGGAAATTTTTCGCATGACCCCCCATGAGAAGCAGGTCATGATGTTCAGTGCTACCTTGAGCAAAGAGATCCGTCCAGTCTGCCGCAAGTTCATGCAAGACGTAAATACCCTTCTACCTTCTCTCCCTCCACTCCCCGCCCACTGCCTCCTCCCCTTCCGCGCCCTCTTCCTCCAGACTCCCTTGTCCTTCAAGTGCCAAGAAGGGGGCACGTGCCCATCTGGGAGTGATGACTCCTTGAAGAGACACATAGAGGCAGAGACAGCTAGTGTTAGGGTCTGCGCGGGCGCCAGGGAAACTCCGGAAGACTTGGTCGGGTTAACTTGAGAGCGGGTAGTGTTCGACCTTTTTTTTTTCATCACAGCATTTTTGAACCTCTTCTTCCTTTTTGGGGGAGGGCAGGATTTTCTGCCCTACCACCCACCCATCGTCTCCTATACACCCCTTTACAGCCACGCACCCTCAAGGTGGCATCGAGCACACAGTTGGAGCCTTCTGCTCCTCAAAACTCATAACCTCCCGGTGGCAGGAGAGCAAGAGAGGGACAGACAGATGGCAGGGCATGTCCAAAAGAAGAGCAAACAGCACAAATGAATCCGCTCCCTCCCCACCTCCAGGGGTGGGGGCCTCTGGCACCTCAGTCCCCGATCCCTTACTCCTTACCATCCATACCTCCTCGCACCCATCCGGAAGCTCGGTTGATGTGAGCCGGCAGCGGAGAAGCACCGTGGAGCGGCGGGGGATATGCAGACGGCACCAGCGGTGGATGGCGGCAGCGGAGGCCGCGGGGAAACCTGACCAGGAAGCCGAGGACCAAACCAGCCTCTTTTTCCGTTCCCGGTTTTTTTCCTGAATCCAAGGCGTGCCGTGCTCCCCGTTTCCCCCCATATGTGTTGGGGGGAGGGGTGTCCTGAAAGGGGGGGTAGATTTTTTTTTTTCTTTTTTAAGACATTTTTTTTTTTAATACTCAAAGGAGAGGGATGTGGGAAAGGTAAAGTGAGGAGCTCCACTTGGAAGTAACCAGGTGGGTGTTAGGGTTTGGGGCTAGACGGGGCCTATCGTATAAGTAGTGCAGTGTGTTCTTTTCCCATCCTGTACTGCTCCGCCCCATGGGATGTTTGCTATTTTTAGCTATACGTGGGGCTAGAATTAGATTTGAAGGAGATCATGGAACTTCTTTTTGGAAAGCCTGCCTTTGTTATCCTGCTAGCTTTCTGGGATTGGGCTTTTGGTTTTCTCCCGTGGCACACATCCTTTCCTAAAATCTTGGACCCTGGGTGTTCATGTTAATTATGTCCCCAGGTTAGTGAAGAGTGCTAGGAAAGTTGGGCTCTAGAGTGGAGTCTTGTGTCAATTTGTGTTTTTATTTTTTTATGCTACCTTCCTCCCCTTCAAGGGTTTTGTGCGTGTGTGTGTGTGTGTGTGTGTATTTTTTTTTTTTTTAAGATGAGTGTATATCTACTGCTCTGAATTTGTTTCTTAGCACCATCTGTTGGTACCTTCCATGTAACACTATAGTTGGTTTGGCTCTTAGTTCAGAGACCAATGTTCTGTTCCCTTTGTTCCCTTGTGGTCTGAGGGCAAGTTGTTACTCGCCTTGAGTAACGTTTGCTTCTCTTTTTATGGCATTTTGACTGTCCATTGTAGTATTCTGATCTTAACAGATATCCACCCTCCTAATGTGGATATGATTCTCTTAGTTGGGAGGATACTCGGAGCAATTTCTGTTCTCTCCCTTGTATTATAACCAGCTTTGGTGGAGTTATTCTGACCTTGAGTCACTGTGTCCCACCAATTCCCAGGTGTTTGGATCATATTGGCCCTTTGGGGATCATCTCCTATTGTTTTCTTTCCTGTACCACCTCCCTTTGAGGTAATGGCATCTTGCCATTGGGTGGTCTCACTGCTCCTTTACCTCCCTGCAAATTTCCCTTCCCATGACAGTTTGTAGCTGGGCAGTCTTAAGACTTGATAGGAAGGAAATTAGATCTAATGTGGAAGAGACCACATTAAAATGGGGGTATTTTTGGGGATGTGGTGGGGTTTTCAATCTTCTCTCTTCTCCCCATCCCCCCCATGGGGTGTATTGGAGATCAAGTTCCTCCACCCCCCCAGGTTTAACCCCCCCACTCTGCCCTCCTCCCGTTCCCCACCCCTTCCTCCCCCCTCCCCCCCAGCCAATGGAGATCTTCGTGGATGATGAGACGAAGCTGACGCTGCATGGGTTGCAGCAGTACTACGTGAAACTGAAGGACAACGAGAAGAACCGGAAGCTCTTTGACCTTCTCGATGTCCTTGAGTTCAATCAGGTCAGTTGTTTAAGGTCCAGTAGAGGGATGAGCACGTCTCCAACTGTAGCAGAAACCTGGTTAAGTACCCTTTAATTGAGGATATGACCCATGCGATGTGAGAGGGAATGGTGGAGAAATTGTCTTTAAATGAAATTCTCTTAAGTGAGAATTCAGATGTCTTCTGGGGCTGAGCATGAACAAGGTGTGAGCAGCTGCTTTCCTGTTCCACGGCTGTCACAGCCGGGTATTCAGTAAATAAAAATCTCAATGAAGAAAATCCTTGAGGGGGTTTAATCTTGTAAAAGTTCCAAAATATTTTAGGTTTGTTGGGTTCTTAAATTTGTTTCTTGTGTTATTTACCGAGAAGAAGCATTTCATCACTTTACCTGTTGTGTAGTTTATCTGCACCAAAAACTTTCTAAAATTAAGGTAGAATTCTTATGTTGGATGTTCTTGATGAGCAGGAAATACTGGTCCTGGTCTTTCCAGACTTTAGTTTTAATTTTTACCACTTTCTCATGAGGTTGCCTCATTCTTGTCTCTCAACACACCTGGTAGTTTTGGTTATTTTCTGTACCTTTTCTGCAGCATGTCTGCTTAGGAGACGTCAAGAGCTGAGTGAGAAAGGCTAAGTTGTATTTAGATCAGAAGAGGAATATATGGGAGGGACTAGGAGGAATTCCTTTAGAAAAGCATAGTTACTGAAAACATTCCTTGCACGTACGTAATCTCTCTAACATTCCACATGGGCCCACATCCCCCTACTCTCCACACACAGGTGGTGATCTTTGTGAAGTCTGTGCAGCGTTGCATTGCCCTGGCCCAGCTTCTAGTGGAGCAGAACTTCCCAGCCATTGCCATCCACCGAGGGATGCCCCAGGAGGAGAGGTGAGTCAGAGATGGAAATGTGTTTTGTGTCCTTGGGAAGGAAAAGAGACCATTGAGAGAAAGGACTCAACATTTTTCTAATTTCCTTTCTCACAAAGGCTTTCTCGGTATCAGCAGTTTAAAGATTTTCAACGACGAATTCTTGTGGCCACCAACCTATTTGGCCGAGGCATGGACATTGAACGGGTGAACATTGCCTTCAACTATGACATGCCTGAGGATTCTGACACCTACCTGCATCGGGTAAGCTGCACGCCCACACGGACATCCCAGTGTCCCCTCCCACCTCCCGATTTCCTATGTCTTTATACCGTATGTTCTCATCCCTCCTTTTGGGTGTCTTCCTACTTTTGGGTCTTCCCAGTGCCACCCTCTGTCTCCTTCCAGGTGGCCCGAGCAGGCCGGTTTGGCACCAAGGGCTTGGCCATCACGTTTGTGTCAGATGAAAACGATGCCAAGATCCTCAATGACGTGCAGGATCGCTTTGAAGTCAATATTAGTGAGCTGCCTGATGAGATAGACATTTCCTCCTACAGTGAGTATTGATCTCATGAGACTGGCTCTTCAGTCTCCTTGTTCTTAGTGTGTTTGTCTTAAATCCCATTTACATAAATAAGGTCTCTGGTGCATAACAGGCACTCGACAAGTTCATGTCCCCTGATCTTGATGCCCTTGTTGGGATGTGTAGTTGTCCTCTGTGTGGGGTCTTTTTCTCATGACAGATTATTTCTGTCCCCACTCCCAGTGTGTCCTCTGCACCCGCAAACTACAGACATCTGCATGTAATGGGGGGTGTTTCTGCTAGCCTCGCCATTTCCATGTCTTATTCTAATTGTGCCATGTTTTCTCTTCAGTTGAACAGACGCGGTAGAGGACTCACCCATAGTTTTGGAATGTGACCGTCTGTCCCTCTTCAGGAGATGACAGCAGGCATATGGGGGTGAAGGAGACACTACTGCCACCTTCCCTGGCAACCCCCACCCCCCACCCCACGACTTCCCCCTTTTGCATCACCACCACTCCTAAACTCCTGTTTCCTGAATTGTCTGAATTTTTTTTAACAAAACTAAAAAACACATGTGTCTGTGGTGTCTATAAATGCTCCATCCCTTTATTGGATTTAGGGTGAAGTGAGGCCATGATTCAGTGTATATTCCTATAAGGACTGGGTGCCCTACTGTGGGGCCCAGGTCAGTGGGGAGGGATCAAAGATAGGGGGATGTGACTAAGAAGACTGCAGAGGCCATGGCTCCCTGCTGCTTTCCAATTTCTGCCCTTTTTGGAGGTATTTTCCATGTTTCTTAGTGGCCTGGGAGGGGCTGGGATGTTTCTGACCCGAAGGCCCAGTGTGGGTGGTGTGTAGTGTTTCCAGTGTTGGAAGGTAAAGTGGGAACTGGTGGAAAGCTTAGGCGTCTCCTAGGCTCTCTCGATGTCTCCTCATCTGTTCCTTCAGCTTCTGGATCTTGAGCACCAGGGCCTGTGCTTCCCAAGCCCCTTCTTGCCCTTCCAGAAGGGCCTGGTACAGCTCCAGCTGCTGCTCCAGCAACTCTTCAGCTTGGGCCAGCTCAGCTGTGGGGCTGGGCCGGGGACCCTGAGTGAGGGGGGCAGAGGGGAGGGAGCATCAGCCAGGGTAGGGGGCTGAGGCTTCCTGGAAGTCAGGCCTTCTGCCTCTAACCTTTCGATCCCATTATATTGTCACCTATACTGTGGGGATAGGCCTCTGGGGGGCAGTTTGCTCAGGGGCGATAACTGAACTTGTGTAAGGAGAGGTCATGAGAGGTGAGGACTGGCAGTCCCTTCACCTCCTCCCCTCCCGCCCCCAACTAAGAAATGATTAACTGTTAGGTGAGGGGAAATTCCTGTTCAAGGACTTCATGGACTCTGCAAGGAGAGAGCTCTGTGGGGAGAGGGAGCCCTGAGGTCTAGAGTGGGGTGGGGGTGGGGAAGGTGCTGGGGATCTGGGGATGGGAAGTAGGACACAAACTTGGGGGGGGGCATCTAATTGCAGGACTGTGACAAAAGGATTCCTTCATGCCAGTCTCCCCCCTGGTCTCCCCACTCTTGGTGCTACTTACCCTTGGCGGTGACCTCATCTTCTCACTGCATGTAGAGCTGGTCTGCTCTTTTGTGCTTGCCTTAGGGCTCTGGGAGCAGCACCTCCAGGAACCCTGGGGCCCCAGGGGCCAGGAAGGCAGGAGGAGGCGACGGCAGCAACATGAGAGCCAGGGCAGAGGGAGGACCATGGCTGATGTAGCAGGGAGCTGTGTGAGCCGCCCAACAGCCACCAGGAACTGGCTCTTTCCCTCCAGGCCTTGGCCTCGCTTCAGTGACTGGCCCTGCCCAGGGCCCTGCCCCTATCTTCACCTCCCTCCCAATCTGGCCCTAGACAGTCTTCCTGAGGTGAAAACATTCCTGCTAGTTTAGGCAGAACTTGCTTTAGAACACCGGTGCCCAGCCTACTAGGACTTAAGTCTGTTTTTCCTAGCGCTATATCTTTTCTCATTTCAATTCTGCAAGGTCCAAGTTACATTGCTAGTGTCAGGAAACTGGCTCAGAGGGTTCCCTTCAGGATTCATTCAGTGAGTACCTACTGGGGCCGTCTCTGCCACATGTGCTCAAGGTCCACAGCTGGTTGGTAGAGAAACCTGGAGAATTCATGCCCAGTTCTCTCTGACTTGAAAGGTTATAGCTGGTTTAAGTATTGGTTACTAAGGTCTTTCCTTTTTCTCTTGCTGCCCAGAATGGCGTTTTTTCTTGTCTGTTGTGCACTACATGTTGTAGGGGTTTGCATTCTCTGGTAGTTCTGGGCACTGTTGTGTCACTCTAACCTCGGCTCCTGACAAGAGCCTGACACTGGTAACGGGTCTCAAGCTTTGTTGAACTCGTGAACCCTTTCTTCAAATCTGCATGAGAACAAAAGCTCTGTTCACACACCATGTGTGGTGTGAGCATTTATACATGTTGACTTTCTTGCAGTATGTTCTGAAATGTCTTGTGGCTGGATACCTCATAAGGGAGTGGATGGTCCCAATTTTGATCATCTGGGAAAAAGGTAGACTCTCAGGCAGAAAAAAATATATCAGAAGACAAGATGGCTGGAGGATGGACAGCTGCTAACCAGCTCACTATCTTTGTGACATCATGCTGAATTTGGAGGGAAGATGGCCTTTGCCATAGCCTGGGGATCCAGGAACAGGGAGGTTGACTTTCCTGGAGGTCAGTGGCTCTCAAACTTGGGGGGGTGGTGGCTGAAGCAACTTTAGATGAGGCCAAAGACCCCACATTCCCCATTAGCTGACATGTTCCCACTTTTAAGTGGAAGAGCCAAGAACTTTGGTAGGATTTGAGGAGGAAAAGAAGCTTCTTCATATTTCTTAGTGATAAGGTTATGCATGATTCATATTTGACTTGCAGTGTAGGCGTGGCTTAAAATCTTATTTTTTTAATGTTTATTTTTGTGAGAGAGAGAGACAGGGGCAGAGGGAGACAGAGAATGTGAAGCAGGCTCCAGGCTCTGAGCTGTCAGCACAGAGCCTGATGCGGGGCTCAAACTCACAAACCATGTGATCATGACTGGAGCCGAAGTTGGACGCTTAACCAACTGGGCCACCCGGGCGCCCCTTAAAGTCTTAATTATTAGAACACAAGAGGCCCTAACTACTGTTATGGTTGTGGGAAACTATCCAGTATAAGGTTAAACTATAAGCAAACAACATTGAAGCTAAACTAACCACATTTATAAATTAAAAGCAAGATTTGTAGCCATTAAGAAAATACAACAAATAAATTCTGTAAGACAATCTAAATGATGCACTAATAGCAAAATATCCTTTCTGAAAACTAGGCATCTGAGGTTCTATTTTAGGTTATGAACTCTAAAATGGACTAACCTCCAATACTTTGCAGTGGGTGGTCCTAAACCCCGAGTTAAAATAGAGTCTATGGATTTGGGTTTTGTTCATCTGTGAGAATTGGTATAAAAGAAAGTCTGCTACTTGAGTCAGCTCAAATCTATTGAATGAGTTTTGGATCTCATAATCATGGAAATAAATCATGGAAATCATGGAAATATATGTAAGCTAGATTACCTAAATTTATGTTACGGTGTAGATTTATTTTTGTTATTCTTGGGTGTCTCATAGTGTCTTAATAGAGTCTTCCCCCTCTCCCCCTCTTCCCCCCCCCCCGCCCTGCTCCTTTATGGGAAAAGGCTTTATGGCTAATAGACACTTAATCAAATGAGAGTTGGGCCTGGCTTTTGTAGGAGGAGCCTGTCTTCAGCCAGGCACAATCAGAGGATTATGGGAAGCATCATCCACAAGGTCAAAGGGCTGCAGAGCTCCCTGAGGCCAGTGTGCTGATACTGCATGCTTACCCAGCGGATTGGCAGACTGAGGTGACTGACATGAATTACTGTGTCCTTCAGATGAAACTCTTGTGGAGGTGGGGTACTTAGAAATATTGAAGTCCACTGAGCATGCTCGGCAATTTTGTTCCTGTCATAGGTGATCTTCAAGGTTTTACTAGAAATACTTGGTTAAAGTTATTTTTGCCACACTTCTCTACTATAAAGTAGTAACTTTGCATTTAGTAGTAATTTTTTTTTTCTTTCTATATTTTATTCTTTGGAAGTGAGTCACGAAGTCCAGCCCACATTCAAGGGGAGGTCAATCAAGCTCCACCTCCTGGGAAGGGAATTCTCATATGTTACTTGGAATTATTCTGTAAGGAAGATTTGTCTTTTTTCTCCCCATTTTTATTTTTTTTTAATTAAAAAAAAATTTTAATGTTTATTTTTGAGAGTGAGAGAGCATGAGTGGGGGAGGGACAGAGAGAGAGAAGACACAGAATCAGAAGCAGGCTCCAGGCTCCAAGCTGTCAGCACAGAGCCCGACATGGGGCTCAACCTCACGAGTGGTGAGATCATGACCTGAGCCGAAGTCGGATGCTTAACTGACTGAAACACCCAGGCACCCCTTTCTCCCCATTTTTAAATGTATCAATCATTTATATATATCTCTATGGGCTCAATATTTTAAAAAATATTTTGGGTTCCAATCTATGGTTATTTTGCTGCTCCTGTTGTTCCAGCCCTGTTCACAGGGAGTTCTTTCACATTGGCCCCTGTGTCCCTTTGACATGTCCTTTTTTGGGGGAGGTGCACTTCCTCCCTGGCATCACAAGACATCCTAGGCTCATCCTGTAGTGTTTCTGTCTTGGCCATAGAGTCAGCTTTTTTTTTTTTTTTCTCGGGAACCCTGGTTCCTTTTATTGGAGAATGATATTTAGAGACCAAGATCTGGGTACTGGGTGCTCATGTCACTTTTCTCAAGAGGACAAAGAAGTTCCAAGAGCTGAAGCTCACACAAGCAACGAAGTAGCTCCCATTTCAGTACCACATTGGAGTTTGTTCAGTGCAGCCTGTAGTCCCTAGTGTATGATGGCCAGTTCTCCATACATGTCTTTTTTTAATAAATTAAAAAAATTTTTTTCATGTTTATTTTTGAGAGAGAGAGAGAGAGCGAGCGAGCAGAGGAAGGACAGAGGGTGAGGGAGACACAAAATCTGAAGCAGGCTCCAGGCTCTGAACTGTCAGCACCGAGCCCGATGTGGGGCTTGAACTCACGAATCACAAGATCATGACCTGAGCTGAAGTCAGACGCCTAACTGACTGAGCCACCCAGGCGCCCATCACCTTGCATTGATCGTCAACTTTGAGTTATTTTTTTCTCTAAGTGTCTAATCACTAACATACTTTGAAGGTTTCTTTTTCAAAGATGGCCATCTATAATTATTTTACCATCTATCTAGAAGTGGGGCCTGATTTCCCTCTTCTTGAATCAATGACTTTTGTTTCTGAGAGAGAGAGAGAGAGAGAGAGAGAGAGAGAGAGAGAACATGAGCAGGGAAGGGGCAGGGAGACAGGGAGAAAGAGATTCTTAAGCAGGGTCCACGCTTAGCGCAGAGCCCAATGCAGGGCTCAATCTTGTGACCCTGGGATCATGACCTGAGTCGAAATTAAGAGTCGGCTGCTTGCACTCTCAACAATAGCCAAATTATGGAAAGAGCCTAAATGTCCATCAACTGATGAATGGATAAAGAAATTGTGGTTTATATACACAATGGAATACTACGTGGCAATGAGAAAGAATGAAATATGGCCTTTTGCAGCAACGTGGATGGAACTGGAGAGTGTGATGCTAAGTGAAATAAGCCATACAGAGAAAGACAGATACCATATGGTTTCACTCTTATGTGGATCCTGAGAAACTTAACAGAAACCCATGGGGGTGGGGAAGAAAAAAAAAAAAAGAGGTTAGAGTGGAAGAGAGCCAAAGCATAAGAGACTCTTAAAAACTGAGAACAAACTGAGGGTTGATGGGGGGTGGGAGGGAGGGGAGGGTGGGTGATGGGTATTGAGGAGGGCACCTTTTGGGATGAGCACTGGGTGTTGTATGGAAACCAATTTGACAATAAATTTTATATATTGAAAAAAAAAAGTCGGCTGCTTAAATGACTGAATCACCCAGGTGCCCCATCAATGACTGTTTTTTTTTTTTAATTTTTTTTTTTTTTTAGCGTTTATTTATTTTTGAGACGGAGACAGAGCATGAATGGGGGAGGGTCAGAGAGAGGGAGACACAGAATCTGAAACAGGCTCCAGGCTCTGAGCTGTCAGCACAGAGCCCGACGTGGGGCTCGAACTCACGGACCGTAAGATCATGACCTGAGCCGAAGTCGGCTGCTTAACTGACGGAGCCACCCAGGCGCCCCAATGACTGGTTTTGATGACTAGAACATGAGACGGTAATACGGCTTGACTTCTGAGTTTCTGACATAAAATGGCTTGTGATTTCTGACTTGGCTGCTTGAAACACTCCCTCCTGGAACCCAGGTGCTGAGCTGGGAGCAGCCAAGCCATGTGGAGAACAGGTGGAGGAGAGCCTAGATCACCCTGCCAGTAGCCCCAGAAAGCTGCCAGCTGATGACAGTACTGCCTGCAGCCTCATAAGAGAATGCTCTTGAATGTTCTGGATCGGCTGGGCCTCCAGATGACTACAGCCCCAGACCATGTCACAGGGAGCCGAAGAGCTTCCTGCTGAGCCCAGTGAATGCAGAGAATGAGAGCTACTGAAAAGGGATTATTTGGGACTGCTACCTAGCAATACGTAACAGGAACACATAGTATATAATACCACAGTAATACTCTTATTATGTTTTTATTCATCGTCTGTTTTTCCTGTCAGACCATGTCAGGAGAGCAGGTGTTTGTCTGTTTTGATTAAATGACTACCAGGCCTAGAATCATGCCTGGCACAGAGGCACTCAATGAATATTTGCGAAGAAATGAATAAATCTTGTGACCAGATTCCTTACAGTGTGTCTGGGACTGAAAGAGAGAGCTGAGTGGGGGCTGGTTTTGGAGCTTGTCTTGGTCTGCTTGAGCGTTTGTCACAAAATACCACACATTGGGTGCCTTAAACAACACACTCTCTGAAGTCTCTTTTATAAGGACCCTAATCCCATTCGTGGGGCTCTACTCTCATGATTTAATCACCTCCCAAAGGCCCCACCTTCCAATATTATCACACTGGGGAGTAGATTTCAACATATGAATTGGGGGGTGGGGCACAGTCTATAGCACCGCCAAGGTTTTGGGTCACTGGTCAGGGTAGAAATGAGATTTAGGACTGGGGAAGCAGCATGAGCTTCTCAGTTCAGGGTCTGCGGGGTAGCAGAGAGCAGGGCCTGAGGGGTCCAGTCTGAGGGTCTGGGGACTTGGGTCACCAGGGAGGAAAAGTGCGGGACCCCAGACTCCTCGGCGGTGAGTTATGGAAGGTGTAGGGACCGTTACTGGGAAATGGGTGGTCAGTACCCTGGGTCCTATTGCTCATGTACTTGCAGCCTATATTGGTGTCCAGCCCACACTGCATGTTCAACACACGGTCCTCAGGGGCCTCTCAGCTTGGTGTGCAGGCCCCTGCTCGTCATAGAGGAGGAAGGGACAACTGAAGGCCGTGACAACTGGCTGCTCTGGTCTGGGCTCAGCCCTGGTCATGAAATATTAACACAGGGAGTGGGAGTTTGGGATCAGGGTTGGTCCCTACAGGGCTGGCACCACATCTGCCCTTCACTCTCTATGGTCCAGTACCCAGAGAGCCCTCTGTAAACACAAACAGGTGTTCCTTAGGCCAGCCCTTCCCGTGCCACTCGTTCCCTTGACTCCTTCTTCCCTCCTTGTAACATCTTCCCCTCTGATGTCCTTATTTACACCCTAGCCTCATTTCCCCAGGAGCATCCTCCCTTTTCTAGACCCAGTGCACTGCAGACTTCTGCCTCTCATCTTTCATGACGCGTTCTGAGACTTACTGAACTGAGTCCAGCCCCAGAGGCAGCGGCAGAAGTGACAGGGCCTTAGGAATCTTAAGTCCTATCTTTGGAGCAGGGCACCCAGTTTCTTTGTGGGGTACATCCCAGACCTGGGAACCAGCTGCTATCGCCTGGAGACCTTCTGCCGTGCCGTGCAGAACCAATGGGCACTCAGTGGAAACATCTAGGTTATTTTGGGTTTTGGGAAACATTTTGCACCCAAGCCTGACACGGACAGGGACAACTCTTGTGTTCAAAGCCCTATTTTGGTTGGTAGAGCAGAGGGCGACCCTGGGAGGTCCTGGCTGAGTAAGAGAAAGGGAGCTGGGTCCTCATCTCTGTGACCACACGGGGGCGCTGCTGCTGCACTGAGCAGCCTGGGAGGGTCTGGGCTGTAAGTTGCTCAGAAAAGGCTGACCTGAAGGCTGGGCATCTTCAACAGGGGCGTGAATCAGCTTCTGAGCAGCACTGGACGCCCCAGTTGTCAAGGTCAGGAATGGAGCAGGGATTGAAGGAGAGGAGAGCTCAAGGAGCCTTGTGCCATCTCTGAGGTTTGTGCCGTCTCTGAGGTTTCCACCTCCCCGCTACGACTCATCTTTGCAGCTCCTTGATGACAACACCCAGGAAAACTGAAAAGAAACATTTCCTTTTCCTACTTCTTTTCAGTACTCTTTCTTGATGCCCACAATAACATTTGTATAACTTTTTCTCAGGAAGGATACATGAGAAGTTGGTCGACCTGTGCATCTTTGGCAGGGGACCGGGGCCCCTGGGTTCTTGGAAGGGAGGAAATTTTCCTCCGGCAAGCCCTTTGGAATGAATTTGAATGATCTCTTCAAAATATTTTACATTAAAAATCCCTTTCATCTGCATGACCCTTGCCAGTGAATGTACAGTTTGCTCGGCTGTGTCTGTGTGATGGGCCCATATTCAGGCCCTCCACTGCCTGGTTCCTCCCGCACGCCCAGGGTGTTCACACCTCAGAGCCTTCACTGCCCTTCCTGGCCTGAAAACATCTCTCTCAGACAGCACTTCCTTCCCTGACATTCTTTTCCAATGTCCTCTTTGAGAGGCCCTCCCTGCACTAGCCTCCCCATGTTGTCCCTCCCGCCTCCCTCTGACCCCTGCCCTCTTTGCCTTTGTTCACACCCTGTTCACTGATACACATTTTAAAGTATATTTCATTGTTTATTGTCTGCCCTTCCTCGAGAATATAAGCTTTACAAGAGGACAAGAGTAGAGATTTTGATTGTTCACAGCTGTATCTCCATTGTGTTGCAAGTGCCTGATTGTTGAATTTAAAACGTTTATTGAGTGAATGAATTAGTGAATGCATGTTCAGACTGACTCACAGACATGCACACTGCTACACACCAATACACAGACACCGTCACTCACACTGACACCTGCACACAGAACACGTATTGTCACTCTAGCCGGTCTTAAGGGCTTACTTCAAGTTTAACACACACCTTACTTGCTGACCTACGGCCCTTGATCTGTAACAGAACTAATTTAACTGATTTTCTTGGAGCTTTGCAGACAGTTGGCCTTGAGGAATGAGGGACCAGAGCTTTCCCAGGCTGCAGAGGCCAGCAAGTCTGTTAGAAGCTGCTTCAGCTTTCTGATTAGTCTAGCAATTCTTTTAGCAAAATGTTTGTTCTTTTTTTTTTTTAGGTCACACAAATGATTTCATGACCTCCCTTTGTTATCTGTAGACCTGGCCCTCTCTTGCAGAAAGAACAGAGTCCTCCTGCACATCATGCAACAAGAACCAGACTCTCACACAAACCCCTTGCACAGAGACTATTTGGAACTGGCCCCATCCAGTCTGCACGTGGTTAAGAAATGTTGCGGGCCACTGCATTCCCTTTGCTGATTAAGTACCCTGAACCCCTTTCAAAACCCCCGGGCCAGGCAGAAACCTTAGAGTTGGCTTTTGGTCAAGAGTCTTCCTTCTCCCTGGGTTACTGGCCTCCTGGATAAAGCTCAAATTCCTTTCCAATCAGAACTCATCTCTTAAGTAAGGATCTTTCAGGCTACCAGCAGCTGAACTTGGATTGGTAACACACACACACACACACACACACACACACACACACACACACACTTCGATGCCTAATTTTCATTCCACATTATGTTGTGAACATGTCCCAGGTCTTTATGAACGATTTGAACAACTTTCTCCAGATTATTGTGAAATTTCCAAATGTACCTAAAGTTTGAAAGAATAGTCCCTAGCACCCTAGACTTAGTCAATTTAATATTTTCCTCATATGTGTAATAAATTGTATTTATTTTTTTAGGTTTTAAAATTTATTTTATTTTCTTTTTTGGCAATAAATTCTATTTCTGTAATTCTGCAGAAATATTTGAAAATTACTTACCAATCTCAAGACCCTTATCCCTTAAGTACTTCAGCAGTCATCTCTTAAAAAATTAATTTTTTCACTCAATATTGTTATACAATACTCTTAGTTATTGTCCAAAAGTCTTCTATTTGGAGGACAGGGGAACTCAGGGGTGCTTGGGCCGTCTCTGAGGTTTCCGTTTCCTCCAGGCAACCCCTCTTTCCAGTTCCTTAATGGTAACAGCAGGAAAATGAAAAGTAGAAACATTTTCTTCTATTCCCTAATTCTCAGTTTTTGAACCTTAGTTTTTTATTTTTTTAAAAATAGGGTTTTTTTTAATGTTTATTTATTTTTGAGACAGAGAGAGACAGAGCATGAACGGGGGAGGGGCAGAGAGAGAGGGAGACACAGAATCTGAAGCAGGCTCCAGGCTCTGAGTTGTCAGCACAGAGCCTGACGCAGGGCTCGAACTCACAGACCGTGAGATCATGACCTGAGCTGAAGTCAGACGCTTAACCGACTGAGCCACCAGGCGCCCCTAAAAATAGTTTTAATGTTTATTTACTTTTGAAAGAGAGAGAGTGAGCAGGGAAGGGGTAGAGAGAGGGAGACAGAGGGTCAGAAGCAGGCTCTGCACTGTCAGTGCAGTCTGATGTGGGGCTTGAACTCAGGAACTGTGAGACCATGACCTGAGCTGAAATCAAGAGTTGGACAGTGAACCCACTGAGCCACCCAGGTGTCCCACGAATATCCAATTTATTAAGGCAGTGTGTGCAGAAGGCTTGTGGAAGGTGAGATTTGAAAGGGGATTTGAGGTCTCTTTGTAAGGAGATGGGAATATGAAACTAAAGAATTTGGGCTTTAATTGGGAGCCATGAGAGTTGTGTTGTTTTTGTTTTTTTGCAAGTGCTTCTTAAAGTTAATTTTTTTTTTTTACTTTGAGATAACTGAAGATTCACGTGCAATTATGAGACATAATATAGGTCCTGAGCAACTTTTACTCAGTTTTCCTCAATGGTAACACCTCACAAAACTGTAGTCAATATTAAAACCAGGATGTTAACATTGATACAATCCACTGTTCTTACTCAGATTTCCCCAGTTTTACTTGCATTCATCTGTGTATGTACAGCAAAACCTTGGTTTGTGAGCATAATTCGTTCCAGAAACATGCTTATAATCCAAAGCACTTGTATATCAAAGCAAATTTCCCCGCAAGAGATCATGGAAACTCAGATGATTCATTCCACATCCCCAAAATAGTCATATAAAAATGATTACAATTCTGTAACACAATATAAAATAATAAAGAAAATACAAAATATAAAGAAAAATAAACAAATTAACCTGCACTTACCTTTGAAAACCTTCGTGGCTGGTGTGAGGGAGACAAGAGAGAGGAAGGTGATTGTATCAGATGACTTTCACTATCACTAAGGGAATTACTGCTATCTACTGGCTCAAAGGAATCCTTTTCTGCAAGGGGGTCATTGTATACACTCACATGGATGTTGACTACAGTACAATATTAATAAACCCTTGGCATATACCGTATATAATGTAACTGGCAGTGAGGCAGCAGGGGAAAGGGTCTATATCTGCAGGCAGCCTGACCTAGAATGAAGCAAAGCATTCCTAAGTTTACTCTTATCTGGAAAAGCAAAGGACTAGGTGCTTTGAAGTGACAAAAAATACACTAGTGCCAGTTGTGGGCACCTTCCAACGTTCTGAAAAATCACTGATTTCTGCCAAACACCGTGGCCTGAGACCGAGCATCTGCCATGGGAGATGATCACCCACAATCCAATGAAGAGAGAGACAGAGAACCATTGGCTCAGTTGTGACCATGCGATGTTCAGTGTCACATACTGCTCGTATTGCAAGACATTGCTCATTTATCGAGTTAAAATTTATTAGAAAGTTTGCTTGTCTTGCGGAACACTCACAGAATGAGTTACTCGCAATTCAAGGTTTTAACTGCATTTAATTCTTTTTCTTTGCTTTTCTTTTCCTTTTCCTTTTTTTTTTTTTTTTGTCTGAGAAGGAGCTCGCTTTTTGGGGAGTAGAGCACTGCATGTGGCCAACACACCACACATCACGTTCCTACACATCACGCTTAAAAAGGTATATGGGAGGTTTTGCTAAGAAAGATCAACTAGAACATGGGTTCCTCTGGGCAACTTCCCCATCCCTCCGAGGAGTCAGCACATTCCCAACCATTTCCTGGAAGGCAAATGTGGTTGCTACACGTAGAGCCCCCGCAGGGGTGCCTTCTTGTTTTTTATAAAGAACGTTTTCTTTAGATTTTTTGAAGTCTTCATTTGTTACTTTCATCCTACAGCCCAGCTTCTGTATGGATTGCCTTGATGTTGGTCCCAGAGAGGTCATCTTTAGCCATGATCAAGTTGTTCAGGGTTACATCATTGGTCAGGGTCATCCTGCTTGTATGGATCTGAAAGATGGGCTTCTTAGTCTTTTCATCTGGCAGGGGAATTCAATTTTCCTGTCAATGTGGCCTGGTCTGATAAGTGCTGGGTCCAAAGTTTCTATTCAGTTTGTGGCCATGATAACTTTCACATCACCCCTTGAAACAAATCCATCTAACTGGTTCAACAGTTTCAACATTATTCGTTGAATTTCTCTCTCACCACCGGAATTTGAGTCTATCTTTTTGTTCCAATGGCATCAATTTCATTAATAAATACGACGGATGGTGCATGTTCTTCTGCAACTTGAAACAATTCCTGAAGGAGTTTGGGCCCATCACCTAGGTACTTCTGAATAAGTTCAGAGCCAACCACTCTTTAAAAAAAATTTTTTTTAAGGTTTATTTATGTTTGTGACAGAGAGAGACAGAGCATGAACAGGGGAGGGTCAGAGAGAGAGGGAGACACAGAATCGGAAGCAGGCTCCAGGCTCTGAGCCATCAGCCCAGAGCCCGACGCGGGGCTCGAGATCGTGACCTGAGCTGAAGTTGGACGCCCAACAGACTGAGCCACCCAGGCGCCCCCAAAGCACTCTTTTTTAAAAAAAATTATTACAAACAAATTTTTTAATATTTATTTATTTTTGAGAGAGAAACAGAGTGCGAGTGGGGGAGGGGCAGAAAGAGGGGGAGACACAGAATCAAAGCAGGCTCCAGGCTGTGAGCACAGAGCCCAGTGTGGGGCTCTAACTCATGAACCGTGAGATCATGACCTGAGCCAAAATCAGACACTTAAACTGACTGAAACACCCAGGCACCCCTAGAGCCAACCACTTAAGAAAGTGGCTGAGGTTAGGTTTGCTACTGCTTTGGCTAATAAGGTTTTACCTGTGTCAGGTGGGACGTACAGAATGACACCCTTGGGGGCTTTATATCCATCTCTTCATAATATTCAGGATGAGTGAGAGGAAGCTTCACAGATTCTTTAATTTCCTGGATTTGGTTGTCCAACCCCCCAACATCAGCATAGGTTTCCTGGGGGTGACTTTCCTACCTTCATCACTGTGACCAAGAGATCTGTGTCATCTGTGAGCACCCATATGACGGCATCACCTTGTGGTTGAGCAGGACCAAGCAGCCTGCTCCCAGCAGATCCTTGTCTACAAAGGAGAGAGTGCTGACGTAGTGTTCTGAGCCCACAGATGTGGACACGATGGCATGATTGTCATCAGTGATCTCTTCCAAGCTTCCTACTGACACTGGGGTCCCCCTCAGATCATCCACCTTTGATCTTTCCTCCTCTTGCTTTTCTTCCTAAAGGCTTCATTTGTTCCTGATTTCTAATGAATTCTTCCTCCATGAGAAGATAGTCTTTAATCCTAACTTCAGTAATTTTAGCCAGCACTGAGTGTGACATGTCACCAGTGGCAGCTTGCTGGCAGCATCTGGTCCCTTTGTATACTTCTTCTTTTCCCCCACTCTAGTTGGTACAGGAGGTTCGTATTTCTTTTTCTTCTCCTTGTCATCCTTCTTGCCACCTCCAGGACCATGACCACCACTCTGACTTAGACCATGTTGCTTTGGCCGCGCGGACTGCCGCTGCCAGAATTGCTTAATCCTATGGAATTTTATCATATATGTGTGTTTGTTTATCTATAACCACAGTCAAAATATATTTCAAAGATTCTTTTTATTTTTGATTGATTAAAAAAATTTTTTTTAACATTTATTTATTATTGAGAGACAGAGAGACAGAGTGTGAGCAGGGGAGGGGCAGAGAGAGGGGAAGACACAGAATCTGAAGCAGGCTCCAGGCTCTGAGCTGTCAGCACAGATCCCGACATGGGGCTCAAACTAACAAACTGTGAGATCACGATCTGAGCTGAAGACGGTCGTCTAACTAACTGAGCCACCCAGGCGCCCCTCTATTTTTCTAATAATTTTATAATTTTACATGTTATATATAAGTTCTATTATACATTTTAAATTCATATTATAAGGTGAGAGATTTAGGTTTTTTTGTTTGCTTATGTGTTTTTGTCTATGGATGTCCAATTGCTCTGGCATCATTTATTGAAAAGACTATCCTTTTGCATTGAATTGCTTTTGAGCCTTTTTCAAAAGTCAGCTGAGCATATTTGTGTGTGTGGGGGCGCTATTCCTGGGTTTTCTCTTCTGTTCCATTGATCTGTATGTCTATTTATCTGCCAGTTAATTTAAATCTGTTTTAATTACTGCAGCTATATTATAAGACAACATCAAATAGAGTGACTTTTCTCACTTTATCCCTCTTTTTCAAGAGTGCATTAGCTAATTAGGTACTATGCCTTTCTGTATAAATTTTAGAATAAGCTGGTCTAACTTTGCTGGGGCAAAAATTACATTAAACCTATAGATCAATTTGGAGGGAATCGACATCTCTACTAAGTAGACTCTTCTAGTACATGAACATATTATGTCTCTATTTAATTTGATTTCTTTTAATTGCATTTTGTAATTTTAAGCATTCAGATCCTTTATGTGTTTTGTTAAATGTATACACAGTATTTCATTTTCTTTATAATAACTATAAATAATATTGTGCTTTTAATTTTGGTTTCCATATAACCTGTATTACTATATAAAAACATCCTTTTACTTTTAATCTACCTGTGTCATTAAATGTAAACTGAATTTCTTCTCACTTCAACCACCAAAAAAAAAAAAAAAAAAAAAAAATGCTGGGACACACAGATGAGCTGAGAAAGTACAACTTAGAAGCTTTTTGAGTCTTGATTGCAATGCTGTTTAGATATTTCTGTAGGAAGGGGCAAAATCACTTTATAGATTAGATTCTTGGGCACCTGGGGGGCTCCGACGGTTAAGTGTTGGATTCTTGGGTTCAACTCAGGTCATGATCTCAGGGTTTGTGGGTTCGAGCCCTGAATGGGGCTCTGCCCTGGCAGCACAGAGCCTTCTTGGGATTCTTTCTCTTCTTCTCTCTGCCCCTTCCCTGCTTTCTCTCTTTCTCTCAAAATAAATAAACATTAAAAAGAAAAGAAAAGAAACTGATCTCTATGAGAATCTCTAGCTGGAGCTTTGAACCACAACTTCAGGTGTAAAGAGAAAATCCATGTCCCTCCACCTCCATTCCCAGGCAAGCTCACTCTCTGGCATCCAGTTTCCTGGGGGTGAGTTTTCTTTTAGGAGTCTGGAGGAGAGGTAAGGACTAGGAGCTCAGCACAAGTCGAGGGATTTCAGAAGGGAAAGGGACAAAACGGGGCCGATCCCAACCTGGTGTCTTATCCTGGTTTCCTCAGAAAGACCCTGGGCCAGGCCTCAGGGTGACAAAGAGCGCTCTGTGTAGGTGAGAGGAATCCGGGCAAAGTCGCGGGTCCCTGGGAAAGACTGGCTTTGAAAGTCCCGGGCTTGAGATAGGTCTGGGGCGGGAAAGCCCAGTTCCCCACTACTCCGCGCTCATTTCACTTCTCTCAACCTGTGCCAGGTCTTCTTGCCTGGATACTCATGACGCGGCCCCAGTTCGCACTCCCATTGCTTGTCCTGTGTCTAGAGAAGCCAATCAGCGTCACCGCGGTCCCTGGCCTGTCCTGGCCACGGACCCGCTGGGACTTCTATTCTCCAGACCCTGAGGATGCGGGTCGTGATGCCCCGAACCCTCGTCTTGCTGCTGTCGGGGGCCCTGGCCGTGACCCAGACCTGCGCGGGTGAGTGCGGGGTCGGGAAGAAAGGGCATCTGTGGGGCAGGAGCGAGGGGACCGTCCGGCGGGAACGCGGGGCCCTAGGGAAAGTGCCTGTCGCCCCCGCCCCAGAATCCCACCCACCCTGGCAGTCCTCCCCGTCCCCAGAGTCCCCAGACTCCTCCCTGCTCTCCCCTACTCGGACCCCCCACCCCCTGCCCTCCTGGCCGCTTCCAACTGGGATCCGGGCCTCGCGCCGGGAGCGGGGTCGGGCGGGGTCTCAAACCCTCCGCGCCCGTAGGCTCCCATTCCTTGATGTATTTCGGCACCGCGGTGTCCCGGCCCAGCCTCGGGGAGCCCCGGTACTTGGAAGTCGGCTACGTGGACGACACACAGTTCGCGCGGTTCGACAGCGACGCCTCGAGTCCGAGGATGGAGCCACGCGTGCAGTGGTTGAAGCAGGAGGCGCCGGAGTATTGGGAGCAGGAGACGCGGGGCGCCAAGGACACCGCACAGACTTTTCCGACTGAGCCTGAACACGCTGCGCGGCTACTACAACCAGAGCGAAGCCGGTGAGTGACGCGGACCCGGGTCCGGGTCACGACCCCATCCCCGGGGTTGCCCGAGTCTTTGGGTCCGAGCACCACCCTGAGGCTGCGGGACCCGCCCGTCTCCAAACGCGGGAAAAGCGCGCGGGCACTTTTACCCGCCATTCAGTTTTGGCTTTAAGCCCTGGGGTTCGGGGTGGGGGAGGGGGCGGGGCTCCAGGGCGGAGCTGACCTCGGGGGCGGGGCCAGGGTCTCACACCATCCAGTGGCTGTCTTCCTGCGAAGTGGGGCCCGATTGGCGCCTCCTCCGAGGATACTGGCAGTTCGCCTCTGACGGCGAGGATTACATCGCTCTGAACGAGGACCTGCGCTCTTGGACCGCGGCGGACACGGCGGCGCAGGTCACCCGCCGCAAGTGGGAGGCTGCCGGAGCAGCCGAGCATCAAAGGAACGACCTGCAGGTCACATGCGTAGAGTGGCTCCGGAAGTACTTGGAGAGGGGGAACAAGACGCTGCTGCGCACAGGTACCAGGGGCCGCGGGGCTTCCCACGATTTCCCCTCCAGCTGAGGCCTCCTAAGAGGATAGGAAGAACTGGGATCCACAGCAGTATATGGCCCTCCCCTGTGTCGGGAGACTGCTCGGGTTTTCAGATCCGGTCCCAGAGAGACCCCCAAAGGGTCTGTCTTTCTCCTAGAGACTGTTGAAGGATAGAGTCTCTTCAGGGATGGAGGAGGAGACCATTTCTGAAATAATTGATCAGCGTTTCCTTTTGGCTCACGGTGGCTTTGGGAACCTTGGGGGATTTTCTCAGGCTTTGTTCTCTGCCCCACACCCATGTGTTTGGGATATCTGACTTCACCTAGTCTGAGTCATTTGGCCTCCAGCCAGGTCCGGACCAGAAATCCCTTTCTTTTCTGCTCTCAGAAACCTGCCTTCTACAGTGGGCCGTCTCACCCTAATTCTAGAACTTTTCAAACAAGAAGAGATTATGTGTCTAGGCTGGTGTCTGGGTTTTTGCTCCCTTCCCCAATTCCAGCTCTCTTGTCCATTCTCAAGATGGCCACATGAGAATTGCCTCAGTGGCCCGAGACAGTTGTAAAATTCCTTAATTTTCTGACCCTTCTCTTCAGACCCCCCGAAGACACACATCACCCACTACCCCACTTCTGACCATGATGTCACCCTGAAGTGCTGGGCCCTGGGTTTCTATCCTGCGGAGATCACCCTAACCTGGCAGCGTGATGGGGAGGACCTGATCCAGGACACGGAGTTTGTGGACACTAGGCCTGGGGGAGATGGGACCTTCCAGAAGTGGGTGGCTGTGGTGGTGCCTTCTGGAGAGGAGCAGAGATACACGTGCCATGTGCAGCATGGGGGGTTGCCCAAGCCCCTCATGCTGAAATGGGGTAAGGACAGGGGGAGACCTGGGTATGGAGCCAAACTTGGAGAACTCAGGAGCCCTTCTGGAAAAATTCAGCAGGGTTGAGGCTGAGACCTCGGAGTCAAGGCCCTCACTTTATCCTCTCTTCCCAGAGTCCCCTCCTCAGCGCAGCATTCCCATGGTGGGCATTGTTGCTGGTCTGGTTTCCTTTGTGGTCATCAGTGCTGTGGTGGTTGGAGCTGTCATATGGAGGAGGTAGAGCCAAGGTACGGAAGGGGAGTGCTCTGAGTTTTCTTGTCTTTCTGTAGTGTTTCAAGTCCAGGTAGAAGTTCGTCCTGCCTTGTTTATGGGAAGTGCCATCCATGCACATGTGCTTGTCCACTGTGCAGCTCATTGCTACATTCACTCTGGAGTAAAGCTCTGTGAGAGTGAAGGGCAAACTTATCACCTTGATGAATGTGGTGATAGGATCTGATTTCCAGCAGCCACAGATCAGAGAATAAGGTCCTTGCTGAGGACAGACTCCAGGAGAATTGTTGGTCTAGCCCTGACATCTCTTTTCTTCATGTCCCCCTGATCCTGCCATAGGTCTGTAGTTACAGTTCTGGAAATTTCCCTGTGGTCCAGGTTATCAGTTTCATCTAGGATCTCGGGCTCTGCCTCCTCCGTGGCATCTCATGTGATATTTTCTTTCCATAGGTGGAAGAGAAAGGGGTTATGCTCAGTCTGCATGTAAGTATGGAGGGGGTGATCCCTGAGACCCTGGGATAGTGTAGACAGGACCCCGTGGGGAGCTCACCCACCCCAAAGCTACTCCTTTAGTCTCATCTCCTGGGGGCTCTGACCAGTTCTGTTTGTTCTAACGCAGGTAGTGACAGTGCGCAGGGCTCTCTCCACTACTGAAGGTGAGACCCTGAAGGGCCTGAAGTAGGGAGGGGAGAGGGAAAAGGGGCTATGCCTGGGAAATGGGGATTCTTTGAGTAGGATATCTTGAGCATGTGGTAGGCTATTGAGAACGTCAACACTTATATGACTAACCTGAATTTGTTCATGATTATTTTCTTCCGCAGTGTGAGCCAGCTGCCTCGTGGGGGACTGAGTGATGCAAGATTTGTTCACTTTCCCACTTTGTGACCAATGCCCCTGATATCTCTTTCTACAAAGGGCTTCGGCATGTGTCCTCGTTCCTATTACCATAATGTGAGGAGGTGGGGAGACTGCCCCCCGCCTCCATGACCCCACCCTACACTGACCTGGGTTCTCTTTCCTCATCTGCTTTCATGATCCAGTAGAGGGAGAGTGGGCCACCTCCATCCCTGTCTTTACTTTATGTTTCACTGAGCTACAACTTCTTACTTCCTTGTTGAACGTAGGGCTCTGGATGTGAATTTGTTTTTCCAGTTCTGGTCATGAGGAGTTGATCAGTTAGTTAAAGAAGAAGATTCCTAAAGTTTGAGAGGGGAAAGAAATGGAAACCCTGAGAACCTCCCAGAAGCTGCAGGTTTGGTGTGCCGAGTCTGCTGTGGGTGGGGACAGGAGAAAGCTGTGAGGGGCCTAGCGTGGTGGAGCCTCATGCCCAGTTGGTACAACATGGATGTGACATGGTCACTGCTCAGCTGGGGAACCTCTTTGCGCTTTTGTCTTTGTCCCTCCAGTAGCACCTGCCTTTCCGGGACTGTGATCACTCAGGATATCACCTGGATATCTGGATATTGCCCAGACCTTGTCCTGCCTCCAGGACTATGGGCAACAAGACATTGTATGGCCGTGTCAGCTGAGGCTCAGGCCTGGGTCGGGCCTCAGTCCCGCGTCTGGGTGTTTATTCGTTGTTTCTTTGTTTCTGTAGAGGATTAGGCCCGTTCTCTTTTTTGTGTGGGAGTTCTGGTCTAATTCACCTGTGGGTGTCTCCTCGGTGACAGCAGAAGGAGATGTTTGGCCTGTCAGCGTCTGCACAAGGCCCTGGGTGGCCCTGTGCATAGGAATCTGTAGTATCCAGAGGTTATTTGTAGGCTCATTCAGGTCTTGCCCTCCTTCTCGGGCTTGATTGTTCTTCCCATCTTTTCTGAAGTCTTCTGAGAGGAGCAGATTCTAGCAGACAGGAAGCATGCCATAATTTCTTATTTTAAATTAGTTCTTGTTCTGTTTCCATCCTCTGCTTGCCCACCCTTTGCCCTGGTGATCCTGGTGCTGGCTCCAGCTCCAAGTCATGGAGTTATGAAGCAGAGTCTCCTTAGATTTATATTTGGTTGGGAAATAGCACCTGTGAATCGAGGATGGTTTTTGAAAATGGACATCTCCTTGGTGTGCAGGGGAGTTGGTGTGAGAGTGGGGATGGGAGGGGGAGGGCAGTGCTGTGAGAGGAGCACAGGGGCACTAATGGCAGTGTGAAGGGTGATTGTGCTGTTGCTGCCACAGAGCTGCTGTGGTCTGAGGCTACATTAGTAAAGATACTGCCTCCAGATTAGGGAGGTGCTCTGCACCGATCGCTCCTTCTGTGTGTGTGTTGTGTGCAAGATATATGACACACTGTTTTCTGCATCTGGGAAACACGATAGAAGTTTCTGTGTTTAGGACAAGGCGCTGCTGCTGGTCTTTACATCACACTTTTAGTAGCAAGAATGGAGATGAGGATTCCCACACGGCTGTGCATTGGCCTCACTTGTAGGGCTCGTTAAAATAAGCGATTCCTTGATCTTGCACGGAGGACTCTGAGTCTGTGGGTCTGGGGAGAGGCCTGGTGCTCAGCCAGATCTGGAGCCAGTGAGGTCAGCGATCAGAGCAGCCAGCCTGGGGAGGGGCATTAAAGCCACATTTAAATGTGTGTGTGTTTTTTTTTTTTTTTTTTTTTTTAATCTTTGGAGAGGAAAGGGAAGACATAACGTTGTCAGTATGAGATGTGGTGTTGTGAGGTGTGTTATCGTATCCTGGGGTATGGTCGGGTGGGAGGACTAGGGAGTGGTTCGCGGTTCAGTGTGACGAACACCTCGGAATGCTTGCTCTCGGCAACTACTTCCCTGATTGACTTTTCAGAGCAAACAATGGGATCTAAGCTTGTTCGAACTTAGCCAAAAGGTACTGTGCACACACACACACACACACACACACACACACACACACACACATACATTTTATATGCATATAAAATATTCTTTTGGGGAAGATCGTAGAACAGGCTTTGGCTACACAGCCAGGAACAGAGTCCACAAGTGCACGTTAGGGTGGGTCTCACACAGGAACTGCGGCCTCTGCTGCTGGGCACAGACGTCACTGCTCACACTGCTGCCTCCGTTGAAGCAGGACACTGGCCCCTGCGGCTAGGACTGACATCGCTGCTGCTTTTGGGACCGGGTGACACACTGCCACTCACGCCGCCTGTGCAAGTACATTCTGCACAGCTGCATCTTCTCTTTGTCACCAGGTCCGGCATGTGGTCGCCTGCCTGGCAGAGCCTCACGCCATGTCTAACTGGAAGGATGTTGGGACAGCAGGTCCTTCCTCTTCTATGGAGAGAGGCGGCGTCTTCCAAAGACTCTAAATGTGGAATTCTCATGTAGGGGGGCAGTGCCGGTGCTGGGGGTGAGGGCTGGAGAAAGGACGGCTGATTGCCATTCTCGGAGCACAGACCTGAGGCTGCAGCTTGATCTGGTGCCCTGCAGGCACTCAGGTTCAGTTGGAGGAGCAAGTTTCTAGTAAACGACATCGCTCTTCTCGTTCCCTGGATGCTATGTGATTAGATGCAGCTTTGTCCGCTCTGGTTTACGCTCACAAATAAGTGCAGTGGCGTTGTGGGCTGGTGAAGTGATTGCTCAAAACGTGTTTGCCCAGCCTCTGTCTCTTGCAAGGAGGAGAACACCTGGGTCTGTAAGACGTCAGGGGGTCTCTGCATGCACTGACGTGTCATGTTAATGTTTATATTTCCCCGTGCATGGAAATACTCTGGGGAGAGAATCTCTAACATTTGTCAGCTTTATGTGATCCTCACAAAGGACTGAAAATCAACCAGCCAGAAAACCCAAACCACCAGCCTGGTTTTCTAGTGTAGCCATAGCGTCCCTCAGAGACTTAACTGTTAGTTAATAGCAATTCAACTGAGAAAATTTATTTTATTTTATTTTTATTTTTGAGAGAGAGAGGGTGCAACTGAGAGAGGGGCAGAGAGAAAGAGAAGGAAAGAGAGAGAAGTGGAGCTTGAGCTCTGCTCAGCCGAAGTGGGACCTCACCTCACCCGATGTGGGGCTCGAACTCATGAACCATGAGATCATGACCTGAGCTGAAGTCAGATGCTAAATGACTGAGCCACCCAGGCGCCCTCAACCGAGAACATTAAAAGGTCGAATTGACTTTATTCAACTGTTCATGAATTGAGCAGTCTCCCAGCTAGTAAATAGAAAGGAGACATGGGGCTCCTGGGTGGCTCAGTCAGTTTAAGTGTCCGGCTTCAGCTCAGGTCATGACTTCGTGGTTCGGTTTGTGAGTTCGAGCCCCACGTTGGGCTCTGTGCTGACAGCTCAGAGCCTGGAGCCTGCTTTGGATTTTGTGTCTCCGTCTCTCTCTGCCCCTCCCCTGCTCGTGCTCTGTCTTTCAAAAATAAATATTAAAAAAAAAAAGAGAGACTCTTCCAGCTGCAGAAAGGAAAGGATTTTAAAGGCAGAGTGGAAGGGGAAAAAGGAAATTATTCGTTAAAAAATGCATTGCTTTAAGCAAGGTGGCCCTTCTAAGGGGAAAGGAAGTGGTCTTTCAGTGGCTTACCTACTTGTGCTGAGCAGGAAATTCCAGGTTGACTGATTACAGGTCACATTTCTGGGAGAAGCTGAAGCTGCATTTAGGTTAAGGATTAAGATCTTGGTATTTGGCTTAAGTGACTTCATTTTGGGCCTTCTGTCTTCCTTTTTTAACAGGACCATGAACAGCTGGTAGCAGACAGAAGGACATGGTATAAATGCTTACACTTATCTTATCCTTTGCTCCTGGATGAGAGGAAGCACAGACTTGCTTGCTCTCCCTCTAAATTTCTCTTTGTGGAGCCGTGAGGGTTTTTTCCTCCATTCAACCAGTGCTCTGATTCCCTGTCACCAATTCGATTCATTTCATCAGTCTTTTTTTTTTTTTTAATATTTATTTTTGAGACAGAAACAGAGCAGGAGAGGGGGAGGGGCAGAGAAAGAGAGACACAGAATCCGAAGCAGGTTCCAGGCTCTGAGCGGTCAGCATAGAGCCCCATGTGGGGCTCGAACTCATGGATGTGAGATCATGACCTGAGCCAAAGTTGGGCGCTTAACCGACTGAGCCACCCAGGTGCTCCCAATTCAATTTATTTCAATTCTGACACTTGACCTGGAGTTAGCATGAGACCCACAGGTGTGAGGACGCTTCCTACAAGATTGCCCTCACTTCACAGGCACGTCTCAACTGTTCGTTCCCACGTCGCCTGCACTTCTGTTCCACTTGGCTACAAAGTTGAAGGTACTCTCAAAGTTCAATAATTTGCTAGAATGACTCCTAGAACTGAGGAAAATTCCATGCTTATTATTGTGGTTTATTATAAGGACACACATGAGCAACCAGATGAAGAGGCACATGAGTGTGGGAGCGTGAAGGTCGCAGTTGCAGGAGCCTCTGTCACCGTGGGGTTGGAATGTACCACCCTCTGAGCATGTCGGTGTGTTCATTTCAGAAGCTCTGTGAACTCTGTCGTTTAGAAGCTTTTATGGAAGATTCATGATATAGGTGTGCTTGATTCCATCACTGGCCATTGGTGATTAAAGTCAGCCTCCAGAGCCTCTCCCCAGAGGTCAGGGAGGGAGGCTGAGGTTGCCAACTCTAATCATCGCTTGGTCTTTCTGGTCACCAGCCCCCAACCTGAAGCTATCTAGGCCCCTCGGCCAAGTCATCTCATTAGCATACCAGAAACACTCATATTCCTCAGGAGATCCCAAAGGTTTGGGGAAGTCTGTGCCAGGAACCAGGGACAAAGACCAAATAAGTCTACCACTGGCCACCCCCTGGTCTTTGACCACAGGTCCCTTGTAGCAACAGGACCATAGCTGAAAAGATACTGGCACACTATTAAAGTCCCATTCAGTCAGTGACAATTAGCCCATCATCCTGCTGTATGACAGTGTCTCCCAGGATCGCTCAGGTCTCCTGGTTCCATTTAGTTTCATCAGGTTCCAGAAGCAGGAATGGCGTCACAGCGTATGGCTCCCTCTCTCAGGCATGTGGTATAATCGAGCTAAGAGGCAGTGTCCTCTCTTGCTCACACCTCTTGGGAGGTGTTAATGTAATGCTGGGTTTCCCTCATTACGTAACTCATTTATCCATTCCTTTACCCTCAGCTGTTGTTTCTATTTCTCTCCATCTATACCCAACTTTCTGCGGTTGGAAGGGATGTTATGTGTAGCTGCTGTGCTGGTCTAGACTGCGGGCAGCAATACGGTCTGGCAAGTCCCTCCTCCCCTGTCTTCTCTCGTCCATAGAGGGGAGGGTCACACCCGGACAGAACTCGTGGGCTAACTGACCAGTAGGCAATCTAGCGGCACTCACCGTCAGCCCCAGCTTAGCCAGATGGGGTGAAGGCACAGCCCTCCCATTCAGTCCCTTAGGAAATCTCACATCAAGGTCGAACAACGGAGGTACAGTTGCCTGCTTAGGAGTCCTTCCTGTTTCTGGCACTCATACTTGCATTCCTGTCCTGAGACACTGTAGCGGGTAGGAAGAGGGAATGTTGAGGTGAACTATAGTCATACCAATGTCCTCTCACTTGGGAAGGATTATAGAGTCACGCTTACACGCCCCGCCCTCCTGCCCAGATCCATCAAGGAAACAAAACAGACACCTTTTTTTCCCCTAGCGGGGACACTCCTGATTCCCACGCATGCTGGGTTGGAGCACACTCTGTGAAGGTGTGTGAGCCAGCACTTCATGCCTCTGTGGCCCTATTTTCACAGTATTTCCATTGTCCATTCCAACTCTCTGTTAAGCTGTTTCTCTGTCAGTATATCTGTATGTCCATTGTTGGACATTATGGCTTGTAATGTATTTTTTTAGCGTGAGGAAATGTGACCGAGCATTCCAAACTAGTACAGTATCTTTTGTTTGTCACATGTGCACCGAAAGGCATGTATAAAAATGTTCTCAGTGGCACTGTTTCTGATTGCCCCAAATGGGAAACAATGTCAATGTGCCTAACAAGAACATATGTACATGAACTGTAGCACAGCCTTACAATGGACTACCACACAGCCCTGAAAAAGACTGGGCTCTCGCTACACCCTACGGCATGGGTGAACCTCACAGACGTGACACTGAGTGAAGGAAGCCAGACACGTGAGAGTATGACTTTTTGTATGTGAAGTTGAAGATGAGGACTCATTTGTAGTGCCAGAAGTCAGAAGAGTTGTTACCTCTTGTGGTGGCATATTGACTGGGAATCTCTCCGAAACCCAAAATGCTCTGCATCTTTCTCTGGGTGGTAGTACATGGGAAGTGCATACGTGTAAAATTTCATCGAGCTGTCCACACAGGATCGATGCTCTCTGTGCATTTTATTAAAAAAATTTTTTTAACATTTATTTATTTATTTTTGAGGGCGACTGAGACAGCACGAGTTGGTGGGGGGCAGAGAGAGACGGGGAGAGAGAGAGAAAAGTCCCAAGCAGGCTCCACGCCATCAAGTGCAGAGCCCGACGTGGGGCTCGAAGTCAAGAAACTGTGACACCATGACCTGAGCCGAAACCAAGAGTCGGATGCTTAACTAACTCAGCCACCCAGGTGCCCCTATTTTTTAAAATTTTTAATTGAATTACAGCTATGTTCTTTTTCTTTTCTTTTCTTTTCTTTTCTTTTCTTTTCTTTTCTTTTCTTTTCTTTTCTTTTTTTTTTTAAATAGCACTCTGGACATTTGCAACTATCACTGAGTAAGCAAAACCCAACCCAGAATGTCTGTTCCTGTCAAGACCCATTTGTAGCCCTCCCTTGGGGTTACTAGTATTGCTCTGACTTGCCAGCTATGTTCAAGGACTTCCTACCAGGGAATCTGCCTCCTAGCTGTCTGTAGTGTGTGGTTGGCAGTGAGAACAGTTCCTTTTGGTATTTTGGGCCACAGAGGATGCAAATAGACTATATGTAGTCTCAGCCTTCTCTGGATTACTGCAGCCCTCAATGTCCCTTTAGTTCACGTACCCAGGGGGCCACCTCAAGAGAGGACATCAAGATACCCACTCATCACTTCCAATCAGCTTCCAAACTTGAAGGTGGTTCTTGTGATGAGCACCAACATGTCCTACTTTATAATGCACCCCTCAAATTCCCATAGTGGTTTGCAGAGGGCTGTGCCCCGTGTGGTTATTCCTTTAACAGACTAAGTTTCCCTTCTGCCTGACCATATGGCCTGGCTGTTGGCCACTGCCCACGAGTTGCTAAATCCAAAACACAGGGGCTTTTATTCAATTTTTATATCACTGCTAGCAAAGCCACACGCAAGTTAGCTCACGGAGCTGACCTGTTTTTAGCTCCCTTGGTCAGAGTGGCGGCCTCCAAACAAGATGTTGTCCATTCGCCTTGGAGCTGCTACCCATAAACCAAGCAGCTTTTCATAGGCTACTTGAGAGCTGTCTCTGGGACCCTGTCCAAGTGATGATAGAATCCAGCACCTCCTCACCAGGTCCCAAGTCAGTCCTACGGGAATAGAGGCTCCCTGCTTGTGCACATATCCTCCTTGCATTTTCCTGGTAGCAGGATCCTGTAGAAACTCTTTCCACTATTTGTTAAACTGTTACCACTATGTATATATGTATTTTTAAATTTACATCCAAGTTAGTTAGCATATAGTGCAATAATGATTTCAGGAGTAGATTCCAGTGATTCATCCCCTACGTATAACACCCAGTGCTCATCCCAACAAGTGTCTTCCTTAATGCCTCCTTACCCATTTAGCCCATCCCCCACCCACAACCCCTGCAGCAACCTTCAGTTTGTTCTCTGCATTTGAGTCTCTTATGTTTTGTCCCCCTCCCTGTTTTTATATTATTTTTGCCTCCCTTCCCTTAATGTTCATCTGTTTTGTATCTTAAAGTTCTCATATCAGTGAAGTCATATGATATTTGTCTTTCCCTGACTGACTAATTTCGCTTAGCATAATACCCTCCAGTTCCATCCATGTAGCTGCAAATGACAAGATTTCATTCTTTTTGATTGCCGAGTAATACTCCATTGTACATATATACCACATCCTCTTTATCCATTCACCCATCAATGGACATATGGGCTCTTTCCATACTTTGGCTACTGTTGATACTGCTGCTATAAACATGGGGGTGCATGTGCCCCTTAGAAACAGCACACCTGTGTCCCTTGGATAAATGCCTAGTAGTACAATTGCTGGGTTGTAGGGTAGTTCTATTTTTAACTTTTTGAGGAATCTCCATACTGTTTTCCACAGTGTCTGCACCGATTTGCATTCCCACCAGCAGTGCAAAAGAGTTTCTCTTTCTCCGCATCCTTGCCAACATCTGTTGTTGCCTGAGTTGTTAACTTTAGCCATTCTGACTGTTGTGAGGTGGTATCTCATTGTTGTTACTGCTTTTTAATGGAATTCTTCTGGGCATTGTCCTCTCCATTAGAGTGTTTTTCCAACATTAACCAAGACTACATGGATATATCAGGCTCAAGATTATTATATGTCCTTCAGACATAGGGTAGTTTTTTTTTTAATTTATATATGAAATTTATTGTCAAATTGGTTTCCATACAACACCCAGTGCTCATCCCAAAAGGTGCCCTCCTCAATACCCATCACCCACCCTCTCCTCCCTCCCACCCCCCATCAACCCTTAGTTTGTTCTCAGTTCTCAACAGTCTCTTATGCTTTGGCTCTCTCCCACTCTAACCTCTTTTTTTTTTTTTTTCCTTCCCCTCCCCCATGGGTTCCTGTTAAGTTTCTCAGGATCCACATAAGAGTGAAACCATATGGTATCTGTCTTTCTCTGTATGGCTTATTTCACTTAGCATCACACTCTCCAGTTCCATCCACGTTGCTACAAAAGGCCATATTTCATTTTTTCTCATTGCCACGTAGTATTCCATTGTGTATATAAACCACAATTTCTTTATCCATTCATCAGTTGATGGACATTTAGGCTCTTTC
>NW_024412610.1:551052-552121 GCF_014898765.1 Herpailurus yagouaroundi
GGGGTTTCTATTCTATTCCATTGGTCTATGTGTCTGTTTTTGTGCCATAGGGTAGTTTTAATTAATGTTCAGTAAGGGGGACCTGGGTGGCTCAGTTGGTTAAGTGTCCGACTTTGGCTCAGGTCATGATCTCACAGTTGGTGAGTTCCAGCCCCGCATCGGGCTCTGTGCCGACTGCTTAGAGCCTGGAGCCTGCTTCAGATTCTGTGTCTCCCTCTCTGTGTCTCTGCCCTACCCCTGCTCATGCCATGTCTCACTTTCTCTCTGTCAAAAATAAATAAACTTTAAAAAATTAAAAAAAATTAATGTCCAGTAGCAAGCTAGTAACTTTGAATGGAAATACTCTAGTTCACTTTAGTAATTACTGAGAAGCACTCAGAGGCTTCTGCTGTAAGCTCCAGGACCTGCTGCGCATAGTGCTACTGGGCAGAGTACGCCTTTGCACTGCACTCCAGCTTGTATTGTATGCTGTTTGAGCTTG
Source organism: Herpailurus yagouaroundi (assembly GCF_014898765.1). Lineage (NCBI taxonomy): Eukaryota > Metazoa > Chordata > Mammalia > Carnivora > Felidae > Herpailurus > Herpailurus yagouaroundi. The sequence goes on from NW_024412610.1 coordinate 551,534, forward strand.
GGCAGTCTTATTTTCACATACCCTATCTGATTAGTATTGCTTATAGGGTGGATTGACATGCCTTCTGCTTTATAGTACTAGATAGAGAAGCGCTCCCCAGTCAGACATAGTACCCATTCTCATGAAACATTCAGGCAAAGGAGACAGACTCTTCACTTAAAGATCATTTAAACATTCCAGTTCCCACCCCGAATTTCTACCTTCATCCTGTAATCTCTTATTTTTCTGTATTTTTCAATCTAATCATAAGCCACATCAGTGCATCAGGAACAGGTTATCGTGCCGCCTTTGCATGTGGCTCCTGTGTAATGGAGTCCTGGAATCTTCTGCTCTCTATCCCCTGATCGTTTTACCCACTCTTATGTACAAGGCTTTGGATCCCCAGCAAGGGGTCAGGTCAAACTACCTTACCTATCTTGTCAATCTTATCTCAGGTAATTAGCCTGACTGTTCCTGATCAGAGTTTTCATTGTGATCTTTGCTTTCTTACTTTTTAAATTCTTCCAAACTGGGGTAAGTAGAGCCATCTTATTTGGGGCTTAATATATATATATATATATATATATATATATATATATATATATATAT
>NW_024412610.1:552221-603056 GCF_014898765.1 Herpailurus yagouaroundi
GAAGCAGGCTCCAGGGTCTGAGCCATCAGCCCAGAGCCCGACGCGGGGCTCGAACTCACAGACCGCGAGATCGTGACCTGAGCTGAAGTCGGACGCTTAACCGACTGAGCCACCCAGGCGCCCCTATATATATATATATATTTTAATGTTCACTTACTTATTTTGAGAGAAAGAGAGAGAGTGCACAAGTAGGGGAGGAGCAGAGAGTGAGGAAGAGAGAATCCTAAGCAGGCTCCACGCTGTCAGTGCAGAGCCCGATATGGGGCTTGAACTCACGAACTGTGAGATCATGACCTGAACCGAAATCAAGAGCCAGATGCTCAACCAACTGAGCCACCCAGGCGCCCCTTGTTTGGGGGCTTTTTAACGTTGGGGGACAAGCACAGGGTCTCTTTGGTTTACCCAACCTTCCATAGTGCTGTTTTAAGACCTGTATTTTAACCTCATCTATGTTTTATTTATCCCATTGCTTAATAGACATCTGTATTAGGATTCTCCCAGTCAATGGATAAAGAAATTGTGCTTTATATACACAATGGAGTACTACGTGGCAATGAGAAAGAATGAAATATGGCCCTTTGTAGCAACATGGATGGAACTGGAGAGTGTTATGCTAAGTGAAATAAGCCATACAGAGAAACACAGATACCATATGGTTTCAGTCTTATGTGGATCCTGAGAAACTTAACAGACCCATGGGGGAGGGGAAGGAAAAAAAAAAAGAGGTTAGAGTGGAAGAGAGCCAAAGCATAAGAGACTCTTAAAAACTGAGAACAAACTGAGGGTTGATGGGGGGTGGGAGGGAGGGGAGGGTGGGTGATGGGTATTGAGGAGGGCACCTTTTGGGATGAGCACTGGGTGTTGTATGGAAACCAATTTGACAATAAATCTCATATATTGGAAAAAAAACGAAAAAAAAAAAAAAAAAAAAGGATTCTCCCAGTCAAGTATCTTGGAACCATGTCACCCAATCAAGCTGACACATAAAATATACAAGTCCATACCTTGTCAACTTGCCACTGATAATGCATCTCCTTAAACCATACTTAATTTCCAAATAAAAGCAATACCAGGGTCATAAGTTTATTTAAAATTATTCAACTATCCTGAATACAGCTGAAAACACACTAGTGTTGCTGCCCTTCAGACCCAAAGACACACACTGACAGAAAGTGAAGGGATGGAAAAACATTTACTATGCAAATGGAAATGAAAATTTAAAAAAGCAAGTGTAGCAATACATAGACAAAATACACTTTATTATTTTTTAATTTAATTTAATTTAATTTAATTTAATTTAATTTAATTTAATTTGACTTTTTACTTAAATTTTAGTTAGTTAACATACAGTGCATACAGTCCTAAAACTATTGGTTTTAGGAATAGAATTCAGTGATTCCTCACTTACGTATAACACCCAGTGCTCATCACTAGTGCCCTCTTTGATACCCATCCCTTATCTAGCCCATCTTCTCCCCACCTCCTTCCATCAGCCCTCAGTTTGTTCTCTATCATTAAGAGTCTCTTGTGTGGGAATGCAAGCTGGTGCAGCCACTCTGGAAAACAGTATGGAGGTTCCTTAAAAAACTAAAAATAGAGCTACCCTACACCCAGCAATTGCACTACTAGGCATTTAGCCACAGGATACAGGTGTGCTATTTCAAAGGGACACATGTCCCCCATGTTTATAGCAGCACTATCAACAATAGCCAAAGTATGGAAAGAGCCCAAATGTCCATCGATGGATGAATGGATAAAGAAGATGTGGTATATATATACAATGGAGTATTACTTGGCAATGAAGAATGAAATCTTGCCATTTGCAGCTATGTGGATGGAACTGGAGGGTATTATGCTAAGCGAAATTAGTCAGAGGAAGACAAAAATCATATGACTTCACTCACATGAGGACTTTAAGAGGCAAAACAGATGAACATAAGGGAAGGGAAACAAAAATAATATAAAAACAGGGAGGGGGACAAAACAGAAGAGACTCATAAATATGGAGAACAAACTGAGGGTTGCTGGAGGGGTTGTGTGTGTGGGGGATGGGCTAAATGAGTAAGGGGTGTTAAGGAATCTACTCCTGAAATCATTGTTTCACTATATGCTAACTAATTTGGATGTAAATTTTAAAAAATAAATAAAATAAAAAAAGAGTCTCTTGTGGAAAAATAAGATAAAAACATAGAGGGAGGCAAACCATAGGAGACTCTTGAATACAGAGAACAAACTGAAGGGCGATCAGAGTGGGGGAGAGGCATGAAGGAGGGCACTATGGTGACAGGCATGAAGGAGGGCACTCTTCAGGATGAGTACTGGCTGTCATATGTAAGAGATGAATCACTGGGTTCTACTCCTGAGGCCAAGACTACACTGTATGTTAACTAATTTGAGAATAAAATAAAAAGTAAAACAAAAAATAAATGGATAAAGAACAAGGAATGAGTGAAGTGAAAAAAAAGAGTCTCTCATCTTTTGTTTTCCTCTTTCCTCTTTTTTCCCCTTCTCATACGTTCATCTATTTTCTTTTTTTAAGTTTATTTATTTTGAGAGAGGGAGGGGCAGAGGGAAAGGGAGAGAGATTATCCCAAGCAGACTCTGTGCTGCCAGTGCATAGCCTGATGCAGGGCTCGACTTCACGAACTGTGAGATCATGACCTTAGCCAAAATCAAGAGTCAGACACTCAACCGACTGAGCCAGTCATCTGGTTTGTTTCTTAAATTCCACATATAAGTGAAATCATATAGTATTTGTCTTTCTCGACCTGACTTATTTCACTTAACATAATACACTCTAGGTCCATTCACGTCATTGTAAATGAAAAAGAAAAAGATTTCATTTTTTGATGGCTGAGTAATATTCCATTGTATATATATGCCACCTCTTCCTTATCCATTTATCAGTTGGGCATTTAGGTTCTCTCCATAGTTTGGCTATTGTAGATAATGCTGCTATAAACATCGGGGTGCACGTACCCCTTCGAATCTGTATTTTTGCATCCTTTATGTAAATACCTAATAGTGCCGTTGCAAAATTATAGGGTAGTTCTATTTTTAACTTTTTGAGGAACCTCCATACTGTTTTCCAGAGTAGGTACACCGGTTTACATTTCCACAAGCAGAGTAAGAGGACTCCTCTTTCTCCTATCCATGCCAACACCTGTTGTTTCTTTGTTATTAATTCTAGCCATTCTGACAGGTGTGAGATGGTATCTCATGGTGGTTTTGATTTGTATTTCCCTGATGATGAGTGATATTGAACATCTTTTCATGTGTCTGATGGCCATCTGTATGTCTTCTTTGGACAAGTGTCTATTCATGTCCTCTGCCCATTTCGTAACTGGATTATTTGTCTTTTGGGTGTTGAGTCTGGTAAGTTCCTTATAGATTTTTGATACTAACCCTTTATCCAATATGTCATATGCAAATATCTTATCCCATTATGTAGGCTGCCTTTAATTTTTGTTGATTGTTTCCTTCACTGTGCAGAAGATTTTGATCTTGATGAAGTCCTAATAGTTCATGTTTGCTTTTGTTTCCCTTGCCTCTGTGTCTAGTTAGAAGTTGCTCTGTCTGAGGTCAAAGAGGTTGCTGCCTGTGTTCTCCTCTAGGATTTTGATGGTTTCCTGTCTCACATTCAGGTCTTTCATCCATTTTTAGTTTATTTTTGTGTATGGCATAAGGAAGCGGTCCAGTTATGTTCTGCATGTTGCTGTCCAGTTTTCTCAACACCGTCTGTTGAAAAAACTGCCTTTTTTCCATTGGATAGTCTTTCCTGTTTTGCTGAAGATTACTTGACCATATATTTGTGGGTCCATTTCTGGGTTCTCTATTCTGTTCCATTGATCTATAAATTTGTTTTTGTGAGAGTACCATACTGTGTTGATGATTACAGCTTTGTAATATAACTTGAAGTCTGGAATCATGATACTTCCAGCTTTGCTTTTCTTTTTCAGAATTTCTTTGGCTATTCAGGGTCTTTTTTGGTTCTATACAATTTTAGGATTGTTTTTTCTATTTCTGTGAATAATGCTGGTGATGTTTTGATAGGGATCACATTAAATGTGTAGATTGCTTTGGGTAGTATAGACATTTTAACAATGTTTGTACTTCTAATCCATGAGCATGGAATGTTTTTCCATTTCTTTATGTCCTCTTCAATTTTTTTCATAAGTGTTCTGTAGTTTAAGAGTTCAGATATTTTCCCTTTTGGGTTAGGTATCTTATGGTTTTTGGTGCAATTATAAATGGGATCGATTTCTTGATTTCTCTTTCTGATGCTTCATTACTTGTGTATAGAAACACAACAGTGGGGTGCTGGGTGGCTCAGCCAGTTAAGCGTCCAACTCTTGATTTAGGCTCAGTCATGATCTTATGGTTGTGAGATCAAGCCCTGTGTTGGGTTCTGTGCTGAGCATGTAGCCTTCTTGGGATTCTATTTCCTCTCTCTCTCTCTCTCTCTCTCTCTCTCTCTCTCTCTCTCCCTCTGCTCCTCTCCCCTGCTAGCACTTTCTCTCCCTAAAAGAAAAAAAAAACCCCAAAAAACAAAACAAAAAAAGAAATGCATCATATTTCTATACATTGATTTTACATCTTGTGACTGCTGAATTCTAGCAATTTTTGGTGGAGTCTTTCAGGTTTTCTACATGGAGTATCATGTCATCTGTAAATAGTGAAAATTTGACTTTTTCCTTGCTGATTTGGATGCCTCTTTCTTTCTTTCTTTCTTTCTTTCTTTCTTTCTTTCTTTCTTTCTTTCTTTCTTGTTTTTTTCAATATATGAAGCTTATTGTCAAATTGGTTTCCATACAACACCCAGTGCTCATCCCAAAAGGTGCCCTCCTCACTACCCACCACCCACCCTCCCCTCCCCCCCACCCCCATCAACCCTCAGTTTGTTCTCAGTTTTTAAGAGTCTCTTATGCTTTGGCTCTCTCCCACTCTAACCTCTTTTTTTTTTCCTCCCCCTCCTCCATGGGTTTCTGTTAAGTTTCTCAGGATCCACATAAGACTGAAACCATATGGTATCTGTGTTTCTCTGTATGGCTTATTTCACTTAGCATCACACTCTCCAGTTCCATCCACGTTGCTACAAAGGGCCATATTTCATTCTTTCTCATTGCCACATAGTACTCCATTGTGTATATAAACCACAATTTCTTTATCCATTCATCAGTTGATGGACATTTAGGCTCTTTCCATAATTTGGCTATTGTTGAGAGTGCTGCTATAAACATTGGGGTACAAGTGCTCCTATGCATCAGTACTCCTGTGTCCCTTGGGTAAATTCCTAGCAGTGCTACTGCTGGGTCATAGGGTAGGTCTATTTTTAATTTTTTGAGGAACCTCCACACTGTTTTCCAGAGTGGCTGCACCAGTTTGCATTCCCACCAACAGTGCAAGAGGGGTCCCGTTTCTCCACATCCTCTCCAGCATCTATCTTTCTTTCTTTCTTTCTTTCTTTCTTTCTTTCTTTCTTTCTTTCTTTCTTTCTTTCCTTCCTTCCTTCCTTCCTTCCTTCCTTCTTTCTTTCTTTCTTTCTTTCTTTCTTTCTTTCTTTCTTTCTTTCTTGTCTTATTGGTGAGGCTAAGACTTCCAGTACTATCTTAAATTGTAATGGTGAAAGTGGACATCCCTGTCTTATTCCTGACTGTAGAGGAACTGTAGAGACTGTTTATCCCCATTGAGGATGATATTATCTGTGGGTTTTTTGTATATGAACTTTATGATGTTGAGGTATGTTCCATCTATACTTTCTTTGTTGAAGGTTTTTTCTCAAGAATGGATGCTGTACAAGTGTCTAGGTGGCTCAGTCAGTTAAGCTTCAACTTTGGCTCAGCTCACAATCTTGCAGTTTATGAGTTCAATCTCCGCATCAGTCTCTGTACTGACAGCGTGGAGCCTGGAGCCTGCTTCGGATTCTGTGTCTCCCTCTCTCTCTGCCCCTTCCCTGCTCACACTCTTTCTCTCAAAAATGAATAAGCAGTAAAAAATATTAAAAAAAAAAGAATGTATACTGTATTTTGTCAAATCCTTTTTCTGAATCTATTGACAGCATCATATGGTTCTTATCCTTTCTTTTATTAATGTGGTGCATCACATTGATTGATTTGTGAATATTGAACCACCTCTGCACCCCAGGAGTAAATCCTACTTGACCATGGTGAGTAATTCTTTTTTTTTTTTTTCCAATGTTTATTTATTTTTGGGACAGAGAGAGACAGAGCATGAACGGGGGAGGGGCAGAGAGAGAGGGAGACACAGAATCGGAAACAGGCTCCAGGCTCTGAGCCATCAGCCCAGAGCCCGACGCGGGGCTCGAACTCCCGGACCGCGAGATCGTGACCTGGCTGAAGTCGGACGCTTAACCGACTGCGCCACCCAGGCGCCCCGGTGAGTAATTCTTTTAATGTTGGATTCAATTTGCTAATATCTTGCTGAGAATTTTGCATCCATGTTTATCATGGATATTGGTCTGAAATTCTCCTTTGTAGTGGGGTTTTTGTCTGGTTTTGGAATCAATATAATGCTGTCCTCATAAAAGGTGTTTGGAAGTTTTCCTTCCATTTCTATTGTTTGGAACCGTTTGAGAAGAATAGGTATTAACTCTTCTTTAAATGTTTGGTAGAATTCCCCCGGGAAGCCATGTGGTCTTGGACTATTGTTTGTTGGGTAATTTGTGATTAATGATCAATATCTTTGCTGGTTATGGGTTTGATCAAATTTTCTTCTTGTTTCAGTTGTGGTAGTTTGTATGTTTCTAGGAATATATCATTTCTTCCAGATAGCCCAATTTGTTAGCGCATAAATTTTCCTAGTATTCTCTTGTGATTGTATTTCTGTGGTGTTGGTTGTGATCTCTCCTCTTTCATTCATGGTTTTGTTTATTTGGGTCCTTTCTCTCTCTCATAAGTCTGACTAGGGGTTTATCAATTTTATTAATTCTTTTAGCCCCTAGAGTGAAAGCTTCAGGACATGTGTTTACCTTACACCCAGTCACTCCTCAGGACACTCTTCAGAAGCTGGTCTGTGTTGCGATCTATTCACCTCCTGAACACTGCTGGTTCAGAGTTTCCTGGGTACCTGAAGGGTGTTACACAGGTATGGAACTCAGTATGGAAAACTGTAATCCTTAAATTTCTGTATGCTTTAACTTTCTTCTTTATAAGTCTTGGCTTTATAGTAATAAAATTGTTTTAATTAAAAAATAATTCTTCCAAAGAACCAGCTCTTAGTTTCATTGATCTGTTCTACTCTTTGTTTGCTTCTATATCACTTATTTTTCTCCTAATCTTTATTATTTCCTCTTTTTCTGCTGGCTCTACACTTCATTTGCTCTTCTTTTTCTAGCTCCTTTAGGTGTAAAGTTAGGTTGTGTTTTGCTTCTTGAGGTAGGCCTTATTGCAATATACTTCCCTCTTAGGACCACCTATGCTGCATCCCAAAGGTTTTGGACTGTCATGTTTTCATTTTCACTTGCTTCCATGTATTTTTAAAATTTCTTCTTTAATTTCTTGGTTAACCCATTCATTCTTTAGTAGGATATTCTTTAATCTCTGTGTATTTGTGGTCTTTCTAAATTTTTTCTTGTGGTTGACTTCAAGTTTCATAGTGTTGTGGTCTTAAAATGTGCATGGTATGATCTTAATCTTTTGTACTTGTTGAGGGCTGATTTGTGACCCAGTATGTGATCTATTCTGTAGAATGTTCTTTGTGCACTCGAAAAGAATGTGTATTCTGCTGCTTTAGGATGGTATGTTCTGAATATATCTGTTAGGTCCATCTAGTCCAGGGTGTCATCCAAAGCCGTTGTTTCCTTGTTGATCTTCTACTTGGGTGATCTGTCCATTGTTGTAACTGGGATGTTAAAGTCCCTTACTATTATTGTGTTATTATCAATGAGATTTTCAATGGTTAGTATTAATTGATTTATATATTTGGGTGTTCCAAGTTAGGGGGCATAATATTTATAATTATTAGATCTTCTTGATGGATAGACCCTTTAATTATGATATAGTGCCCTTCTTCATCTCTTGTTACAATTTTTGTTTTAAAATCTAGTTTGTCTGATATAAGTACAGCTACTCTGGCTTTCTTTTGATGTCTGTTAACATGATAGATGGTTCTCCATCTCCTCAGTTTCAATTTGTAGGTGTCTTTAGGTCTAAAATGAGTCTTTTGTAGGTAGCATATAGATGGATCTTGTATTTTTTATCCATTCTGATACCCTATGTTTTTTGATTGGTACATTTAGTCCACTTATATTCAGAGTAATTATTGATAGATATGAACTTGGCCACTGCCATACGGTGTTTCTGGTGATGTTCTCTGTTCCTTTCTAGCCTTTGTTGCTTTTGGTCTTTCTTTCCCACTCAAAGCATCCTCTTTCCCCTTTAACATGTCTTGCAGGGCTGGTTTAGTGATCACAAACTCCTTTAGATTTTGTTTGTCTGAGAATCTGTTTATCTCTCCTATTCTGAATGACAGCCTTGCTGGATAAAGTATTCGTGGCTGCATGTTTTCCCCATTCAGCACCTTGAATATATCATGGCACTCCCTTCTGGCCTGCCAAGTTTCTGTGAACAGACCTACTGCAAATCTGATTTGTCTTTTCTTGTAGGTTAATGACTTTTTTCTATTGCTGCTTTCAGGATTCTTTTCTTGTCTGTGTATTTTGTGAATTTGACTATGATATGTCTTGGTGTGGGCCAGCTTTTATTCATTTTGATGGGAGTTCTCTGTGCTTCTTGAATTTTGATGTCTGTTTTCTTCCCCAGATTAGGGAACTTTTCAGCTATCATTGCTCAAATAAACCTCCCCACTTTCATTCTGTTCTTCTTCAGGGACTCCTATGATACCAATATTAATACATCTTAAGGGATCACTGAGTTCCCTAAGTCTACATTCATGATCTAATACTTGTCTTTACCTCTTCTTTTCAGCTTCATTATTTTCCATAATTTTTCTTCTATATCACTGATTTTTTTCCTCTGCTTCATCCATCCTTGTTGTAAATTGTGTCCAGTCAATTTTGCATATCAGGTATAGTACTTTTTATTTTGGCCTGAGTAGTTTTTAGTTATTTTATCTCTTCGGTAAGGGACTTTCTAGTGTTTTCTATGCTTTTTCAAGGCCAGCTAGTATCTTTATGATTGTTGTTTTCAATTCTAGTTCAGGCATCTTATATCAGTTTTCATTAAACCCCTGGCCATTACTTCTCCCTGTTCTTTCTTTTGGGGTGAATCCCTCCATCTTGTCATTTTTTCTAGGTCACTTCTTTTTTGTGTGAATGTTAGGAAAGTCTGTTATATTCCTGCTCCTGAGAATAGTGGCTATATTAAGAAGAGGTCTTATACCGTCTTGGGCCTGGTGCTTCAGGAGGTGTTTCAGATTGTGCATTCTGCTGTTGTGTTTTGGCTGTTCCTTCCCTCAAGTCAGTCCTCTGCAGAGTTTCTTCTTGCCTGTGTGTGGGGTGTTTGGACCTTGTCCACTGTGTGGCAAATTTTAACCAGGTATGTTTTGGTCTGCTTGGTAGAAGAAGCTAGATCCTGTTTCCCCTAGAGCTGAATCTTTGAAGCACTCTATGATCATAGACTTGGTGCGTGCCAGGGGTTTGTGCTGGTATTATGGGGGAGGGGCCTGCTGCACTGATTCTCTGGTGGACATGCCCTTCATGGAAATGCACCTGCAGGACACAGGGGGATGGGGCTTTGTGTAAGCCTTCACTGGGGAGTACTGTGTTGCTCACTGAAGTCAGTCAGTGCTGATGGGGGGGGATGGCATCGTTCTGTTCTCTCCTCCAGGGAGCAGGGAGTTCACGCCTGCCAGTCTTCAGGAAAAGCACAGAAAAGCACACAATGACCCCTCTTGTGTCCCTGGTTTCCATCAGATCTCTGCCTTCACCCTGTCTGTGTCTAAGCTGTCTGTCTACCAGGCTGCACAGTACTCCCATGTTTCATCTCAGGCATGCAGCTGGGTTTCAAAACTCCAGACTTTAAGGATTTGTACAGCTCAGACTCATACTGAGCCTCTGAGGGAGGATCTTGCCACACTGTGATCTGTGCTGGTTTGTCCAGAAAACAGTTGCATGAATGCACAGAGGTTTGGCGTTTATGGTAAAGTGCAGCAAAAAGCTGGTACCAAGGTTTGCTGCCTTCAACCGGTGTCTTTGTTCCTATGCTAGTGAACAGGGCAGCACTTTGGTGGTGCTAGTTCTTTTGTCCTTGGAGATGCCATGCCACTACTCCCAAATACACTCCTAGAAAGGCAACTGTTTCTTTTTTTTTTTTTTTAATTTTTTTATTTTTCAACGTTTATTTATTTTTTGGGACAGAGAGAGACAGAGCATGAACGGGGGAGGGGCAGAGAGAGAGGGAGACACAGAATCGGAAACAGGCTCCAGGCTCTGAGCCATCAGCCCAGAGCCTGACGCGGGGCTCGAACTCACGGACCGCGAGATGGTGACCTGGCTGAAGTCGGACGCTTAACCGACTGCGCCACCCAGGCGCCCCAGGAAGTGTCTTTCTTGTGCAGTCCCCTGCGCGTGCTTTCTCTCTCTCTCTGTCTGGCTCCTCTCTTCGTGACCAGGACTCTCTCCCCTCTACAGCACCTGAAATTCTCCCCCCACCCCATCAACTTTCCATAGCTCCTATCTTCCATGATGTGCTGTTTTTCTGCCTCTGGTTGTGTAGTCTTTAGATTAATTTCTTGGGTGTTCAGAATGATTTGATCTTTATCTAGCTGTGTTCAAGGGATAAGGTAAGCTTAGGGTTGCCCCTACTCCTCTCCCATCTTAACTCCTTCTCTTGCAAATTATATATCTGATAAGGGGTTAATACCCCAAAGATATAATTAACGCATACTGTTTAACATCAAACCTCCCAAACAATATGATTAAAAAATGGGCAGAAGATGGGGCATCTGAGTGGCTCAGTCAGTTAAGCATCCAACTTCAGTTCAGGTCATGATCTCATGGTTCAGGAGTTAGAGCCCCGCGTTGAGTTCTGTGCTGACAGCTCAGAGCTTGGAGCCTGCTTCAGATTCTGTGTCTTCTTCTCTCTCTGCCCCTCCCCAACCTGCACTCTCTCTCTCTCTCTTTCTCTCTCTCTCTCTCTCTCTCTCTCTCTCAAAAAGTAACTAAACATTAAGAAAATTTAAAAAAATGGGCAGAGGATTTGAATAGACATTTTCCCATTGAAGCAGGCAAATAGCCAACACACAAATGAAAAGATGTTCAAAATCACTACTCATCAAGGAAATGCAAATCAAAACCACAATGAGATATCACCTCACACCTGTCAGAATGGCCAACATTAACAACTCAGGCAACAACAGATGTTGGCAAAGATGCAGAGAAAGAGGATCTCTTTTGCACTGCTGTTGGGAATGCAAACTGGTGCAGCCACTCTGGAAAAGAGTATGGAGGTTCCTCAAAAAATCAAAAATAGAACTATCCTACGACTCAGCAATTGCACTACTAGGTATTTATCCAAGGGATACAGGTGTGCTGTTTTGAAGGGGCACATGCTATAAACCAAAGTAGTCCTAAGAGGAAAGTATATTGCAACACAGGTCTTCCTCAAGAAGAAAGAAAAGCCTCAAATACCCAACCTAACCTTATACCTAAAGGAGTTAGAAAAGGAACAGAAAGCAAAGCCTAAAGCCAGCAGAAGGGAAATAATAAAGACTAGAGCAGAAATAAACAATATAGAAACAAACAAAACAAAATAAAACAACAACAAAATAACAGAAACAGATCAATGAAACTAAGCTGGTTATTCAAAAAAATTAATAAAATTGATAACCCCCTAGCTAGACTACTCAAAAAGAAGAGATATAACCCAAATAAATAAAATTGTGAATGAAAGAGGAGAGATAACAACCAACACCACGGAAATGCAAACAATTATAAGAGAATATTATGAACAATTATATGCCAACAAACTGGGAAATATGAAAGAAATGGATAAATTCCTAGAAACATACAACCTGCAAAAACTGAAACAAGAAGAAGTAGAAAATTTGAACAGATGCATAATTAGCAAATAAATTGAATCAGTAATCAAAAATTTCCCAACAAACAACAGTCCAGGGCCAGATAGCTTCCCAGGGGAATTTTACCAAACATTTAAAGAAAAATTAATACCTATTCTTCTCAAACTGTTCCAAAAAATAGAAATGAAAGGAAAACTTCCAAACTCATTCTACAAGCTTAGCATTACCTTAATTCCAAAACCAGACAAAGACCCCACTAAAAAGGAGAATTATAGACCAATATCCCTGATGAAACTGGATGCAAAAATTTTCAACAAAACACTAGCAAATTGAATTCAACAGTACATTAAAAGAATTATTCACAATGACCCAGTGGAACTTATTCCTGGGCTGCAGGGCTGGTTCAATATTTGCAAATCCATCAAGGTGATGCACTCATTAATAAAAGCAAAGAACAATATGATCTCAATAGATGCAGAAAAAGCATTTGACAAAATACACCATCCTTTCTTGATAAAAACCCTCCAGAAAACAGGGACAGGAGGAACATACTTCAACATCATAAAGGCCATATATGAAAGACCCATTTGGAATTCTCTGTGTCTCTCTCTCTCTGCCTCTCCCCCACTCACTTTCTCTCTCAAAATAAATAAACAACAACAAAAATATTCTCTCTTTCCCTCTGCCCCCTCCCCAACTCGTGCAAGCACTGTCTCTAAAATTAAAATAAATCTTAAAAGTAAAATACAACTAAGAGGCACCTGGGTGGCTCAGTTGGTGAAGCATCTGACTTCAGCTCAGGTCATGATCTTGAGGTTCATGAGTTCTAGCCCTGAGTCAGGCTCTGTGCTGACACCTCAGAACCTGGAGCCTGCTTTGGATTCTGTGTCTCCCTCTCTCTCTGCCCCTCCGCTGCTTGCACCTCTGTCTCTGTCTCTGTCTCTGTCTCTCTGTCTCAAAAATAAATAAAACATTTAAAAAAATCTAATAAAAAATAAAAACACAACTATGAATCCTCTATTTTATTCCCCCTTTGCTTCTTTGTTTTGTTTTTTAAATTTCACATATGAGTGAAATCAATAAACAAAGAGAAAAAGGGTGAGAGAGAGAAACAAAGAAATAGACTGTTAATTATACAGAACAGACTGATGGTTACCAGAGGGGAAGCGGGTGGGGGGATGGGTAAAATAGTTCGTGGGGATTAAGAATTACACTTGTGATGAGCACAGAGTGATGTATGGAACTGTTGAATCACTGTATTGTACACTGGAAACTAATATTACACAGTATATTAACTAAGTAGAATTTAAAACTTAAAAAAATTTTTTTAATGTTTATTTATTTTTGAGAGAGAGAGACAGAGTGTGAGATGGGGAGAGAAAGAGAAAGACACAGAATCCAAAGCAGTCTCCAGGCGCTGAGCTGTCAGCACTTAGCCGACCTGGGGCTTGAACTCACAAGCTACAAGATAATGACCTGAGCTGAAGTTGGATGCTTAACCGAGTGAGCTACACAGGCGCCCCTAAATTAAAACTTAAAAAAAAAAATACAACCATAAAAGAGACACAAATATATATATATATATATATATATATATATATATATATACATATATACACAAATACATATATATATGTGTGTGTGTATATATATATATGTATATATATATTTAGAAAGTACAACAACTTAGGAGCTTTATGAGTCTGATTGCAATATTCTTAGACACATTTCTACACCAAGGGGCTAACTAAAATCACTACAACCAGAGCGAGGCCAGTGAACGAAGCTGAGTGGATCGCAGGTCATGAGTCTCCCTATCTCCCATGGGCAGGACAGCGTCTTCTCTAGACTCTGGATTGGAGCTTCCTCTGGAGGCCTCAGAATCCAACCCTGACCCTCCAGCCAGGGTTTCTCCACTGTTGAATTGGAAACTGGTTGTGACCAATCACCACCCCCCATCATTGAGGCAGGCAGGCAGGGGGTGCTTCAAGGGAGTGGGACTATGTGCAGGGCTGACTTTGGGGGCATGGCCTGGGTCTCACCTTCCAGGTGACCTATGGTTGCCCGGTGGGTTCGTGGGTTCTTATGGACCCCTGCTCAGTAGACATTGGCAGTTCGCCTACAACTGTGCCTGAATGAGGACTTGTGTTCCTGAACCGTGGCGGACACACACAGGTCACCTGCCGCAAGTGGCAGGCGGCCAGTGTGGCGGAGCACCAGAGGAACTACCTGGAGGTCACGTGCATGCGTGGTATAGGCTCCGTAGGTACCTGGAGAAAGGGAAGGAGAGGTTGCAGCGCGCAGTTGGGAGGGTCACCTCAGCACTTCTGCGATCTCTCCAGAGACTAGGGCTGTGCTCCCTGGAAGAGGGGAGGAAAATGGAATAGATGCCCGAATACCATAGGTCAGGAGTCGAGGGATTAAGCCTTGGATGTTCAGATCCTCTGCCAGAAGAGTGACTAACTAGCCTAGAGGTCCAGCTCTTCTCTCAGAAACAATGAAGGGATCCATTCCCCCAGGGATGGAGGAAGAAACCATCCATCCCTGCAATAACCAACTAGCAATATCCTCTGATTCTCTGTTAGCAGCTTTAAGAATTGTGGGGGACTTTCTCTCTCAGGCCTTGTTCTCTGCCCCATGTACTATGTGTTTGAACTTTTCTCAGTCACTCTGCTTCCACCCAGGTCAGAAGCAGAAATCCTTTTCTTCCCTCAGAGAGCTATAGCCTCCTAGTCTGTCCTGTCTTGTCTTCATCCTAGAACTTTTCAAGGAATAAGAAATGATCTCAGGTCCCTGTGTCCAGGCTGGCATCTGGGTTTTGTGCTCCCTTCCCCCACTTCAGTTGCCACATCCATTCTCAGGATAGTCACATGAATGCTGCTGGTGTGACCTATGACCAAAGCAAAATTTTTTTTTTTAAATTTCTGAGCCTTTTTCTCAGATTCCCCAAAGACACACATGACCTACCACCCCACCTCTGACATGAGGTGACCCTGAGGTTCTGGGCCTTGGGCTACCCTGCAGAGATTACTCTGACCTGGCAGCATGACAGGGAGGACCACACCCGGACACAGCACTTGTGGACACCAGACTTTTGGGGGATGGGACCTTCCAGAAGGGGGCAGCTATGGTGGTGCCTTTTGGAGAGGAGCAGAGATACATGTGCCACAGGCAGCATGGTGGAACTGCCTAAGCCCCTCATGCTGAGACAGGATAAGGGGGGAGACCTGGACATAGACCCTCTTCTCAGAGGAATCAGGAGCTCTTGTGGAGAACTCCAGTAGGGTGGGGGCTGATTCCTGGGGTCAGGGCCCTCACCTTCCTTCCCCTTCCCAAAGTCGCTTCTCAGCCCTCCATCCCCATCATGGGCATCATTGCTGGTCTGGTTCTCCTTGGAGCTGTGGTCTGGCATTGAGATCTGGAGGAAGAAGAGCCCAGGTAGGGAAGAGGTGGGAGGATCTGAGTTTTCTGACTCCACTGAAGGGTTTCAAGTCCTGGTGGCAGATTGTCCTGCTTTGTTAATAAGAAGTACCATCCACATGCATGTGCTTGCTCATTCTGGAGCTGACTAATAACACTCACACTTTTAGTAAATCACATGTGAAAGTGAAGGGCAAATTTTCACCCTAATGAATCTGATGATGGGGACCTGATTCCCAACAGTCATAGGACAGAAGGGAATTCCCCTGCTGAGGACAGACTCCAGAAGTGCAGTTGGTCTGGTCCACACACATGTACTTTTCTTATGTTTTCTGATCCTGACTTGGGTATGGTTAAGAGTTCTGGAAACTTTCCTGGGATCCAGGACTAGGGAGATTCCTTTAGGACATCATAGCTTTCTCCCTGGCCTCTGTCATGATGTCTTCTTCCCACAGGAGGAAAAGGACTGAGCTACTCTCATGCTGCATGTAAGTATGGAGGGGGTGATCCCAGAAACCCTGGGATAGTGTAGACAGGACCCCATGGGGAGCTCACCCCCCACCATAGCTCCTCCTTTAGTCTCATCTCCCGTGGCTCTGATCATGTCCTGTTTGTTCTACCCCAGGTGATGACGGTGCCCAGGGCTCTGATGTGTCTCTCACAACTCCTAAAGGTAAGGCCCTGAGAGACCTGAAGTGTGGGGTTGAGCAGAGGGGACACGACTGGATTATGGGGATTCTTTGAGTGGGACATTTTGAGCATATGGTGGGCTGCTCATAATGTCACCACTTAAAGTGACTGACTTGAATTTGTTCATGATTATTTTCTTTCACAGTGTGAGCCAGCCACCTTGTGGGGGACTAAGTAATACAAGGTTAGTTCTCAATCCCACTCCCCATTGTGACTTCAGGAATCTCTGACTGCACTTTCTTTCTGCAAAGTGTGTCTGAATGTGACTTAGCATAATGAGAGGAGGTGGAGAGACTGGCCCAACACGCTGCCCACCATGACACCTCCCCACATTGACCTTTGCCCCTTTCTAATCTACTTTCTTGTTCTAGCAGAGGGAGGACTAGATGTCTCTATCTCTGTCTTAACTTCACATTGCACTGAGTTGCAATATTTTTTATATTGAAAATAGGAATCTGAATATAAATTTGTTTTTTTTTCCCCACATTCTTATCATGGGGGGTTGCTTGATGGGTTATTTAAAAGAGATGATTCCTTAAATTTGAGAACAGAAATAAATGGAAGCACTGAGAACCTTCCAGAATACACATGTTTGCTGTGCTTCGTCTGTTGCATGTGCTTACAGGAGAGGCTGTGAGGCACCAGCATGGATGGGACTGTGACCAGTTGGTGCTCAGTGCATTTTGGGCTTTGACATGGTCACTCCTAAGCAGAGTCATTTTCTCTGCTCCTTTGTCCTTGTCTCTTCAGTGGAACTTTGTCCCACCAGGATCTGTGATGACAGGGACTGGGACATCACCCAGGCCTGTACTGTGTCCAGGACAGAGGTAGTTTATGTGGCCAGGTCAGCCTAAGGTCAGGCTTGGGTTAGGCCCTCAGCCCCCATCTTTGAATTTTTGATTTTTTTTCTTTGTTTCCTTAAAGGATTGTGCCCATTCCTGCTCTTATTTTGAGCAATGGGGAACACTTATAGGCTGTGTGGTTATGAGAGATCCAAACACCAAGAGCTCCTGAGGCTTTGGGTTTGTCACATATGCCACTGTGGAGAAGGTGGATGCAGCCATGAATGCAAGACCACACAAGTTGTATGTAAGAGTTGTAGAACCAAGGAGGGCTGTCTCCAGAGAAGATTCTCAAAGACCTGGTGCTCACTTAACTGTGAAAAAGATTTTTGTCAGTGGCATTAAAGAAGATACTGAAGGACATCATGTAAGAGATTATTTTGAACAGTATGGGAAAATTGAAGTGATTGAAATCATGACTGACCGAGGCAGTGGCAAAAAGAGAGACTTTGCTTTTGTAACGTTTGATGACCATGACTCAGTAGACAAGATTGTCTACAACACCATACTGCGAATGGTCACAACTGTGAAGTAAGGAAAGCTCTATCTAAGCAAGAGATGGCTGGTGCTTCATCCAGCAAGGAGATCAAAGTGGTTCTGGAAACTTTGGTGGTGGTCATGGAGGTGGTTTTGGTGGGAATGACAACCTGATAGTCTGTTATAGGATCCAGCTTTTGTCTACACCAGTTTATACTTACAAATAAGTGGAGTGGCATTGGAGGCCGGTGAAGTGACTACTCAAAATGTCTTTTCCCTGTGTTTGTTCTTACTAGATTTTAAAGATCCAGTCTGTGCACTGACATTTTATATTAATTTTTTATACTTCCTCATACTTGGATATATTTCTAAGGAAAGGATCCCTAACATTTATCCATTTTTTTGTTGTTGTTTATTTATTTTTGAAAGAGAGAGAGAGAGAGAGAATGCACAAACAGGGGAGGGGCAGAGATAGAAGTGGGACAGGGTATCTGAAGTGGGCTCTGCACTGACAGCAGTGAGCCTGAGGAGGGGCTCAAACCCATGAGCCATGATACCATGACTTGAGCCAAAGTGGTACACTCAACCAACTGAGCCACCCAGGTGCCCCTAACATTTATCAGTTTTTACGTAACACCTCCAAAAAGCTTTTTTTTTTTTTTAAATCTAGTTTCTTAGTTTAAAGATAGTTCTACTCAAATGTGGTCTACAAATAGCTGATCAGTAAATTGTTTAGTAGCCTCAAGGGAATAATATAAATCCTTATATTTTGCTTATAAGGAAACCTTTGTAGAGCTTTCCAGTTTACTCTCACTCTCAAGTTCTCATGGTGGGCTGGTAACAAAACATTGTAGACTGGTATAGACTAGCGTTGGCTCACAGACTACAGGTAGCTTTAGTTTAGATGGACTTGCATCTTAGCACCTGTCCTGGTCAGGTAAATACTAGTTATTATCATTATTTAAAAAAATTTTTTTAACGTTTATTTATTATTGAGAGACAGAGAGGCACAGAGCATGAGCAGGGGAGGGGCCGAGAGATGGAGAGACATAGAATCTGAAGCAGGCTCCACGCTCTGAGTCGTCAGCACAAAACCCAACGTGGGGCTCAAGTTCACAAACCGCGAGATCATGACCTGAGCCAAAGTCGGACGCTTAACTGACTGAGCCACCCAGGTGCCCCAAATACTAGTTATTATTAAGAAGTTAATGGGGTTCCATTTTCAGTAATGTGGTCTTTTTTAATTGCAGTATAGTTGACACACACTGTAACATTAGTTTCATGTGTACAACATAGTGATTTGACAACTCTACGTGATGCTATGCTCACCACAATGTATAGCTACCATCTGTTATCATACAATGCTATAACAATACCACTGACTATATTCTCTACGCTGTAGCTTTCACCCCTGTGACTTAAATAAAAGCCTGTACCTCACAGTTCCCCTTCACCCATTTTGCCCTTCCCCCACTTACCTCCCCCTGACAACCATCAATTTGTTCTCTATGAGTTTGTTTCTACTTTTGTTTGTGTTTCATTTGTTCTGTTTTTTAGATTTCACAGGTAAGTGAATCATATGGTATTTTTCTTTTTCTGCCTGACTTATTTCACTTAACATAAGTCCATCCATGTTGCCAAAATGGCAAGATTTCACAATTTTATGGCTAAGTAATATTCCACTGCATATATACTCCACATCTTCCTTATTCATTCATCCATTGATGGACACTTAGGCTGTTTCCATATCTTAGCTATTGTAAATAATGCTACAATAAATATAGGATTGCATGTATCCCTTTGAATTAGCGTTTTTGCTTTTTCGGGTAAATACCCAGTAGTGGAATTATTGGATCATATGATATTCCTATTTTTAATTTTTCCACAATGGTTGTACCAGCTTACATTCCCACCAACCGTGTACAAGGGTTCCTTTTTCTCCACATCCTCACCAACACTTGTTATTTCCTGTCTTTTTTATTTGAGCCATTCTGACAGGTATGATATCTCACTGTGTTTTTGTTTCTTTTTTTTTAATTTATTTTTTTAATTTACATGCAAGTGAGTTAGCATATAGTGCAACAGTGTTTTCAAGAGTATATTCCTTAATGCCCCTTACCCATTTAGCCCATCCCCCCCCACAATCCCTCCAGTAACCCTCTATTTGTTCTCCATATTTAAGAGTCTTTTATGTTTTGTCTCCCTCCTTGTTTTTATATTTTTGCTTCCCTTTCCTTATGTTCATCTATTCTGTGTCTTAAAATTCTCATATGAGTGAAGTCATATTATATTTGTCTTTCCCTGACTGACTAATTTTGCTTAGCATAATACCCTCTAGTTCCATCCACCCAGTTGCAAATGGCAATATTTCATTCTTTTTGATTGCCAAGTAATACTCCATTGTATATATATACCATGTCTTCTTTATCCCTTCATCCACTGATGGACATTTAGGCTCTTTCCATACTTTGGCTATTGTTGATAGTGCTGTTATAAACCCATTTTTCCTTGTTGATCTTCTGTTTAGGTTATCTGTCCATTGCTACAAATGGGGTGTGAAAGTCCCCTACTATTATTATATTACTATTAGTGGGCTTCTTTAAGATTTTTATTAATTGAGGGTACCTGGATGGCTCAGTCAGTTGAGTGTCTGACTCTTGATTTCGGCTCAGGTTATGATCTCATGGTTTGTGAGATCAAACCCTGCATTGGGTTCCATCCTGATGGCGTGGAGCCTGCTTGGGATTCTATCTCTCTCCTCTCTCTCTGCTTCTTCCCCCTCACTTGTGCTTTCTCTCTCTCTTTATCTTAAAATAAAATAAACATTTAAATTTGTTATTAATTGATTTATATATTTGGCTGTTTTCACATTAGGGGCATAAATATTTGCAATCGTTAGATCTCAAAAAAAATTTTTTAATGTTTATTTTAGAGAGAGAGAGAGACAGAATGTGAGCAGGGAGGGGCAGAGAGAGAGGGAGACACAGAATTTGAAGCAGGCTCCAGGCTCTGGGCTCCGGGCTATAAGCACAGAGCTTGATGTGGAGCTTGAACCCACAAACTGTGATATCATGACCTCAGCCGAAGTCAGACACTCAACCGACTCAGTCTCCCAGGTACCTGGAAATTGTTAGATCTTCTTGTTGGATAGGCCCTTAATTATGATATAATACCCTTCTTCACCTCTTGTTACAGTCTTTGGTTTAAAATCTAGTTTGTCTGATATCAGTATGGCTACTCTGGCTTTCTTTTGGCATCCATTAGTATGATAGATGGTTCATCATCTCCTCACTTTCAATATGCAGGTGTCTTTAGGTCTAAAATGACTCTCTTGTAGGCAACATATAGATGGATTTTTTAAAAAATCCATTCTGATATCCTATGTCTTTTGATTGGAGCATTTAGTCCAGTTACATTCAGAGTAATCAGTGCTGGATATGGATTTGGTGCCATTGTATTACCTGTAAAGTTGTTGTTCCTGTAGATTGTCTCTGTTCCTTTATAGTCTTTGTTGCTTTTGGTCTCTCTTTTCTTCTCAAAGAGTCCCCTTTAATATTTCTTGCAGAGCTGGTTTAGTGTTCATGAACTCCCTTAATTTTTGCTTGTCTTGGAAACTATTTATCTCTCCTTCTATTCTGAATGATAGCCTTGCTGGATAAAGTATTCTTGGCTGCATATTTTTCCCATTTAGCACATTGAATATATCATTTCCCTTCTATCTGCCAAAGTTAGTGGTCTGCTGCTAATCTTATGTGTCTACCCTTTTAGGTTAAGGACCTTTTGCCCCTACCTGCTTTCAGAATTCTCGTTTTCTTTGTATTGTGCAAGTTTTACTTCTATATGTCTCGGTGTTGACCTGTTTTTGTTGATTTTGAAAGGGTTCTCTGTGCCTCTTGTCCTTGAATGCCTGTTTCATTCCCCAGATTAGGGAAATTCTCAGCTATAATTTGTTCAAATAAACCTTCTGTCCTTTCCCCTACTTTTCTTCTGGAACTCCTATGATATCGATATTATTGTGCTTTAAGGAGTCGGTGAGTTCCCTAAATATACATTTGAGATCTAACAGTTTCCTTCCCCTCTTCTTTTCAGTTTCATTATTTTCCATTTTTTTAAGAGAGGGAGAGAGAGCATGAGTGGGGGTGGGGCAGAGAGAGAGAGGGAGAGAGACAGAATCATAAACAGGCTGCATGCACCAGTGCAGAGGCCTACACGGGACTCCATCTCATGACGCTGAGATCATGACCTGAGCTAAAAACAAGAGCTAGATGCTGAGATACCCAGGGGCCACCATAATTTTATCTTCTATGTCACCTATTCATTTTCTGTTTCTTCCATCCTTGTTGTGATTATATACAGTCAGTTTTGCATTTCAGTTATAGCATTTTTTCTTATTTTGGCCTGGCTAGTTGTTAGGTCTTTTGTCTCTGAGGCAAGGGCTTCTCTGGTGCCTTCTATGCTTCTTTCAAGCCAAGCTAGTATTCTTATGATTGTTGTTCTAAATTCTTGTTCAGATATATTGCTTGTATCTGTTTTGAGTAAATCCATAGTTGTGATTTCTTTTTGATGTTTCTTTTGGGGACAATTCCTCCATCTCATCATTTTGTATAGGTTTCTGTCTTTTGTGTGTTATGAAAGCTTGTTATGTTTCCTGCTCCTGAGAGTAATGCTATATTAAGAAGAGGTATTACACTGTCCAGGGGCTGGTGCTTCAGGAAGTGTTTCTGGTGTATGCTGGGTGCTCTTGTGTTTGGCTGCTTTTTCCTTCAGGTTAGTTCTCCGTAGTGTTCTTTCTTGCTTGCAGTGGGGAGTTTTTGGACCTTTAACTAGGTGTGCTTTGATTTGTTAAAATAAACCTGATTAAAAAAAAAAAAAAGAAAGAAACCTGAGCTATTGATGTTCTATTGTATTCCTCTGCCTATAATCTCTTGTCCTAGGCATCCATGGGTCTGCATTTCACCTATAGCTTTCACAGGTTTTAGCACTTATCATTACCTTCTGCAGATGTTCCCAGCATGAGATATATATTATACTAGGTTTCCCTATGTGAGTTCTGAGTCAGATGAAACAGAGAACAATCCCTTCCCTGGGTAGCCAAGAGGTTAGAATGTTGAAAGTAGGTTCTACTTTGTTCCTTCCAGCCTGCAGAAAGAAAGTGGGAATTGAGCTCTTTGTCCCAAATGCCCCATGCCATCCTGGAGTGGGAGTTGGACAAAGATGAGTAAAATGTCACAACATTTCCTACCATTTTGAATGTTACTTTTCTTGACTGGATGTTTGCTTGGTGGCTATACCTCTTTGAGCAATTTCCAGAATTCCTATATAGTTATTTTTGTCAGTCTCTACTTATTGTTTCAAACATTTTTGTGGAGGAATAGGGCCTAGTCTACAATCTTACTGATGTCCTGAACAAGATTCTTCCCTTTGTATTGCAATATAATAATTCAGAGCTTGATATGTAGATGAACCTGAATACCAGAAATATCAATGTATCAGTCAAGTTACCTCGAAAAACTGAATAGTATCAGGGAAATACAAATCAAAACCATACTGAGATATCACCTCATGGCAGTCAGAGTGGCTAAAATGAACAAATCAGAAGACTATAGATGCTGGAGAGGATGTGGAGAAATGGGAACCCTTTTGCACTGTTGGTGGGAATGCAAACTGGTGCAGCCACTCTGGAAAACAGTGTGGAGGTTCCTCAAAAAATTAAAAATAGATCTACCCTATGACCCAGCAATAACACTGTTAGGAATTTACCCAAGGGATACAGGAGTGCTGATGCATAGGGGCACTTGTACCCCAATGTTTATAGCAGCACTCTCAACAATAGCCAAATTATGGAAAGAGCCTAAATGTCTATCAACTGATCAATGGATAAAGAAATTGTGGTTTATATACACAATGGAATACTACTTGGCAATGAGAAAGAATGAAATGTGGCCTTTTGTAGCAACGTGGATGGAACTGGAGAGTATTATGCTGAGTGAAATAAGTCATACAGAGAAAGACAGATACCATATGTTTTCACTCTTATGTGGATCCTGAGAAACTTAACAGAAGATCATGGGGGAGGGGAAGGAAAAAAAAGTTAGAAAGGGAAGGAAGCAAACCATAAGAGACTCTTTAAAACAGAATAAATTGAGGGTTGATGGGGGATGGGAGGGAGGGGAAAGTGGGTGATGGGCATTGAGAAGGGCATCTTTTGGGATGAGCACTGGGTGTTGTATGGAAACCAATTTGACAATAAATTTCATATTAAAAAAAGAAAAACTGAATAGTATATATATTTATCTTATAGAAATATATTTATATTATATATTTTATATATAAATATTGATAAACATAGATATAGCTGATATAGATATAGATGATATAGATATAGATGTATCTCCCAAATCTTTATCGCTGAAAGGTCTGGGTCATTAATATTCCTGCCTGAATAGTTTTCCATTGACTTTAATTAGAGGTCATGATAGTACTAAGTGATGCCCTAAGTTATCTTCTCTATTTTAGACATACTCTTTCTTAGCATCACTGTGTAGTAGCAGCTCAATTGCCCTTGATAATCATGATCAATCACTCCAGTCAGTACAATAATTACTATCTTTGAGTGTTTAGAGGCATGACGAGCCAAAGTGGGTGGGTAGTAGTCTTAAATTCCATTTCAATGGAATCATTGCTGTGTCTTCTAGTGAAAGCATTCCTTTCTTTGGAACTGATACCTCTAAGCCACATAGCATAAGGTCATGTGGATAGGGAGCAAAAATGTTGCTAGTGGATCCCTAAATAGTGAGTGGTGTCACTTCCATTTCCACATCCTTGATTTCTGAACCTGTAAATCCTGGCTATGAGAGAAATGGCAGCATATATTGGACTCTGTTTAGAGCCCCCTGGAAAACATTGCCCCAAATCTGCAAGGGATTAGCACCTAGATGGCACTTTGAGTCTTCAAAAGGTCATTCTTCATTCTATCAAGCCAGCTCCTTCAGAATAATGAAGAACATGGTAAAACCAATGAATTGAATGCCCATGAACACCTTGCCATACTTTATTTGCTGGAAATGAGTTGCTTGATCAGGAGCAATGCTGTGTGGAATACCATAATAGTAGGTATTGCATTCTGTAGTCCATAGATGTTGTTTGGCAGAATCATTGGCAAAGGCAAGTACATATCCAGAGAAAATGTCTATTCTAGTTAGAGCAAAACGTTGCATGTTCCATAATGGAAGCAAGTCCAATATAATTAACGTGCCACAGGTATCTGGATGATTACCCCAGAGAATATTGTCATATCAGGGACTCAATGGTGGTCTCTGCTGTTGGCAAATTGGGAACTCATCAGTGGCTGTAGCTAGGTTGAGATTAGTGGGGAGAAATCTATGTTGCTGAGCCTATGTATAATCTCCACCCCTGTCATCATGGCCACTTTGTTCATGAGCCCATTAAGCAAAGAGGCTGATAGGTTTCCATAGGATGAGTCATCTTATCCACTTTATTAAAAGCATCCCTTTCTGAGGTCACCTTTTGATGGGCATTTGCATGGGACATAAATATCTTTACATTTTTGTCCCCAGAGAATTCTGTCCACACACCTATTCCCCAGTTCTTCTTGCAACCAACTTTTCAGTCATGTTCCTTTCAAGTCCATCCAGTCAAAGCACTGGCCATAGCCTATGAATTGGTATACAATCACACCTCTGGTAATCTCTCCTTCCAAACAAAATGTACAACCAGCTGCATTACTGGGAAGATTTTCCCTCACAACTGTCCTTAGGAGATGACCTTGAAAGGGGCTGTCATGCTGCTATTCACTTTTGTAGTGCCTATGTACTATGCAGAGCTATCTATAAACCAAGCCTGACTTTTCTCTTCCTTAGGCAACCATGTGCAGGGAATTCATAAATCCAGGCTGGGAGAGATTAGGTAAAAATGTAGAAGGAATTGGGGCAGTGGACATTTGATCCATTTCCTCACATAATTTACACATGTCTTCAGAGCCTGGTTGAGCCCAATACCATTATATTTGGTGATGGAGTGCTGCTATATACAACCAACTTTATGGTTTGGTGAGTTGTACAAACCTAGTTCATTATGGGCAATTCAGATGGGGGACAAGTTATTCTCAATTGATGGCAGAACTTTGCCCCTAAATCCTGTGTGCACACTGTTATTCACACATAGGGGTCTCTGCCAAAGGCTCCAAAGAGTAGCTATATCTGTCACAATTCAAGCATGCGTGGACCTGCAAGATCATATAGTCCAAGTGGCAAAGCAGCTTGTAGCCAGCCTGTACCTGTAGTTCTCTTGTTCTTGGCCCTGCTCAAAACTAACGGTTTTTCAGATCACTCAGTAAATGAGCTAGAGTACCACACATAAATGAGGCATATGCTGACCCCCAAATCCAAAGTGGACAACTAGGCATTATGCCTCTTTTGTGGCTGTAGGAGGGGTCAGATGTAACTACTTACCTTTCACATTAGAAAAGGTATGTTAACATGCCCCAGAACACTGGACCCACTACAAATTTCATTTAGGTGGAAGGCTCCTGAACTTATCAGATTTATTTCCCACCCTCTAACACACAAATGTCCTACCAACAAGTCTGTAACAGTTGCTACTTCTTGATCACTAGATCTAATAAGCAAAATGTCATGAATGCAATGTACCATTGAATGTCTTGTCGTAGGGAAAGGTGATCAATATTTCTGCAAACTAAATTATGACATAAGGCTGGAGAGTTAATATACCCATGAAGTAGGACAGGGCAGGTATATTGCTGGTCTTGCTAGTTGAAATCAAACTGCTTCTTGTATTCTTTATCAACAAGTATGGAAGAAAAAAGCTTTTGCCATATTGATAGCTGCACTCCAGGTAACAGGAAATATGTTAATTTTTTCAAGGAAACCACATCTGGCACAGCGGGGTCACCCTCCTGATTAAACTTATGATACTCCACTGCCATTCATCAAGACTTATCTGTTTTTTGCATATACCAAATAGGCAAGTTGAAAGGGGATGTTGTGAGAAACACTACCTCTGCATCCTTATGTCTTTGATGGTGACACTAATCTCTTTATTCCCTCCAGGAATGCACTATTGCTTTTGGTTAACTCTTTTCCTAGGTAAAGGCCTTTCTAGTGGCTTCCACTTAGCCTTTCCTACCACAATACCCCCCACTCCACAGGTCAAGGAACCAATGTGAGGGTTCTTCCACTTGCTGAGTAGGTCTATTCAGATTATGTATTTCGGAGTTGGGGGAAGTGACTAAGTTCAAGACTCACAAGGCCTGCTGTGAGAATGACCTGAGCTAAAACTTCATTCATCACCTAACCTCCAGACTGTGACCGGTAGCCCACAGTGCAGTTTTGGGTCTCCTGGAATTAGTATCAGCTCAGAGCCAGTGTCTAGTCTTCCCTCAAATATCTGATTATTTCCTCTTCCCCAGTGCATAGACACCCTAGTAATATGCCATAGGTTCCTTTAGGGAAAGCTGGGACAAAGATTAACAGTATAATTTTTTTGCAATATACCAGTGTCATTCATAAAGTGGATCCAGTCCCCATTTTGTTCATAGGGTCTTGGGTCTATAAACTGGCTCAAGTCTGGGAATTGACTGAGGAGGCTCTGTTTGGGTGATTCCATTTAGAACTCTGCTCACTAGATCTAGAACACTTCTGCTTATATAGATCAAATAAGGGTTGAGTAGATTGCCCATTTGTTTAAATTTTAGGGACATCATCCATGGTCAACTAGCCATTGCCAGTCAGACTATTGTGATTAATGCTTTAAGTATGCTGTCCATTATGGCAACCCTGCATTTGGTGATTAAGTGCCTCCTCTTGGACCCTGCCACCCCAGGTTACAATGATCTACATTGCCTTTAGGAGTCCTAGTTCAGGGCCCCTGGGTGGCTCAGTCGGTTAAGCATCTGACTTTGGCTCAGGTCATGATCTCGAGGTTTGTGAGTTCAAGCCCTACATTGGGCTCTGTGCTGATAGCTTGGAGCCTGGAGCCTGCTTCAGATTCTGGGTCTCTCTCTCTCTCTCTCTGCTCTTCCTCCACTTGAGCTCTGTCTTTGTCTCTTTTTCTGAAAAATAAATAAACATTAAAAAAAAAAAGAGTTGCAGTTCAGGGTAGTACTTCTCATGGTAATTCCTGACCTACAGAGAAGAGTGACCACAGAGTTCTTCAAGGAAGCTGGGGTTCCCCTCACTGAAAGATGTGTCCTCTAGACCCTCTTAACATGAATAAGCATGTATTATAAGACAAATCTATCCTAACATTCTAATTTCCCTAAGCCTTTGGGTATCTTCCTCTACATTATATGAAGGCAATTCTGGCATTTCAAATTTCTTTAGTGTAGACCACATTTTAGTCCATGTTTCAGTCAACCAAAATACAACCTGTTAGAACCTTGTCTATCTCCTTAAGCTACAATATTGAGTCCAGAATCTCTTCTAGTGGGCTCATGTCAATAACTATAGACTCACCCAACTTTACATTTCTTCTACCATAATTCCAGACCCCTAATGTTCATTCCCACACATATTGCCTGGATTTCTTTATTCTTTCTTTCTTTCTTTTTTTTTTAAATTTTTTAAAGGTTTATTTATTTTAGAGAGAGAGAGAGAGAAGTGGAGAGAGATAGAGACACAGAATCTGAAGCAGGCTTCAGGCTCTGAGCTGTTAGCACAGAGCTGGTCATGGGGCTTGAACTCACAGGTCATGAGATCATGACCTGAGTTGAAGTCAGACACTCAACCGACTGACTGAGCCACCCAGGTGCCCCACATGTTGCCTGGATTTCTGTCTGTATAAATTAGAAAAATCATGCAGTGCTTTTGGGGTGAAGCTCACTCCTAATGGTTTACATTATCAATCTTACCTTTCAGGGCCTGCTGGGACTAGAGTGTAGTTATAGGTCTATAAGCAAATGAGCGAGGGGTAGGAATCAGTCCTGAGAGGGGAATCAGCAGTGTCTTACAAGGTGACTACCTCAGGGGAGGCCATTAAAGTGTCCACAGGCAAAGCAGGGTTAACTTCCTCAGATGGGGGTCAAAGGACTGATTCTACTGTTAAAGAAGACTGTGCAGAATTTGGGAGTTCAATGTCTCTAGTTATCAGGATCTGCCCATATGTTCCTATTCCAATTTTCAGGATCCCACTCCTTTCCAATAAATGCCCTCACTTTAACAGCAGACATAATATCAGGTTGGGAATTCAATTTGTAATTTATCCACTTGCGAGATGAGACTGCAGGTTTGGTGTTTGGAAAGTTAAGCTCTGGCAACAGAAGATGAATTTTTGTTTCAGAGCAGACAGAAATTTTCAGGTGATTTATGTGGCCCTTGAGCTGGGAAGTTGAATCCCTGAGCCCATCCTTTCCTTTCCTTAATTTGCCTAACACAATTAGCAGCAAACAGTCAATCTTACTATGTTTGTTAGTTTGATGAAAGTGTTCTAATATATCAAATACATGGTCACCTATGTACTTTGCCTTTTATAAGTATTTGATTAGAGTATCCAGTTGTGACATTCTGAGTATCTCTACTGCCATGGATTGTCAAGTGCCCTTTTTACTACTTAAAATAAAGTCATTAGTGCTTTTAAATCTTATCAGATTGAAGAACCAATTCCAGAAACCCCATAATCATTTCAGGCCTTAATAAATATTAAGGAATTA
The DNA here is from genome assembly GCF_014898765.1 of Herpailurus yagouaroundi. Taxonomy (NCBI): domain Eukaryota; kingdom Metazoa; phylum Chordata; class Mammalia; order Carnivora; family Felidae; genus Herpailurus; species Herpailurus yagouaroundi. The sequence continues at coordinate 581,334 of NW_024412610.1, forward strand.
GCTTATACAATTGTAGAGAGTGGCAAGCACGAACCCTGTATATGTTATCAGAATGGAAATTCAGACAGGAGTTGGTGTGGCAGTTCTGAGGCAGAATTTCTTCTTCTCTGGAAACCTCAGTTTTTGCTCTTAGGGCCTTCAACTGAGTAGAATAGGCCCACTCACATTATCAAGGGTAACCTCAATTTACTTAAAGTCAAATGATTTCAGATGTTAACCATATGTGCAAACCCAATCCTAACATGTACAAAATGTCTTCACATTACCACTTAGATTAATGTTATTAAAAAACTGGGTGCTATAGCCTAGTCAAGATGACATAAAACTAATCAGCATACATAAAGTATGAAAAGGAGATAATCGTTCAGTGTGTGAGAAAATAATAAAAATTTAATTACTACCTAAGCTCTAAGTTGTTTCATTGATTTGTGTTTAGCAAATGTGGGGATAAAAGAAATAGTAAACCAAAATTTATGTCCCTTAAAATTTCAATAAATTACAAAAATCCCTTCATGGGTGGCACTGTGTATACCCATCACATCCATCTGGTTTCACATGTAGAGACATTAACATTGGTTAGTGGGTTCAGGTGATGACCACCTTATATCCAACCACTATAAAGTCCCCTCATCACTCTTTCAACTAATAGTCAAATATCCACTGATGATCTTTACCTATACTCATTACTTCATTAGGGGCTATAAAAGGATGATTTTTCTCTCATTCATTCTGAATTTGTTAATTGGAATCCTGTTGGAAAGATGATGCTTCCCCATCATTAATTTGGGTCCTCTGAAATAAATTTCTGACCAAAAAAAAAATAGGATAATGGCTTGAATTCCCTATTTATTTGTTTATTAAAGTGAGTTTGTAAACAAAAACAAAAAAGAAAAAATATATAAAACAAAACAAAAGAAGAAAAAGGAGTTTGTGCCAAAAGTGATAAAAGGTTCACTTATATTTTACTAATTCAAGTGTAAAACACACGGATCATCAGTAACAGCTTAATTTTCACAAAATTAACACACCTCTTTTACAACCCATAGGTCAAGAAATAGAACATTACCAGCACCACAGAAAGCCTTCTCACACACCCCTCAATCATTGAGCTCTTCTTCCTGCCCCCAAATAACCATTAATCTGAATTTTAGCAACAGATTACTTTTTTCTGTTTAAAACTTTATATAGATGGAATCATACATTGTGTGTTGTGTGCATAACAATATTATTTGTGAGATTCATCTGTGTAATTGTGGGTAGCTGTATTTTGTCCATTTTTGTTACTTGTGTAGCATCCTATTATGTGAACATGAGTCAGTTTATCCACTGTACTGCTAATAAATTTTGGGATTGTTTCCATCTTTTGACTATCACAACCAAAACTGTTTTGAATACATCGATGTTTCACATTTTGTTGTTGTTGTTGTTGTTGTTGTTGTTATATACCTAAAAGTGGAATCCACAAGTATAGGGAAGGTGAATCTTTATCTTTGGAAGATAAGGACAAGCCAATTTTCAAATTGGTTGAACCTATTTATTCTTTTCAACAGCAGTGCTCAGCTCTTTCACATCCTTGTCAACAGCTGACATTGACAGATTTTCTCATTTAGAACATTATGGTTGGTGCGTAGTGGCTTTTAATCTTGGGGAATTTTTTTTTGACTCAAAGGACACCGAGTCTATATGCTCAATGTGGAAATAAAAGGATGTCACTGGATCATTTCATGAGGTCATGTACTGCTTATAGACTTGCTCTTAAGGTCAGTCACTAGACTGGAACTTACAGGCAAACCACAGACTGAAGATTCTAACTAAAGAAGGGAGTAAAAATATTAAAAAAAACAAAAAACAAAAGAAGGGAGTAAAGACTATGCCTTACTTTGTCATGCACTATATTGCAGAGAGAGAGAGTTCTTTTGCTTCAGGTTAAGGAAAGTCAAGGTGAACTATCATGGCCCAGGGTAGTGATAAAGAGCTGATGGAAATGATTAAGGATGCTGCAATACGTAGAGTTACACACTGTGAACCAGTGGTGTCTAAATGCACTAGATAGTGTCAGTTCCCATGGTGAATTTCCTTCAGTGAAAAAGCCTGGGGGAAGAGGCAGGCCTCAGAAAAAGGCTTAAGATGGTAATAATAAAACAACAGCCAAAATAATACTATCTAACAATTATATAGTGCTTTGCACATGTTAAGACATTTCACCCTTTTAATAAATGACTGTGGTGTCTTTTCCAGTTTTCAAGATGAGCATACAGGTACAGAGAGTTTAATTCACTTATCTAAGGCCACACAAAAAGTAAATGGCGGAGCCTGAATTAGAACCCAGGCAATCTTGCCTCAGGGCTCTGCTCCTGACTCTGTACTATCCATAGAATCAGGTTTGGGGGTTGGGGGATTCATGCAGAGAGATTCTGGGAAAGGAAGAAAAGGAAAAGGGGACAGGTAATCTTATGATCCAACAGACTTAAAAAAAAAAAAAAAAGCATGTCTGGACTAATGGGATGCATCCCACCCTGTTGCTGAAAATAAAATAATGAAAGCCTGAACATGTCTAGGTTCAGATCTCAAAATCTTCAGTGCACATTGAGCATAATGGCTCGGTAGGGAAGCCCAACTTAGCAGAGATCCAAATGGTGGGGACTGCAAATCATCCTGGGAATTACCCTTAGTTTTTACACACCTGTGTCAGGTATTTTTGATTGCTTTAGCAAAGCACAGATGACACAGAATTATGTCTAGTTTCCCCTGGGTTTTGAGGTTGTAGAGAAGCCAATCAGGTTAGTTAATAATCTACATTTATATTATCCACACCAGTGGGTAGGGACCTTGTATTTGGCCCCAAGTCCAAGGCATTCAGAGGCCAGACCATGAGGTTCCAAACCCTCCTTCTGCTCCACTCTGGAGCCCGTTTACTGATTATGGTAAATCTGGAGTCATTTTACTGATTAAGCTCACTATGGGCTGGTGAGCATGGAGTCTGGAGAAACTGATAACGAGGAAGGAGGAGCAAAGGAAGGCTATCTGAGTGGGTGCTTGGGCAAAGAGAATAGCCCATCTCTACTTCCTCCCAAAGTCCTGGACATCTCCTCTTCCCTACACCTTTCTACCCTTTCTGTCCTCGTCCCCTAGCTCTCTTTCTTCCCTACTTGCCTTGTCCATCAACAAAAATAAATTGCCTTTCCTTGGAGAAGAGTTCACTCTATGAAGTAGGGAGAGCAAGAAGGATTGCCTGGGGCTGGAGCAGCTGGATGACCTTGATGGTTCACCTAGAGTGTCCCAGGATCAAGTGTCCAAGGTAGAATGGGCCAATGACTGCTCCATGGGTAAAGAGAAGCCTCAGGGAAGACACTTACAGAGCCATGTTTGCATTTGAGCATCTCCAGTTTAAGGAGGCAGATGTGAAGCAGAACCCTGCCCTCAGGGTTGCCCTCTCCCTAGGACTTTTTCCAGGCTTTTACTTTCCACCCCCCACCCCACCTCCTTCAGTTTCTTCTGATTGTTCTCATGACTCATATGCACTTTTGTTGGGATTAGATCTTAGGATTCTGGAAAAGCCCATCAAAGTTAGTGGAGGTTTGTGTTTATAGAAGTGGGTGGGGATTTCAGAGTTGGTTCTCCACAGATATTGAGATGTCTGGAGAAGTTGGTGCAAGCAGTTCCTAACCATCCTTCTACTCATTTGGGGATCCCTGACCCTGACTGAAACCCAGGCCGTCTCCCTAACTCTGGTCCCTTCTGTCCACCCTGTCCCTCTCCTGGCCTCTCTGTCTTTCTGTCCCTCTCATCTGTCCCAGCTGCACAAAGCAATAACAGGCCCCCAGGGATGCCTCTCTGGACAAAGGTGGGGTGCAGAAGGGAGCCCAGGGAGCAGCAGAGCCAGAAGGGGGGAGGGTGGGTTCACAGCCCACTCCCTGTTGGACCCCAAGGTAACTGTTTCCACCCCTGGCACTCACTGCCTGGTGTATTTCCACACCATGTCTGTCCACCTGGCATAAGCAAGCCTGGCTTCCTGCCACTGCCTTCATGGACCACAAACAGTTCCGGCACTTGGACAGGCTACTGTGCTCATCACAGCATGAGCTGTGGGCAACGTGGCTGGAGGACAGGAGACCTAACTATTGAGATCAGAAGGATAAGGGTACAGAAATACTTCTGTAGTGTTAGCGGTGCCAGCAGAGTTTGGACTGTCCAGCAAGGTTTGTGAGTGATGTCGAGATTCTTGTAAGGACAAGCTGGGCTTTCCCAACTTTAGACCAAAGGGTTTTCACCATGTTGTGTCCCGGGAATGCACTGACCACCCTTCCCCCTCCCAGCCTGGGAAATGTGTGTAGCATTTTGCTTCAGCTGTCATATTCAATCTGGTTTGTCACTGATTCTTGGTCCCTGGTCTCAGTCTTATAGATGTTGGTGACCCCAATGGGAGCTTCTCCAGGGGACACTTTTAGCCCCTTAGAATGGTGAGGATTTGATCTCTCTGAAGGAGGACTAACAGTATGGACGATGGCAGGCAGGTTGGCTACTGAGGCCAAGGACGATGGAGGAAAGATAATGGAAAGATCTTTTGCAAAGATCCTGAGGTGCTACTTGACTCGTGTGTGGGCTCACAACTCCACTTGGAGGTCACAAATGAGCTGCTGCTGCCCTAAGATTCTGGGGGGATCCCACCACCTCCACGGTCACCCGTTGGGGAAGGAAAGAGTCCTCTGTTGGCCTCACTCAAGGGAGGGTGGGGACAGGACTGACCCCTGCATCCACCTCTTGTCCCGACAGATAACTGGGCTATGTGAGATTTCAGACATATTTTCTGTGGGTAGCTTGCCTAGAATGACCCCAATTCCATTCATGTCCTTTTTAATGAAAGATCCTGAGGTTTGAGTAAGGTCAGAGAAAGGAGTGAGAGAGAAGAAGGGAAAGTCAGTGACCGCAGAGAAACAGAAGGTCCCTTTGGGCCTCATAATTGAATATGGGACCAAGTATACACGGGAGACTCTTTGTCCTTCCCCTCTGTCCCCAGCGTTCCCCTCTTAGACCTGTGATCCTTACCTTGACCTTGTGAGCTGGTGCCCACTCTGATGTTGCCCCATCTGGATTGGCTTTCAACACTGTACTCTAACATTCAGCCTAGAGAGTAGTTTGTCTTCTGACTACTGGTTAGGGAGGTAATTTAGGAACTCATGATCCCACTGAGAACAACTGAGAAAGCCTGATGAAACGTGGTTTATCTTATTAAAAATTTCAACATGTAGACACAGTGAAGAGGCCCAGCCAACATCTAGGAGAGGACTGTAGCCTGGAGAGGTGAGGTCAGGGAGCCCAGAGCTCCAGATTCACTTTTGCTCTGAGGACATCAGCCAAGACTGAGGAGATAAGCAAGAAATCCATCCGAGCTTTTGGCTGCTTTGTGGTGCTGAGCAGAGAAAGACGTGAAAGCCTGGTGCCCAACAGGAGTGAGACCCTAATAGACTAACCCCCACAGTAAGTGGTGATTCTAAAATGCTGCTTCCTGGGGCGCCTGGGCGGCTCAGTCAGTTGGGTGGCCGACTTCACCTCAGGTCATGATCTCACGGTTCACAAGTTCAAGCTCCGCATTGGGCTCCATGCTGACAGCTCAGAGCCTGGAACCTGCGTCAGATTCTATGTTTCCGTCTCTCTCTGCCCCTCACCTGCTCATGCTCTGTCTCTCTCTCTCTCAAAAATAAATTAAAAAAAAATTTAAATGATGCTTCCTCTAACCAGAAGAGACTCTTTAAAAAATTTTTTTTTAAATATGAAATTTATTGTCAGATTGGTTTCCGTACAACACCTAATGCTCATCCCAACAGGTGCCCTCTTCAATGCCCATCACCCACTTTCCCCTCCCTCCCAGTCCCCATCAACCCTCAGTTTGTTCTCAGTTTTTAAGAGTCCAGAAGAGACTCTTTTTAAAAAAATTTTTTTTTAAGTTTCTTTATTAATTTTGAGAGAGACAGAGACAGCGTGAGTGGGGCAGGGGGAGAGAGAGAGAGAATCCCAGGCAGGCTTTGTGCTGCCAGTGCAGAGCTGACGAGGGGCTTGGACTCACAAAACTGTGAGAACATGACCTGAGCCGAAACCAAGAGTTGGCCGCTTAACCAACTGAGCCACCCAAGTGCCCCAAGAGACTCTTAATGATGCAGAGAGCAAACTGAGGGTTGCTGGAGGAGAGGTTGGTGGGGGATGGGTTACACAGGTGATGGGTATTAAGGAGAGTACTTGGGATGAGCACTGGGTGTTATATACAAGTGATGAATCACTAAAATCCACAATAGTATATGTTAACTAACTAGAATGCAAATAAGATTTTCAAACAAGCCATTTTTTTTCTCAGTTGAGTTGTTGTTAACTAACAGTTCAGACTTTGAGGAACACTACGGCCACACTAGAAGACCAAGGTGGTGTTTTGGTTTTTTGGTTGGCTTGTTAGTTATTTAGTCCTCTGCGAGGGTCACATAAAAACTGATAAATGTTACAGACTCTCTCCCCAGAGTACTTTCATGCAGAGGGAAATAAAAACGTTAACATGACATGTCAGTGCACGCAGAGGCCCCCTGAAGTCTTACAGACCTAGGTGTTCTGTTGTCAGAGACAACGGGTGACGACATCTTGAATAATCATTTCAACACCCCCAATACCTTTCCGTATATTTGTCAGCATAAACTGGAGTAGACAAAAGCTGGTCTAATAGTATCAGGGGAATGAGAGGAGAGATGCCATCTATTGGCTTGTTCTTTCGGCCGAACCTGAGTGCCTGCAGGGCACCGGATCAAGCTGCAACCTCAGGTCTGTGCTCTGAGAACAGCAATCAGCCATCCTTTCTCCAGCCCTCGCCCCCAGCACCTGAACTGCCGTCCTGTTATTCGACTCTCACATTGAGAGTCTTCTTAGGAGGTAGAAGCCACCTCTCTGCATAGAAAAGGAAAATCTATTTTCCTACCATTCTTCCAGTTAGACAGCACGAGGCTCCACCAGGCAGCTGACCATGTGCTGGCCCTGACTCAGGAGGTGGTGTCAGCAAGGCTAACACTGTGCAGAAAGCATTTGCACAGGAGCCGTGTGGGCAGTTACTACCTCCTGTTGCCAGGAGCAGCAGCAACGTCAGTCCTGGACTCAGGGCCCAGTGTCCTGCATCAGGGGAGTCGGTGGTGTGACAGGTGATGTCTGTGCAGAGCAGTGGGGGCAGTGGGTTCCTGTGTGGGCTTCAACCTAGGGTGGGATTGTGTATTCCATTCCTGGCTCTGTAGCCCCAAGCCTGCACTGTGGCCTTCCCCAACATAATCTCATATTTAGAAAAAAGTTGGATTCCATTGTTTGCTCCAAAAAATTGATCAGGGGAGTAGTTGCAGAGAGCAAGCATTCAGAGGTGTTTGTCACACTGAACCGTGAACCACTCCCTAGTCCTCCCACTCGTCTAGACCCCAGGATACAACAATGACATGTGTCTCACAACATCACGTCTCCTATTGACAAGGTATGTGCTCCCCTCTCTTTACAAGGGAAAAGAAAACGTATTTAAATGTGGTTTTAATGCCCCTCCCCAGGCTGGCTGCTCTGATCGCTGACCTCACTGGCTCCAGATCTGGCTGAGCGCCAGGCTTCTCACAAAACGCACAGGCCTCTCCCCAGATCCACAGAGTCCTCGGTGCAAGATCAAGGAATCGCTTATTTAACGAGCCCTGCAAGTGAGGCCGATGCATAGCCGTGTGGGAATCCTCATCTCCATTCTTGCTACTGAAAGTGTGACGTAAAGACCAACAGCAGCGCCTTGTCCTAAACGCAGAATCTCATACTCTACTCCACACTTTGTGAGCCTTAAGACGGTGTTTGGGGGAGTCCTGTGAACCGGGAAGTTTGGGACTCCCTGGTCTAGGTGCCTTTAAGTGGAGCCAGGACTGTGCAGACTGCTCTAAGTGTGGGGTCTGATCAGATCTTTTGGAACTGGGGGTCCAGGGTTTGGTCCTTTTTCCTTTTTCTTCTATGGCCATCACCCCCTTGGTGACCGCATCTATGCTGAAGGCTCTAAACATCATCTACATGGTGTCACCTCCAAAATCGGCTTCTCTAGCCCAGACATTTCTCCTAAATTCCATACTCATCCATGCTCATCTGACTGCCAAGTTGATTCTCTCACATTTCTAATAGACATCTCATCTCATCATCTCTTCACTGACTGTCTGTGATGCCCCTCCCCAAATATGCTCCTTCCAGAATTTTCCCCATCTCTGCTGACAGCAACTCCATCTTTCCACTTGCATAGTACAGAATTTTGGGGTCCTCCCTGGCTCCTCTTTCTCATACCCAAGATCTAATTCATTAGATTGTGCTGTAAGGTCCATTTACAGATTGTTTCCAGAATCCCATCACTTCACACTCTTCCCGCTGCTCACACCCCAGTGGAAGGAGCAGACATCCCCAGCCTGGAACACTGAGCTGGTTTCCTACTGCTTTTCCCATGCTTCACCTGCCCCTTGCCTCCAATTCTGTTCTCAGCACAGCAGATAAAGTGATCTTTTCAAAGAGAAGCTATCCCATGTCCCTCTTTTTAAATTTTTGATTAAAAAAATTTTTTTTTTATTTTAGAAAGAGAGAGAGCATGCATGAGCAGGGGAGAGGGGCAGAGGGAGAGAGAGAGAGAGAGAGAGAGAGAGAGAGAGAGAGAGAGAATCCCAAGGAGGTTCCACACTCAGCACAAGGCCCAATGTGGGGCTCAATCCCATGGCTCTGGGATGATGACCTGAGCTGAAATCAAGAGTTGGATGCTCAATGGATTGAGCCACCCAGGTGCCCCACCATGTCCCTCTTTTGCTCAAACTGTGTTGTAATTCCCATCACACTCAGAGCAAAGGTCAAAACCCTTTTGATATCCTCCAAGAGTACCGGGTCTGACCATACTTGTATTTCATCTCAGTTATTCTCTGCTCTAGCCATACTGGTCTCCTGTCTCCTCCCAGAACACGCAGACACACCCACCCTCATGCATTCACACTGGAATTTCCATGGTCTGGAAAGACCTTGCCCCAGACAATCTCATGGATAATTCCTGGGTCCATCAAATCTTTTCTCAAAGCTCACCTTTTTAGGGAGGTCCACAGGGAGCACCCAAATTAAAACAGCCATCTCTTGGCAGAAGACATGAATAGATGTTTTTCCAAAGAATACAGATGACCAACAGACACGTGAAAAGATGCTCAATGTCACTCATCACTAGGGAAATACAAACCAAAACCACAATGAGTTATCTATCACCCCACACGTGTCAGAATGGCTAAAATAAAAAACACAAGAAATAACAAGTGTTGGCAAACAAGGATGTGGAGAAAAAGGAACTCTCGTGCGCTGTTGGTGGGAATGCGCACTGGTGCAGATGCTATGGAAAACAGTATGGAAATTCCTCAAAAAGGTAAAAATAAAATTATCAGATGATCTAGTAATCTTATTACTGGCTATTTACCCAAAGAAAATGAAAACACTAATTTGAAAACTATATTTATTGCAGGCATTATTTACAATAGAAAGTGTCCATCGATAGATAAATGGATAAAGAAGCTGTGGTATATATACACAGGATGGAGGTGGCCCAGCCCCATCTCTGCTGGCACAGAAAGGCAGGTCAGGGAAGAGAACACAGGTCAGAGTGGGCAGGGCTCAGGGTGGATGGGCCAGTCTCCCTACTTCCTCTCATTATGCTAATAGGAACACAGACACATTCAGATGCCCTTTGCAGAAAGAGAAGTCAGGGACACCGATGGCACAAGGCGGGAAAGCAAACAAATCTTGTTATCACTCAGTCCCCTACAAGGCTGCTGGCTCACACTGTGAAAGAAAATAATCATGAACAGATTCAGATCACTCACTGTAAGTGGTGACAATCTCACCCCACTGCATGCTCAAAACGTCCCACTCAAAGAATTCTCATAACCCAGTCGTGTTCCCTCTGTCCAGCCCCTCCCCACTTGAGGTCCTCCAGGATCTTACTTTAGCAGCCATGGGAGACACTTCAGAGCCCTGGGTACGGTCACTGCCCGGGTTAATACAAACAGGATGTGATCAGGAGATGAGACTAAAGGAGGAGCTATGGAGTGGGTGAGCTCCCCATGGGATCCTGTCTACACTATCCCAGGGTCTCAGGGATCACCCCCTGCATACTTACTTGCAGACTGAGTGTAGCTGCCTCCTTTTCCACCTGTAGGAAGAAAACACCGTGTTTGAGGCCATTTAGGAGGCAGGGCCATGAGGTCCTAGACCTAGTTCTGAACCCCAGAGAAACTTCCAGAAATGTGGCTACAGATTGAGGGCAGGATCAGGAAACATGAAGAAAGTACCTGTGTGGGGAATGGACAAACCGCCCTCCTATAGTTTGTCCTCAGCAGGGGCCTTCCTCTCTGTCCTATGACTGCTGTGAATCAGGTCCGCATCACCAGATTCATCAAGGTGAAACATTTGTCCTTCATTTTCACGTGTTTTACTACAAAGAAATTGTTAGCATTCCACTCCACACTGGACGAGCACATGTGTGTGGGTGGTACTTCCCATTAAGTGGGATAGGAAAACTCAGAGTATAGCCTCTCCCTGCCTGAGTGCTTCTTTCTCCAGATCACAGCTCTAAGCAGCACAGTAACCACAGGAGAACCAGACCAGCAACGATGTCCATGATGAGAGGAGGAGGCTCTGGGAGAGAAGGGAGGGACCCTGTACCCCAGGCATAAGCCCCTACCTTGCCGAAGTTCTTCAGAAGGGACATCTCCCCGAGAAGAGGCTCTGTGCCCAGGTTTCCCTCCTTACCCCATCTCAGGTCGACGGGCTCCTGTAGCCCCTCGTGCCGCACACGGCATGTGTATGTCTGCTCCTCTCCAGGGGGCACCACCACAGCCACCAACTTCTGGAAGGTCCAGTCCCCTGCAGGCCTGTGTCCAGGAGCTCTGAGTCCTGGGTCAGGTCCTCCCCATCACGCTGCCAGGGTAGAAGCCCAGGGCCCAGCACCTCAGGATGACATCACTGTCAGAGACGGGGTAGTGGGTTACCTGTGTCTTTGGAGGGTCTGAGGAGAAGGGTCAGAAAATAAAAAAAAATTCATGTCTGTCTTGGGCCACTGCAGCGGCATTCATGTGACCATCCTGAGAAAGGACAGTTCAACTGGGGTGGGAGAAGGGAGCAATAACCCAGACACCAGCCTAGGCATAGACATCTTGGATGATCTCTTCTTGTCTGGAAAGTTCTTTAATTAGGACAAGATAGCCTAAGGTAGGAGGCAGATCTGGGGGCGGGGCGGAGAAAAAGTATTTCTGGTCCCGACCTGAGGCCCAGTGACTCAGAAAAGCTGGAGTCCGAATTCAAACACATTGGTTTTGGGGTAGAGAACAAAACTAAGAAAGTCCCCATGGTTCCTAAAGCCGCTGCCGGAGTCGCTGATCAGTCACTTCAGAGATGGTTTCCCCCTCCATCCCCGGGGGATTGCATTCCTTAATCGTCCAGGGAGAAGCGTGGGCACTCTGGACAGGGTGCTCTTTGGTACCCAGTCTGAACACCAGAGCTGCTTCCTTCCTCTCTCCACCCCTGGAGTGGGGGGCGGGGGGCATTCTGGCATCAGTCCCATTGATCTCTGCTAATAGAGAGACACTGGCCCCAGGCTGAGGGAAGACTGGGGAAGTTCCTTGCCCCCTCATCCCTGCGAGCTGCGGCATCTGCTCTCTGTTCTGCAGCTGCCTGCGGAGACCCTCCACCCACTCTCCGTCCAGGTGGTTCCTCCAGCCCTCGGCCACACCGGCCACTTCCCACTTGAGGCGGGTGATCTGCCGGCTGAGGAGCGCAGGTCCTCGTTCAGGGCCCCGTAATCCGCGCGGTTCTTGGAGAATTGACTGTACCCGCGGGGGACCCGCCTGTCCCGCCCCACTTCTCATCCAGAAAGCCCCAGTCCCGGTGAGACCCTGGCGCCGCCCCCGCGAGAAATCCCTGGGTTGTTCTGGAACTGAGCCTGTTCAGCTTAAATTGGAAACAAAACCCGAGCAAACAAAACCGGGCTCTTTCCCGGTCTAGGGGCTTGTCGGTGGACCTCGGGGTGACCTTCGGACCTGGAAATGAGGGCGGACATTGGGATGGGGGTCGTGACCTGGACTCGGGCCCGCTCACCGGACTCGCTCTGGTTGTAGTAGCCGCGCGTGTTCTGCAGGCTCATTCGGAAAATCTGTGCGTTGTCCTTGTAAATCCGCGTCTGCTCGTCCCAATACTCCCGCCCCTCCTGCTCCATCCACTGCGCCCGCGGCTCCATCCTCGGATTCGGGGCGTCGCTGTCGAACCGCACGAACTGCGTGTCGTCCACGTAGCCCACGGCGATGAAGCGGGGCTCCCCGAGGCCGGGCCGGGACATCGCGGTGGAGAAATACCTCAGGGAGTGGGAGCCTGCGGGCGCGGAGGGGCTGAGACCCCGCCCGACCCTCCTCCCCGCGCGGGGCCCACGTCCCAGGGGGAGTCGGCCGGGAGGGCAGGGGGAGGGGGATCTGAGTGGGTGAGAGCGGGGCCTAATCTGGGAGGAACGGGGGAGGACAGGTGGGGGGTGGGCAAGGGGCAGGTGCTGGTCTGGGGTCGGGGCGGCGGCGGACAGTCGCCTTCCCCGGGGTCCTGCATCCCCGCGGGCGGTCCCCGCGCTCCTGCCCCGCAGCGGCCCTTTCCTCCCGACCCCGCAGTCACCCGCCCAGGTCGCGGTAAGGAGTAGGCTTCCCGAGAACAGGAGGAGGACGGGTTGTGGGGTCCATGCAGCAGACCCTCGGGGTCTTGGGAAAAGCTGAACGGAGCCTGTTCCCGAGAATTTTGTATGCGGCAACAGCGGTGACGCTAATTGTTTCTCTAAAACGGGAAACTCAATGGGAGTGCGCACTGGGCTTCCGTCATCAGTTTCCAGGCAGGAGGACGTGACCCAGGCTGTGAGAAGGAGAAGTAAAACCAGGGGAGTTAAGGACTCCCTAACCCTGGCCTTCCCTGCGCCAGACACCGCCCTCGTGAGGGTACACGAAGAGTCAGGCCCTCCCGGGAGTTCTGAGACTTTGCCCTGACCTCTCTCCGCATGCACGGTGGTCAGGTGACGTTGTCATCCTGTCTTCCTGAGTCCTGGCCCAGGGGCTGTCTGAGGAAAGCAGGGAAAGACGCACAGGCTGGGCTCAACTCCTTTTCCGGAATATTCGCTGAACTGGATTCTCTTACCTCCTACACCTTACCTTTCTTCCTCTGGATTATTCTAGAAAACTCACTCCCAGGGAATTCGATACAAGAGAATGAGCTCACCCTGGGGACAGAAAAGGAGGGACAGAGGTTTTCTCTTTAGACATGGAGAAGCTGTACCTGATTCCAGTTTCCTTCTTGTTGATTAACGCTAGTGGTAGCACAATGTTGGTAACCCCTGAACATCAGGAATCTAAACTGTAAATGTGATTTTGGCCCCACCCTACAGAAAAGTGACCATCCAGCACAGCAGTCAGACCCACAAAGCTCTTAAGTTTTCCCAAACAATGTATCAGTGACTCCTGTGTTTTATTCATTTTTGAAAGACAGAGAGAGACAGAGCACAAGCAGGGGTGGGGTGGAGAGAGACGGGGGGACACAGAATCCAAAGCAGGCTCCAGGCTGTCAGCACAGAGCCTGACGCAGGGCTCAAACTCACAAACCGTGAGGTCATGACCTGAGCCAAAGTCAGATGCTCAACAGACTGAGCCACCCAGGGGGCCCTGACTCCTGTGTTTTAACATTACCTTCATTCCATAGCCCCAAGATTATCTGTGTGAATGCTGGACATTTCCTCAGTCCATGGATGCACAACTGTTATGTATATTTCCGCTGGAAGAGTAGGCAAGCTATAATCAACTCCCAGTTGCAAGTGTTCAGTGCAGCCAGATGCCCCTCACCAGTGTTCTCCCATTTCCTGTGTTTGAATTAATACTTAAATTATGTGCATATTGTTGGGGCACTTGGTATTGTTTTCTTTACCCTGAATATCATAAGGAGGCAATGGGTTTTCAGGGAGCCCCCAGAGTATAGTAAATAGTAGATGCAAAGAATGTCTTGCTACATCCTGTAGATAGAGATTTATTAAAAATCTGTATAACAATGTATTTAAATCTGAGAATTCCACTGCTTAGAATTCTTTCCCTCTGCTTCTTTTCCTCACCCTGTGCCTGCAGCCCTTCTCTCTGTCTCTCTCATCCCTCAGGCCCTCTCCTCCCCTTAGTCTCCACCATCCTGTCCCTCCTGGATTGTGGCCCTGGTGCCCTGCATCACCTGCCACCTGGGGCTCTTCTCCCCACAGGGGAGTCTAACGTCCTGCTAATGTGAGTCAGCGGTCTTGCTAATATGAGTCAGGTCACATCACGTGTTCACTGAAAATGTTCCAGTGGCTCCGTCTCACTCTTGAGAAGCCTCTAGAATGTAGGGCACATGAGCACAGGGGCTTTGGGCTATTTTGGTGAAAGCTGTCTCCCGGCATAGAAAGCCATTCCTGGTGTATAGTAGGCTCTAAATTAATTGTTGTTGAATGAATGAATGAAATGTGACTATTAGTATTTAATTGCATCACATAAAAATCATAAAATGAAAAATACATAAGCAAAAATAAGGAAAGTTAAACAATTTTTTTAAAGTTTTTATTTTTGAAGGAGAGAGAGAGACAGAGCATGAGTGGGGGGGGAGGAGGAGGGAGAGAGGGAGACACAGAATTCGAAGCAGGCTCCAGGCTCTAAGCTGTCAGCACAGAGGGCCTGATGTGGGGCTCGAACCCACAAACCGTGAGATCATGACCTGAGCTGAAGTTGGACGCCTAACTGACTGAGCCACCCAGGCACCCCAAGGAAAGATTTTATTTCATCCATCTAGTGTGCATGAAGTTTCATAAATTCATTCCAGGGGCAAGACCTCTACGTACACTTGAGGCTGTGCAGTGGTTTCCTATTGCCGCAGAACAAATTCCCACAACCATAGTGACTTACGACAGCAGCCATCCATGTGTCCCAGTTCTGCAGGTCAGCAGTCCAGTGTGATGCTGAGGGTTCTCTCCCGTGTGTCACAGGCAGTGTTTGCACCTAGCGCTCAACATCCCCTCCAAGCTTGAACAGAGCTGTTGGCAGAATTCCATTTCCTGGAGCTGGAGGACTGCGGTCCTCCCCCTGCAAGGGTCCACTTCCTTGCACAATGTCAGTGGGATGCTGCTGTCAGCTCCTGTGGCCACCAGCACTGCTTGCCTGGTGGTCCCTTCCATGGTCAAGGCCTCCGTTGGGGTGCCTGGGTGGCTCAGTCAGTTAAGCGACCGACTTCAGCTCAGGTCGTGTGATCTTGCTCAGGTTCATGAGTTCAAGCTCTGCATCAGACTCTGTGCCGACAGCTCAGAGCCTGGAGCCTGCTTTAGATGCTGTGTCTCCCTCTGTCTCTGCCCTTCCCTGCTCATGCTCTGTATTCTTTCTCCCAAAAATTAAAAACAAAACAAAACAAAAAAACCTTTTTAAAATAAAATAAAAATTAAAAAAGGCCTCCCTCACCCTGAGTCCTGCTCATTCAGCCAGGCCTTCACTCAGGAAGAACTCCATCCTATTAAGGGCTCACCTGATGCGGTCAGGATTACTCACAATAACCCTCCACTTTTAATTCAGCTGATATGACCCTTAACTGCGCATGCAAAGTCCATTCACACTAGCACCTGGATTAATGTTTGATCCAACAACTGGGAGAATATGAACAACCTGAGGTTGGTTAGGGCAGCCATCTTGGAATCTGCCCGAGACAGCCTGGTTCTTCCTTTTTCTCTAATTGGATCACAGTCAGAGACCAAAGTCCAAATAAATAGATTGTTTGAATGTTAATAGTATGTATTCTGTCCCCTTAGATATAGATATTCTTCTTAAATCTTAAAACTAATGGATGATTGTTTAACATCTCATAGTTAATTTAGAGCCAACAGAGAAAGAGAGAGAGAGAGAAACCCAGCTGGAAGCTGCCGTGTGTTTTATGTTCTGGGACCCAGAGTCACACACCATTACATCAGCCTTTTCTGTCTGAAGTGAATCCTTCAAGGCAGCCCACACCCAAGAGAAGGACATTCAGATCCACCTCTGGAAGGGAGGCTCTCAAAGGATTTAGGTACACGTTAAAACCAAAATTAAAATTAAATATTGTTTTTTGGATTTGGTAAGTCAAATCCTACTTTCATCCATTATTTTTATTGAATGCTTCAGAATTCTCTTTGGAAGGTAATAATGAGAAGTTTATATAAATTGAACATCCATAATAAATTTAACATGTCTCAGTATGTTTTTCAGTGAGATTTGGTAGAAGAGATTTAGGCATCTACAAATTCTAAAAAGCACTGTTACTATGTACCATTTTTTTTTTTTAAAGCAGCTCTGTTGTCGTTTCCATTCATTTCTCCTATTTCATTGGTGGTTATTCCTTTGTATGATTTCCAGCTTAATTTACATTGAGCAACAATGTACTTTTTCATTCTGTGAATGTACTGAATCTAGGTGAATGTGAGGTTAATGTGCCCGCTCAAATCCTTCACAAGACAGAATTGCCTTGCACACTGTATGCAACATTGTATGCCAGAAATCAATCGAGATGCCAGTAAGCAAAAGATCAAATGCCCTATGTGGAGCCAAAGCTATTGTTGTTATAACATTCTGTATCCTCTCTCTAACATAGTGCAGAATAATTGACCGTGGTTTTGTTCCAAATGCAAATAGTTCTTTCGAAGTATCTTTGAAACGAACTTTGGTATTTCATTTTTAATTTCCTTAGAAACATTAACCTGGAATGAATGGTTAACAAACTCCAATTTGAAAAATGACAGTTTAAGGAGTTCTGATACAGTAAACCCCTGGGCACCTGCACTGGGATAAGAAACAGAAGGAATGAAGCCCCGTGGACCACTGCCCAGTCCCATCCCCCCATGTGTAACCTCTGTCCTGAGACTCCTGGTTACAATTCCTTTGAGTTGCCCTAAAGATATTACAATAAGTGTATATATTTCCAAACAAAATATTATTAGTTTTTGCCTGTTTTTAACGTTTCTGTAAGTGAACACATGCTGCACATATTTTTCTGTGACTCAGTGTCTTGTCTCGTTGACTTCTCTCTGATGTGTGAGGCGTAGTTCACTCATTTTTACTGGTGTAAAGTTTTACATTTTGTGACTCATTTCCTATTTATGTTTATGTGGTCATTCCAGTTTTTTCCATAAACATTACTGAACGTGTCTTCTGGGACACACGGGTCAGGGATTCCCCAGAGTGTACGATCAGGGCTAGGATTGCTGGACTGTATGCAGGATGTGCTGTAACCAGACCAGCACCCGCGAACTTGATTTCCAAAGTGCTTGTGTCAGTGTAACCTTTCACCAGGCGTGTGCATGTGTCTCTGTTGCTGTTCCTATTGCTCTGAAAATGAAACTGAGAGGCAGCTCTTTCACCTGAAGGGCAGGCAATAAGTGTGAACATTACTGCTTGGTTGCAGGACCGCCCAGGTCTGACCCTATTAATAACTTGATTTCCTTTACTTGTATTCCATATACCTAGTTATTATACTTGCAGCCTCTAAGTCCAGATATGCTTCCTCTCTGCATCACCATACAGTATTATTTTATTCGTTTGGAATCTTTTATTGTATATGTTTAGAATCATCCGTAATGGAGACAGCGGAAGGGAAAAGTGGGGGCAGATGGACACAAGCAAAGACAAAAGACAATAGAAAATAAAACCAAGAACAAGAAGAGAGGAATTGCAAACAGTGAGTAAAGACAACATTTTCAAAGTGCAAGGAAATAAAAGAGAGGTAGAATAAAATAAGCTTTAGAGAGCTTTACTAGTGATCTATTGCTGTGTACCAGATGACCCCCCCCCCCCCGGGTGGGGGGGTTAAAACAACAAACACCTCTAAGCTCATGAGATAAAGACAAATGCAATGGAGCAGAGGCTGATGGGAGAAGCTGGACAAAGAGGACGAATTTATAGATGGAATAAGCAGTAGGTGGTTGGTTTACAGATGGAAATGATTTTGTTAGTCCTCCCGTAAGCAGATGCTAAAACAAGACAGGGTTAAATTCACCGTAATATTATCAGAGGAAACACCTATCAGAGGATAGGAGAGGGAGACAGATAATGCTGGAAGAGCCAGCAGACCGAGATGCCAGTCTGACCCCACATTATGGCCTGCAGGAGAAAGTTGTGTTGCACTATCACAGATCACCAGGCAACCTAAGTGAAGGTGAGCAAGGCTGGAGAAGAGTCCTCAGCTACAGTCAGCCCTCAGAGAGCCCCATGCCGCCTGGAAACCAGCCTGCCTTCATGTCCCTGCTGTGACCTGTTACTGTGTAACCCAGCCCATGGGAAGCAGGGCCTCTGCAGAAATATTGCCATGGATTGCAGAGTACAGGTGTGGGGGCCCTTGTGGGCTACCTGGGAGTGTGACCCAGATCTTCCTATCTGAGGGGTCTGGGCCCTTGGAAATCAAGCCATTTTCAGGCTGGGTTCCTGCACTTGTCCCTTCATAGTTACAATGGGGCGAGGGAGAACCAGGAGGCACCCACGTCTGTCACCCAGGTTCCCCCTACATTGCTCTTATCCCAGTTGTGTAAGAGGAGTCCCACCCCCTCCTGAGGATCAGGGTGGATTACTTCTGCCTGGAGAAGAGCAGACTCCTGCCCTGGGCACAGGGAGTCCAAACATCCCTGGTGGCAGCCATAATGTGTATGAGGTTCAGTCGATCCTTATTCCAGGACCTCCAACCTGCCGTTCCCAGAACTACAGAGAAGAGGAGCATAACCTCCCCCAGTGGGTGATTGGAAGCAATGGTACATGGATCAATACCTGCTTCCACCCCTTGGTTCCTGGACTCACATACTCTTCTTCATGAGACCACAGCACCATATAGAGATGTCTGATTCCATAAATATGTTGCATCATGGAAAATGGCAGGGTTTTCCCCCTAAAACTGACATCTTGTGCCTTAGAAGGCCATCCAGCATTTTGTGTGGCCGACTAGATCTGGACCATCTGAAATGTGACATGACAGGTAGATCCCATAGTCATGGCATATCCTGTACCTGCTTCACTGTGAGGGATCTCCCAGCCACATACCGTGTTAAGAGCAATTCTGAGCCCATGGATCAGGCCTTTTGATAGCCCCTAGACAGTGTCACTGGCTCTGTGGGGAGGAAAGGAAAGCGCTCACATGGCATAGGTGTCTGTCCCTGTGAGGATGAATGTCTAGCCCTTCCAGGATGGAAGGGGCTCAATGCAGTCAACTTGTCACTTCATGGACAGTTGACCACCTGAAGAGATGGTGTTATAGCAGGGCCCAGTGTTGGTCTCTGTTTCTGACAGGGTGGACATTCAGAGGTAGCAGTAGACCAAATGGGAATCATTGGGAATCATTGGGAATCATTGCTGCTGGATTCCTCTGTGGCTTTATCTCTGCCTTGTGGTCACTCCATTCATGCGCCCATTCCACCGGTCCTGGGCTGACTACTGATAAAGGCTTGCTAAGGTCAACTTGTCTGCTTAGTGTTTCAGTGTCTCTTCAGGGGTGGATGTTTTCTGATGAGTGTTAACATGTGATTCAGGCTTCAGTGCAGAGAAACCATTTCCATTTAGGATGGACTGCTGTGGACCTGGCTAATTTATGACTTAGTGTGTTATACAGAACCCAACATATATGGTCATTTTTTAAAAGTTTATTTTGAGAGAGAGAGAGAGAGAGAGAGAGAGAGAGAGAGAGAGAGAATCCCAAGCAGGCTCCACACTCAGCATCACGAACTGTGAGATCATGCCCTGAGCTGAAATCCAGAATTGGATGCTTAACCGACTGAGCCACCAGGCGCCCTGCATATGATCATTTTCAATCATGTGCCTGCTTGGTGTCCCATGGACAAGCATTCTCTCTTCTCAGGTCCTGAAACACACCACATGTTACCTCTAAAAGGGAATCTACTACTCTTTGTGGATGGCATGGGCTTTACTACAATACCTGAGGTGCCAGCATGTGATTCTCCTACTAGTGCTTTCCTTTAGCTCCACACCGCATCCTTTCCCAGCATCGACCCTTCTACCATCAGGAGGTCCAACAGATGGTATCTGAATGTAGCATGGCCTGGATCTTTCTGTTCTGGTCCCACTCAAAGCTAGCATCCCTCTAGGTCATCCAGACGTGGGCCAAACGTAACCCCCTAGGGGTGAAATGTGTGTTGCTGGAACCCCACGTGTCCCCTGGGCCATGTCCTTCCTTCTTTGCAGTGAGAGATGCAACTCGCAATAATCGGTGTCTTACCTTGGAGGGAATATCCCTGCATGCCCCTGACATCTAGATCCATAAACCTTAATCAGGTGGCTATTCCCTGCACCTTTAAAAAAATTCATTTACTTAATTTTTAATGTTTAGAAAATGATGGTAGTTAGCATCAATGACCAAATTTACCATAATTTTAAAGCATAAAATGTAAAATTTACCATCTTAACCATTTTTAGGTGTACTGTTCAGCGTATTAAGTACATTTTTACTCCAAGGCAACTGTTAACACCATCTATCTTCAACTCTTTTCATATAGTCAAGACTGAAACTCTTTATCCATTTAACAAAAATCTGTCATTATCCCCTTCTCACATCCCCTGCAAACTATCATTCTATTTCCTGTCTGTATGGATTGGCCTATTCTAGGCCCCATATGTAAGTGGAATCATACAGTACCTGTGTTTTGGTGGCTGGTGTATTTCAGTTAGCACAATCCTCTCAAGGTTCATTTGTGTTGTAGCGTGTGTCAGGTTGTTCCTTCTTTTTAGGGTCGTATTGCATTCCATTGTATGTATATACCGTATTTTGCTTATCCCTTCATCCCTTGCTTAATTCTTTTGGCTAATGTAAATAATACTGCTTCTAAGTATGGGCTTATAAATATCTGTTGATATCTCGTCTTTCAATTTTTTGGGGTATATACCCACAAATGGAATGGCTGGATCATATGATAATTCTATGTTTAATTTTTTGAGGAAGCTTCATACCGTTTTCCATAGTGGCTGCTCATTTTACATTCCCAACAGTGTACAAGGGTTCTAATCACTTTTCCTGTTCACTGGCACTTGTTATTTTGTTATTTTAAAAATAGTAGCGATTCTCGTGCGTGTGAAGTGGTATCCATGGACCCTCATTTGTCCCCCTGTACGAGGGCTGGAAGAAACCACTTCTTCCCCTAAGAACTGGTATCTCACTGTGGTGTTGATTTGCATTTCCCTAATGATTATTGATGTTGCATATCTTCTCAGATGCATTGGCCATTGTATATCGTCTTTGGAGAAATATCTGTTCAAGTCCTTGGACCGCTTTTTAATCAGGTTGTCTTTTTCATCTCAGGAGTTGTCTAATGTGTTCTGAATATTAATCCCTTATCAGATTTGTGATTTGGAAATATTTTCTCCCATGTTTGGATTGCATTCTTACTCGGTTGATACTGTCTTTGATGCACAAAAGTTCTAAATTTTCTTTTTTTTTTTATTTGTATATGAAATTTATTGTCAAATTAGTTTCCATACAACACCCAGTGCTCATCCCAAAAGGTGCCCTCCTCAATACCCATCACCCACCCTCTCCTCCCTCCCACCCCCCATCAACCCTCAGTTTGCTCTCAGTTCTCAACAGTCTCTTATGCTTTGGCTCTCTCCCACTCTAACCTCTTTTTTTTTTTTT
>NW_024412610.1:608056-634171 GCF_014898765.1 Herpailurus yagouaroundi
GCCTCTCGTCTGCGCTTGGCTCCGGCGACTCCGTTCTGCTAATCCTCCGGCGGTTTTCTGGGTTATTTAGGCAGGTGTAGGTGGAATCTAAGTGATCAGCAGGACGCGCGGTGAGCCCAGCGTCCTCCTACGCCACCATCTTTGAATCCCTCAAGTTTTAAATTTTCATGAGGACCAATTTGTCTGTTTTTTCTTTTGTTGCCTGTGCATTTCATGTCACATTCAAGAAATCTTTGTCAAATCTAATGTTGTGAAGCTTTGACCCATGCTTTTCTTCTAAGATTTTTAATTTTGGCCTTTATGATGAGGTCTTTAATCCATTTTGAGATTATTTTGAGTGTGGTATTAGATATGGGTCACCTTTTTTCTTTTGGATGTGGGTATCCAGTTTTCCCAATCATTTGTTGAAATGATTGTCCTTTTCCAATGAATGGTCTTGGCACCCTAGTCAATAACCACTTGACCATATATCCAAGTTATTTTCTGGACTCTGTTATTCCATAAGTATGTACATCTATTTTTATGCCAGTACCACACTCTTTTGATTACTGTCACTTTAAAGTAAGTTTCAAAATGACAAAATTCAAAACTAGGCCTTCAAATTTGTCCTTTTTCATGATTGTTTTGGCTTTTGGTGTCCCTTGACCCCAAATAAAATTCCATATGATTTTTCTGTTTCTGCAAAATATATCATGAGATTCTGATAGGGATTGCATTGAATCTTTTGATTGTTGTGGGTAGTATTAGCAGCTTAATAATATTAAGTCTTTCAATCCAGAAAAGTCTTTCCATTTCTTAATGTCCTCACTGATTTCTTTCAGCAGGTTTCTTAGTTTTCCCTGTACCAGTTTTTGCCTCCTTGGTGAGGTCAGTTTCCCACATATTTTATTTTTATTCATGCTATTGTAAATAGAATTGTTTTCTTAATGTCCTTTTGAACTGTTCATTGTGAGTGTATAAAAATACAAATGATTTTTTCGTGTGATTTTGTATCATGCAACTTTCCTGAATCCATTTATGAATTAAAAATTTTTTTTTGCAGAATTTAAAAAAATTTCTACATAGAAGGTTGTATAATGAAACAGGGATAGATTTACCCCTTCCTTTCCAATCTGGATGCCTCTTATATCTTTTTCTTGCCTAATTGTTCTGGCTGTAACTTCCAATACCATATTGACTAGAAACGGTGAAAGCAGGCATCCTTGCCTTGTTCCTGATCTTAAGGGAAAATCTCTTAGGCTTTCAACACTGATATTAACTGGGGCATTTATAATTGGATTTTATTATGTTGGGGTAATTTCCTTTTATTCCTTGTTGTATAAGTCCTCTTATAATGAAAGGGTGTTGAATTTTTTCTTTTTCTGCATTAATTGAGATTATCATGTGTTTTTTTTTCTTTAACCTTAATTTTGTTAATGTGATGTATTACTTGATTTCCTATGTTGACACTTCCTTGAATTCCAGGAATAAAACTCACTTGGTCATGATGTATAATCCTTTTAATATGCTCTTACATTCAATTTGCTAGTATTTTGTTGAGTTTTGCACCAATATTCATGGGGGATATTGATCTGTAGCTTTCTTCTCTTGTAGTGTGTTTGTCTGGCTTTGGTATCAGACCATGCTAACTTTATAGAATGACTTCAGAAGAGTTTCCCTTTTCTTCAAATTTTTAGGAAGAGTTTGAAAAGGATTGGTGTTAGTTCTGTAAGTGTTTGGTAAAACTCACCAGTAAAGCCATGAGGTCCAAGGCTTTTCTTTGTCAGGTGTTTGATTACTAATTTAATATCCTTTCTGGTTATATGTCTATTCAGATATTCTATTTTCTTATAATTGTGTCTTGGTAGGTTTTAGTTTCAGGGAATCTATCCATTTCATCTAGGTTTTCCAGTTTGTTGGCAAGCAATTGTTTACAGTGCTCTCTTATATTCCTTTTTATTTCTGTAGAATAGGTAATAATATCTACACGTTCCTTTCTGATTTTATTATTATTATTATTTTATTATTTTATTTTTTATTTATTTTTGAGAGAGAGAGAGAGAGAGAGAGAGAGAGAGAGAGAGAGAGAAAGGCAGAGTGTGAGCGGGGAAGGGGCAGAGAGAGAGAGAGAGAGGGAGGCACAGAATCCAAAGCAGGCTCCAGGCTCTGAGCACAGAGTCTGATTAGGGCCTGAACTCAGGAACTGTGAGATCATGACCTGAGCCGAAGTTGGATGCTTAACCAATTGAGCCACCCAGGCGCCCCTCCTTTCTGATTTTAGTAGTGTGTTTTCTCTCTTTATGTCTTTAGTCAGTCTAGGTAAAGCTTTGTCAATGTTATTGATCTTTGCAAAGAATCTGTTTTTGGCTTCATTGATTTTCTTCATTGCTTTTCTAGTCCCTGTTTTATTTATCTCTGATATAATATTGATTCTTAACTTTCTTCTGCTTGCTGTGAGTTTATTTGTTGTTTGTTTACTAGTTCTTAAGTTGTAGAGTTTGGTTGTTGATTTGAGATCTTTTTTGATATAAGCATTTGCAGCTATAAATTTCCCCATTAGCATTGTGTTCCCTGTATTCTATAAGTTTGGATATATTGAGTTTTGTTTTCAGGTGTCTCTAAATATTTTCTGATGATTTTTTTTGGTGGTATACTTGTTTTACTGTTAAATTGACACATCTGAACCAAAATATTCACAATACTTGATACACTTTAAAGAGAATCATGTACTATAGTCTTAGATGTAACCACAGAACAAGCAGGACAAAAGGCTTTAAAATATATCCATAGTGTGTATTATTTCAATATTCATTCATTTACAAGTTAGACTTTTTCTTTTTGTAATTCTTTAAATTTATTTATTTATTTATTTATTTATTTATTTATTTATAGCGTGTGTGGGTGAGTGGGGAGATGGGCAGAGGGAGAGAGAGAATCTTAAGCAAGCTCCATGCTCAGCATGGAGCCCAAAGCAGGGCTCGATCTCATGACCAGGAGTTCATGACCTGAGCTGAAATCAGAAGTCAGATGCTTAACCAATGGAGCCGCCCAGGTACCCACTCTTTTCCTTTTTCTTTCATTGTTTTATTTGTTTATTTATTTATTTACAAAAATTTAAAAATGTTTATTTATTTTTGAGAGACAGAGAGAGACATGGCATGAGTGGGGGAGGGGCAGAGAGAGAGGGAGACAGAATCAAAGCAGGCTCCAGGCTCGGAGTTGTCAGCACAGAGCCCGACATGGGGCTCGAACCCACAAGCTGGGAGACCATGAGCTGAGCCAAAGTCAGATGCTTAACCAACTGAGCCACCCAGGCGCCCCACTGTGAATTATTTTTAAACATCAAAATGAGTACTGTATGAAATTTTAATTCTATAAAATCAAATGCTGTAAAATTATTGCCGACTGCTTTTGCATATCAGAAACAAATTTATAGATATTTTTAAACATCTCAGGGCACATGGGTGGCTCAGTCGGTTAAGCATCTGACGCTTGGTTTCAGCTTGGGTCACGATCTCATGGTTCGTGAATTCGAGCCCCACATCAGGCTCTGTGCTGACAGTACAGAGCATGCCTGGGATTCTGTATCTCCCTCTCTCTCTGCCCCTCCCCTGCTCTCTCTCTCTCTCTCTCTCAAATAAACTTAAAAAAATATTTTGAAAACAGCTCAATGTACTAAGTCTTATCCAGGTATACAACATAATATTTGTTCAATAAAAAGCTGTATATCTAAAACAATTCAAGAACTCACAATAGAATAAACTGTTAAAAATATGCAAGTCCACTAGAGATGACCTACACTCTGTTGTATATGGATAGAGGTTTAAATGCTTATCTTATTGTAAAATACATTGAGTTTTTTGTATTCCCTGGTTATCATACATTGTCTCCTTTAAGAGGAGGTATGGTACTGTTATCTCCAGTTTCTAGTTCTGGTAATGAAAACCTCCATGAAGTCTGTTAACAATTCATTACCGGTACATTTATGAAGGCAGCTCACATGATTTGCAAACAAAACCTTCAGGCCTCGTGTTATTTACCAAAGAATTCAGTGCAGCAAGAAGAGAAAGCCCCGTATGCAAATTTACAGACTAATCTACAAATTAACCAGTTTCTGTGATCCAAACTGTGTCAAACTTTCAAGGTATTGTCCATAAAGTTCCATATCATTGTGACCTGCCCCTTCTACCCACAGAGGCTGCATTGGTCTTTGACAAGACTCAAACAATGTGAGGCCATGTGAAGGGTCAAGATGACTTCATCTTCAGTCCGGTGAATTATTAATACTGGAGAGGTTATCTTAGAGACTTTGTCAATGTTTGGGAATGCATCCAAACAGTAGGTCTTCATGGTATCAGGAAAAGTGACTGGCATTGCCGAGGTCAAAGGGGAATGAAGAATTATGCAAGCACTCTTACACCAAGCCGCAAGATCCACAGATGGCACTGTCCCTCTCTAATTTGGCCATTATAGAATCACATTTTCAGGGCGTTATCCATATCTTGTCCTAAGAGCAAGCCAAGCAGCTTCTATATCTGCATAGAGGTTCTTGTCTGATGGTTTCCCAGAACTTGGGCCATACCCAGAATAATCCTATGAGAGCATATGACAATTACTCTGTGATCCCAGTCCTATGTAGAGTTGCTCATCTGACCAAGATCAACAGCACTTCCATGTGAGAAGAATAAAGTGTACTTGATATTGGGTGAACAACGTGCAAACATGCAGACAATTCTGTTGCCTTTACTGGTTCTAGTCATGAAACACTAATAGCATCTCTTTGTTTAGAAGAGTGCTGCCAGTGTGCTGGTTGTGATCGGTGTAAAGTCCAGAGGCTTCCACGTTCATCATACATCAGCATATAAGTTGAATAAGGTGGCAAAAATGCTAATTTTGAAGCCATTTTCCCAGGAAAGGCGGACAGCAGAAGAGGCCACATAGTTCACTAAAGGAGAGGTTATTCTTCTATACCTGAGGTGTGGGGAGGAAAGGGCCAGGAGGGAGTCCCTGCCCATGCACTGTTCTCCACAAGATGCGACCCACGCTGCAGCCACTGCTGCCACCTCCCCTTCTGGCACAGCAGACACCTCTCCAGATGCAGCCAGGTCTTCTTCACCCTTACTTTCCTTTCTATGCTCCTCCTCAGCCTCCTCTGCGGGGCCGGCTCTCCTGATGGGAGGAAGGTGGACATGGAACCGAGGGCGGGGGGGGGGGCGGTGAGCAGAACTGTCGCTAAGGAAGGAGTTGGTCACTGACTTAAATGTTTTTTAAATAGTTCACTTGGGATTTCTTTGGGTCCATTGGTTAAGAGTGTGTTTAATTTCCCCCAATTTGTATATTTTCCGGTATTCCTTTTGTTTTTGATTTCTAACTGCATCCCATTGTGGTTGGAAAAGATATTTTGTGCCATATCTCCTTTCAGTACTGTTGAGTCTTAATTTGTAGTCTAACATATAGTGTATCCTGGACAATGTCCCATGTGCGCTGGAGAAGAACGTGTATTCTGTTATTCGTGGGTAGAGTGCTGTGTATGTGTGTGTCAGATCTAGCTGGTTTCTTGTGTTGCTCCAGACCTGTGTTTCCTCACTTTTCTTCTGCGGGGTGCTCTATCCAGCTTTGAGAATGGGACAGTGAATTCTCCAGCTACTATTGTGGGTCCCTACTTCTCCTTTTCCTTCTATTAAACTTTGATTCATAGATTTTGTTGATCGGGCATTAATGCTAAAAGTTTATCATTGTCAGATATTCTTGTTCTATTGAAACTTTGTTGTTTTGTCTCTTCTAAATTTCTTTTATTTAAAACCTATTTGGTCTGATATCAGTAGAAAATACTCCAGTTCTCTCTTGATTACTGTGGGCAGGGGATACCTTTTCCTTTTTTTCACTGTCAAACTATTTGTGTTTTTCGATAAAGTGAGTCTCTTTTAGACAACATAGAGTTAGATCATCTTTCTGTCACCATTCCACTAGCCTCTAGTTTTGGCTGGAGTATTTAATTCATTTACATTCAAAGTAATTGCTGATAAGGAGGGACTTGTCTCTGTTAATTGGCTATTTTCTACATGCCTTATAAATACATTGTTCCTCATTTCTGGATTTGTTGTTTTAGTTTTAGTTTAGTTTTTTTTTAGTGAAATGGTTTAATTCTCTCTCATTTCCTTTTGCATATATTACTCTATAGACATTTTTATGTTTACCATGGGGATCACATCACACATCCTAAAAGTATAGCCCTCTAATGTGTATTTCTACAAGCTTATCTTCAATAACAGACCAAAAGTCTCATTTTATGTAGCCCATCTGATCCCCTTGCAGTAATTGATGTCAGAAAATTACATCTTTATACATCATCCCAAAACATAGACTAATAATTGTTTTCGTGTTATTTGTTAAATCAAGTCAAAAACAAAAAGTGGAGTTACAATTCAAAGTTACAATAATAGCAGCTTTTAAAAAAATATCAGTCTTTTAAATCATGTAGAAAACAAAAACTGGACTTATAAAAAGTCACACTAAAACTATGTTTATAATTGCCCATTTATTTACCTTCACTGAGATCTGTATTTCTTCACACAGCTTCAGTGACTCTCCAGTGTCCTTTCATCCCGAAGGATTCCCTTTAGCAAACCTTGCAGGGCAACTATGGGGAAATGAACTCTCTACCTTTGTTTACCAGAGAATGTCTTCATTTCTCCCTCACTTTGAAGACCCATTTTGCAGATATAGGATTCTTGATTGAATATTTTTCTTTCAGCACACAGCATATCAGCCTTCTGGTCTCTAGGGTTTCTGACGACAATCTGTCAACTTTTTAAGGAACCATTGTACTTGATGAGTCACTTTTCTCTTAGTGCTTTCAAGACTCTTTGCCTTTGGTTTTTGTTTCATTATAACGTGTCTTGGTGTGGATGTCTTTGCGTTCATCCTAAATGGAATTTACTATTCTTCTTGGATGTTTATATTCATGTCTTTCATCAATTTGGGTCAAGTTTTCAACCATTATTTCTTCAAATAATCTCTCTTACTTTATTCTCTATCTTCTGTCCGGGACTCCCAAAATGCATATGTTGGTCCCTTTTCTGGTGTCTCCGTGCTCCCTTAGACTGTTCACTTCTCTTCAATGTTTTTCATTTGGCTCCTCAGACTAGATAATTTCAACTGTTCTCTCATCAAGCTCAGTGATTCTTTGTTCTGCTTACTGTAGTCTGCTCTTGAATACCTCTAGCAAATTTTTCATTACAGTTGTTGTACATATCAGCACCAGACTTTCCTTTCAGTTTCTCTTCATGTTGTGTATCTCTTTGTCGATATTTTACTTTATTCATAGCTCAATGTTTTAACTTTTTGGGTCTTCCTTTAATTCTTTGAACATCTTACAGACTGTTGATTTAAAGTACTTGTCTAGGAGTGGCTGGGTGGCTCATTTGGTTAAGCATCTGACTTCAGCTCGGGTCAGGATCTCATGGTTCATGGGTTCAAGCCTTGCATCGAGCTCCATGCTGTCAGCTCAGAGCCTGGAGTTTGCTTCAGATTCTGTATCTCTCTCTCTCTCTCTCTCTGCCTCTCCCGTGCTCACACTCTGTTTCTCTCTCCCCCTCTCTCAAAAATAAACAAACATTAAAGAAATTTTAAAAATTAAATAAAATACTTGTCTAGTAAGTCCACATTCTGATCTTTCATGGGGATATTTTCTGGGTTTTTTTGTTTGTGGGTTTGTTTGAATGAATCTTATTTTCCTGTTTCTTTGTATAATTTTTGTTTTGTTGTTGAAAACTGGTCACCTCAATCTTATAATGTGGTAACTCTGAAAATCAGATTCTTCCCATCAGCAGGTTTATTTTTGTTTTGATTTTTGATTGTTGTAGTCTGTGTGCCAGAAATCAGCCTGAGGTGTAAATTTCAGCTCTTCTCATGTCATTTTTCAGCCTACACTTTTCCCTGAGCATGTGTGTGGTAATTTTCTACATCCCTGCCCACCTCCTCCACCAGTGATGTTCAGAGAGGCTCTGAGAGCACAGTGGCAATGCCCCTGGGTGGCCAAGGGCTGACAACAAAAGCCCTTATACCTGCTTAGCCAGGACATCCCCCAGGGACTCCCTGGGCTACTGCACCAGGACAGGGCTCTACATAGGGTTTGGCTTGTAAATTGTTTCCCCAAATATACTCTGACTTTGATGCTTCCTCCCCACTGAGTAACCAGGGACTTTGGCCTTACAGAAGAAAACGTCTCTAGGCCATTAAAGTTGGTTCCCAGATCTGAAGCCAGACCCACAAACATGCTGGATGTTCCAATGCATAATCTGGCACTTTCCATGGAGAGGACATTGGACTAGGAGTCCCTGTCACTTGTTCCTGCTGCAGCATTTGATGCTGGAGGCTGGGATACTGGTTCTTTCTTTCAGTCATGTAAATGCCATAATCTTCACTCCTGACCACTTCAGGTCCCTCTGTCTGCTATCCATAACACTTGAGTCAGGAGCTCTGGTACCCAAGTTCAAATCTCATTTATACCCCGATGGCTAACCAAGGGGTTTGAGAGTGGCTAGCCAGGAGCTCCCAAGGGCCTCAATCTCTGTAGCTGAGCCAATGACCTACAACAGGAAAAGCCCCTTCCTGAGTCTCAGACATCTCAAAGGCATCTGGTGGTTAAGCACTGCTTGTCTACAGTGCCCAATGTGATTGAAATGTGAGTGCAGGAGGCACTGTGCATAGTCCTGGTTGCTTGTTCAGGCAACCAAGGCCAGCAGGCAGGCACTAAACTCACGTAGGAACATGTGCAGATGCATCCACACGTGTACAGGACCCACCACACCAAACACCCATAAACTTTCCTCTTTCCAGCCTTCAAGTAAACATTAAGGAATTCTGGTCACAGCGTTCATTCCCTCTTTCCTTTCCTTCCTTCCTTCCTTCCTTCCTTCCTTCCTTCCTTCCTTCCTATTTCCAAGTATATTAAGTGAATATCTCTGTGCCAATCTGTGTGCTAGGCTTGGTAATCATTTAATGAAACAGACAGAACATATATGCTCCTAATGCTTACAATCTGATAGAAAAGAGACAATAAATAAAACATAATAATAGTAGTACCTTATATGGTACAGCTTGATTCGGGGCTGGACCCACGAACCATGAGATCATGACCTGAACTGAGGTCAGATGCTTAACCCACTGAGCCACCCAGTACCCTCACTTGTTTTTCTCTCTCATCCCTTTTCCCAGCCCTTGCTGGTCTCTACCCATGATCCTTCAGCATCCCTCTGCTTCCACCACTCACCAGACAGCAGCAGGAAAGGGCCCCATGATCAAGGACAACACCTTGGAGCAGAACTCAATGTCTTCTTTCCTCTCAAGCCTCGACCCATCCCCCAGCAGAGTACAGGCCCTCCCTGAAAGACATGTCCCTGTTGCGTGTTGGTCCCGGCTGAGCAGTGGCACAAACACAGCTACTTCTCTCCCTAGCTGTCCAGCTCCCCACCTGTGTAAACACCCACACACAGGTGTTTGCTTGCTGGCCCCTCTGCCACAGGCACTGACTCCACCTGCAGCTCAGCTTCCCCCCTCCTGTAGCACTGAGCCAGCAGCTCCTAACTGGAAGGCACATCAGAAAGCCCAGGTGACCAGCAGGTCCCATCTAGAAGAAGTTGGCTGCAGAGGGGTCTGCACTTGACCTGACTCAGGAGCACTCCACCTTCATAGAAGCCTGACCTTGCCCTCCAACCTCACCCCTGGCCCAGGCTTGCAGACTGCACTTGGCCTTCCCTCCTCCTTCCTGGCCCACATGCACCTGGAATCACAGCTTCTCCCCAGTGCTGCTTGGTCCAGGCTGCCAGGGCCTTCCTGCCCCGATCCTAGCAGGGACTGGACAAGGCAATGCAGGCAATGCTGTAGCAACGTTCTTCTAAATGAGGTCTAGGTGGTAATTGAGACTTCTTAGGTGTCGCTGTCTGTCTACCCTCTGCATCCTGAGACTGCCACCACACCACCTCCCCCCACTGCCCACATGGAACCCTCCCAGACAGGGGCCCCCTTGGAATTTCTGTTCCACTTTACACGCGTGGGAAGCTCACTGTTCAAGGAAATTCTTCCTATCAAAGTTAATTAGTGGAAATCACTTGTTTTGACACCAACATTTAAAGTAGGCATTTGAGAAATTAGCGCATGATTTCATGCTCTTTCTCCAGCAAGTGCACCAATGACGTATGAGGCAACCATTTTGATCCCAAGGAACTAGAACTGATGTTCCCTTGGGGAGGACCACCCCAAGAGATAGCAGGAACAACCACAGACCTGCATGGCCCTTACTCTGGTTGTGATATGGTCACAGTCCCTCAATGTGGGGCAGGATGACTAACCATCCCAGGCAGCCCCAGACTGGGCAATGTATAAACACATTAGGACCAATGTATAAACACATTAGGTTCACAAGTGAGAAGGCAGTCACCCTCCATGATGGTCACAAATAAATGGTGGAATCAACAGAAAGTCCCCAGGCCCTGCACTCTCCACCTTTTCTTGTTTCATGTGTCACCTTGTTCTTTGACCAAACACAAAACGTGTTTTCCTATTTCCCTCCCCTCAAGCAGCTTGATTATGGGGAAATCACGTTGACCATCCCTTCCTTCAAATCTACAGGGCAGAGACCACCACAAGGAAGCGCTGGCTCAAAGAGGGCAAGGTGAGGCCATAGGGCACAGTCCACATGCTCTGCTCTAAATGGTCTTTTGGGCTGTGCCCTGAGAGGCTGGACAGGGAAAATCCTGGAGGCAGGATCAAAACAGAGGGCACAGCTGCCCCGAGAATGACTTGCCCCCCTCTCCCCAAATGGTCAAGCGGGCCTGCATCTCCTTTTGCATATGTTCCGCAGAGAAACTCCAACAAGAATGGGGGCAGGTGGAGGGAACCAGAAAAGAGTACAGGTGGGAGTGACCCAGAGGAACAATTCAGGACACAGGTCCTGGAGGAAGAGTTTTAGGGGCTGCATAGTGGACAGAGGTGACCATCTGTGCTTAGGACACATCGATCTGCTATAAGTGGATCCTCCCAGTGGAACATCATAGTCAGGGCTCTGGCACCACAGACTGACCCCTAGGTGTGGTCTTGTGGGTCCTTTTCTTGGATCCCTCATGATGGCTGGAGAGATTGGGGAAAGGGTGCACATAGGAAGGAAATAGGGTCATCAACTCTTGTCTGGATTCCTCCCCAGTGTTGAATCCCTCCCTGCTAGCTCTCTGACCCTTTCTTGCTTGTGCCCCTCTGATCCCATGATCTCCTGGGCCCTCTGCAGTCAGGACATAATTGCCACGCATCACCCCGGGGTGAGCCCTGCTGAGTCTGAGAGTAGAGAGAGGTAGAGTCAAGTGCTGAGCAGGGAGCGCAGCCCTCTCTGCCCAATCCTCAGCCAGAGCCAGAAGTGGCCACGCTCCACACTCAAGGCCCCGGTGACCCTGGCTGTGAGCAGGGCTAAGGGTGTGGATGCAGATGTGGCTCACAGGCCACCTCAGCACTCACACTTCTCACTCCTGTTACAGGAGCTTGTCGTCCCCTCCGATCTGTGCGGATACAGATGAGGGATCCCATACCCCAGGAAAGCCCCTCCCATCCCACCATCTGCCCAGACTCTCACCTGGGCTTCCCTCAGCTGCTGGTGACTTCTTCCTGCATGAAAGGACACACACAATAATGGCAATAACAAAAGCAATAGAAGCAACCATAGCACCCCAATGGTTGGTCATCCATTCTGGTGCACCAGGGCATTTCTTGGAAAAAGGCCTTATATTAACCTGGGATCCCTACTTTCCTCTCCCCACCCTGGCTCCTGACCTGATCAGGGCCAGAGCCTCCTCCATGATCACTGCAGTCTCACCTGAGGGTACACGGTGTGCAGTGTGGTTCCAGGGACTTCCATGTAGCAAGAGAACCCCTGCTCCTCTCCCTGGGAACTCCTTATGACCACACACATCCAGTAGGTCCCCTTCCCATCAGGAAGGACTCCCTAAACTGCTGGGCATCCTGGCTCACAGGATCCTCATCCTGAAGCAGATCAGGAAGATATTCCCGGGAGGGAAACTGAGAGCCCAGCACGTCATGGTGACCATGCCCTCCAAGGCCTGGCTGCAGGTGACCTTTACTGTTGGGGACACTGGGGAAGAAAGCACAGAGCCAGCCGTGCACATGGCAGAGCACTGCTGCCCTCTAAGTGAGACAGAGAGGACAGGTTTGCTTCTCTCATCTTTCCAGCTCTGGCTGAAGCCGTCATTGACCCCAGACCTTCTCCAAGTCTGTTCTGCACCCTACAACCCAATTCCTGAGCTGGCAGGAGGATGCACCTGGGATCCAGGTCTCGCTCTCCCGGATCCTCATTTTGAGGCTGAAGAGGGGATATGGGGGGTGGGCTCTTGGGCTGAGGGGACTATAAGGGAACTCTCTGTGACAGGGTGGATGGGGCGTCCTCTCCTGCTTGACACCCACCTTCCTGGTTCAGTTTTCTGTCAGAGGGCCCATGGCTTTCCTGGACTATTGACACTGGGAGGGTGCATTTCCATCCCCACCTGCTTGATGTCTCTATCCAGAGGCTGTAACAGCACAGGTGGGTCACGGTCCCAGGGGCCAACAGAACATATGTGCATCCCATAGGGCAGGGAAGGTTTCCTGAGACAGTGTTGTTGGGGGGAGGTCAATGGGTCTGGGGGAGGGGAAGGCCCTGCACCAGGGTTGAACCTGCTCTGCCCAGAAATCCATCCAGGATTCCAGATATTTCTGCAGGCTTCCACCAAGCTCTCCCTGCACATAGGCTGAGGCAGCCTGGTTTGAAAGCCATCTGCATCGTGATTTCCTTAGCCAAGGTCTGCGGCGAGGACCAGGGAACTGGCCATCCTTGGGTCTTCGGGTCATAGGGGAGGAAAGAGCTCCCATCACAGCGGAAATGACCGAAGCTCCTTGGTGCTGTTGCTCTCTCGGATCTCCCAACCCCAGATCTCCTGGAGTGAATAGGAGCCTGCCCCCAGCCAACAATGACAAATCCCATCCTGTGTTCCTCTGCTTTCCCCACACCAGTGACAGATTCCCACCAGAGGGGCCCCTCTCTGCTCTCTTCTACATCTTTCCTGTGCTGGGTGAGTGACGACCACCACTGGGCTGAAGTCCACAGAACCTCAGTCCTCACCCCCACCCTCAGGTAAATCCAGTGGAAAGAGACAGGTCTCTGCTCTTGGCCTGGAACTTCCTTGGGAAAGCCCTCCCATCACCCTTGCGCCCACCCTGCACTCACCTCCTTTCTGGGCCTGCAGGACCACAGTGTCTGCCAGAGTCTTTGTGAGGCTCTTCCCGTGCTCTTTCAAGTCCTTGGTCTCTGTGTCCCACATCTTAGGTACCAGGACTGCCTTGCCCACAGTCCCTGTGCCTCTGCCATGTCTATGTTACTGTCATCATGCAGGAAGGCCTGGCCCTCCATGCGTCCTTCTGTGAAAAATCTCCAATGCACAGATCCATCCTGGGACAGCACTATGAGGTTATAACAAAGACTGAGGGATCCTGGCAAGGGGGAAACTACAACTGAAACTGCCTCCTGGAAGTAACTGCTTGTCAAATATTTCTCAGTAAAGCTCTGCTGTCCTGAGCTGCTTGAAGTCTTGAGGATGCAGAAAATGCACATGTACAAGGGACAGGAAGGAGGCTTTCCAGTACAGGAAGATAGGCTAGGGGCCTGAAGGAGAGGGAAGAAGGAATGGCGGTGGGGGATGGGGGTGGAGACAGGTAAACATGCAGGACAGGAGCCGGGAGAGGGAGGCACAGGCACAGGCACAGGTGACCCCACAACAACTTCTTACTAGACACATTGCTGGAGGCAAGCGAGACAAAAGCAAACATGAACTACTGGGAGTTCATCAAGATAAAAACCTTTTGCACGGGGAGCCTGGGTGGCGCAGTCGGTTAAGCGTCCGACTTCAGCCAGGTCACGATCTCGCGGTCCGGGAGTTCGAGCCCCGCGTCGGGCTCTGGGCTGATGGCTCAGAGCCTGGAGCCTGTTTCCGATTCTGTGTCTCCCTCTCTCTCTGCCCCTCCCCCGTTCATGCTCTGTTTCTCTCTGTCCCAAAAATAAATAAACGTTGAAAAAAAATTAAAAACCTTTTGCACAGCGAAGGAAATAACAACCAAAGTAAAAGACAATCTAGAGAATGGGAGAAGATATTTGCAAACAACATATCTGGTAAAGGATTAGTTTCGAAAATCGATAAAGAAGTTAGCAAACGTCACAACCAAAAATGCAAATAACCCAGTTAAGAAATGGGCAGAAGACATGAATAGACACTTTTCTAAAAGAGACATCCAGATGGCTAACAGACATGTGAAAATATGCTAACATCAGGAGAAAGAATGAAATCCTGCCATCTGCAGCAACGTGGATGGGACTGGAAGGTATTATGCTAAGTGAAATAAGTCAGTCAGAGAAGGACAGGTTATCATATGTTTTCACTGTTACGTGGAACTTGAGAAACTTAACAGAACACCATGGGGGGAGGGAAGGGGAAAATATAGTTAAAACAGAGGGGGAAGGAGGCAAACCAGAAGAGACTCTTAAATACAGAGAACAAACTGAGGGTTGCTGGGGGGCCGGGGAGAGGGGAAAATGGGTGATGGACATTGAGGAGGGCACTTGTTGGGATGAGCAGTGGATGTTGTATCTAAGTGATGAATCATGGGAATCTACCACCAAAACCAAGAACACACTCTATACACTGTATGTGAACCAAGTCGACAATAAATTATATTAAAAACAAACAAACAAACAAACGAACAAATAAACAAACATTAAAAATAAAGAAAATATGCTAATATTTTGCTAAAATGAACAGCACAAGAAACAACAGATTTTGGCGGCCATGTGGAGAAAGGTGAACCCTCTTGCAGTGTTGGTGGGAATGTAAACTGGTGTAGCCACTCTGGAGAACAGTATGGAGATTCCTCAGAAAACTAATAATACTTTTATTATTATAAATGATCCAGCAATGGCAATACCAGTTATTTACGCAAAGGGTACAAAAATACTTATTTGTAGGGGTACATGCACCCCAATGTTTATAGCAGGATTATCAACAATAGCTAAATGATGAAGAGAGCCCAAATGTCCATCTACTGATGAATGGATAAAAAAGGGGTGGTATACACACACACACACACACACACACACACACACACACATTCACACACAGACACAAACACATAGAATATATATGATTTATCCTCAAGAAATCTCCACGTGCATTTGAAAAGAATGTATTCTGTTTATGGCTGGAATGGTCAATAAATGACAGATTTCTACTAGTGGTTTACAGTATGGCTCAAGTCTTCTTTATGTTTATTGATCTCTGCATAGATGTTCGATTCATTATGGAAAGTGATATATTGCAGTTTCTGACTATTACTGTTGTCTGTTTCTCAATTTCTGTCTGTTTTGTTTTCATGTATTTGGGGCTGAGTTATTAGGTGTTATATGTTCAGAATTGTTTCATCCTTCTGATAATTTGACCCTTTAATCATTATAAAGTGACGCTGTTTATCTTTACTAGCATTTTTTCTTTATGTCATATACTAATATTTATTCAAATAACATATATTTATATATTTATATCATATCCTGGTCGTGTTATATTTTATGTCTTATGAGTGCAGTATTGAATATTTGTGACCTTGTTTTTACTACCTATTCTCTCTAAAGTTACTCAATCACAGTCTTTTTCCCATTAGTATTATACATTTTATGCTACGAATTGCTCTTTTTCTTTGTGCAAATTTTTTGACACATAGGTTAAATGTAGATTTCTCTAGGGAAATTTGTTTCTTTCTTATAAATTTGAGTCAATATCAATCCAGGACAATAATAAACTAAACTAGGGGTGCCTGGGTGGGTCGGTCGGTGGGGCGTCTGACTTCAACTCAGGTCATGATCTCACGGTCCGTGAGTTTGAGCCCCATGTCGTGATCTGTGCTGACAGCTCAGAGCCTGGAGCCTGCTTCGGATTCTGTGTCTCCCTCTCTCTCTGACCCTCCCCCATTCATGCTCTGTCTCTCTCTGTCTCAAAAATAAATAAACATTAAAAAAATAATAATAAACTAAACTAATGACTTGAAGGTATTTTGACCCAAAATAGCAAAGCAAATTTGAACTACAAATCACAGAAGCGTTAGTCTGTCATTGCAAATTCTTTGAAGTAGCTGTTTGCTCACTTCGGGCTAGCTCCAAGCAAACCTCCTTAGAATAATTTCTTCTTGTTCTTGAAGATAGAGTCGATCTGATTCATGTCACCCTTTCCTGAGGATATGAATCTATGAACCTTAGGTTCCCATATTTTCAGGAAGGGATGTTTCTCATGAAATAGAATAAGCTCTGGGCATTATTTCCTGTCTAGTAAGTTCATGAGCCTGAGAAGGCAAGCTAAGATTTTCTAGATTTGAAATACGCCTTAAGTATCAGAGCAACCATCATCCCTGGCTTTTTGCCCATTATTATGTTTTGGCCTACATGATTTTATATATATATTATATATATATATATATATAATATATATATATTATATATATAATATGTATATATTATATATATTTATATAATATGTATATAAGATATGTATATTCTGTTTATGTATATATATATATAATATATATAATCATTTTTAGTTGTTTTTATAGGAAGAGTCAGCCTTAAAACTTAGTCTACTGTGTTATTGGAAGAGGATCCCCATTCACAATTGTTTCATTTCTGTGATTTATCCAGCACCAGACCAGGTGGTAGAATACAAGTCTACCTAAACCAGTGGTGATCTGTGTCTTCCATGAGCCAGCACTGGTCTGTGAATGTGCATCAGCCCACAAACAGAGACAGAAATGAAAGTGAAACCTTATCCTGTCTCAGACTGGCAATCAAGACAAATATAAGCCTGTATATCGTCATTGGATCCGCTAAAAACAGTTTGATTATTAGTTGTTCGTGGACCAGAGGTGGAGGAGCACAGTGTTTAACCTGGAATGATTTTTTAGACTTTTGTGAGGGTCACATAAAACCTGGTAAATTTTGGATACTCTGCCCAGAAATACGGGCATGTACAAAGAAATATGAAGTGTCAGTGTATGTATAAGGATCATCTGAAGTGTTACAGATCTGGGTTACTTAATCCTAGGAAGAGACAAAGGTTGGAGAAGACATTTTGAACAACCACTTCATCACCCGACAGTGCTACTCCACTTAATTGTGAGTAGAACTGGAGTAGACAAAAGCTGGACCCCATAACAACTATCAAGGGGAAAAGTTGAAAGATGCCATTTTTTAGTCGCTCCTGCCTCCAATCTGACCTGAGTGCCTACAATGTATCATATCAAGTTGTAGTGTCAAATCACTGCTCCAAATGTTGCAATTTGTCATTCTTTTTCCATTCCTCACCCCCAGTTTCCATGCCCAGAACTTGTATCCTCTTCTCACGTAAAAGGTTTCTACATTTAAAAATCTTGATGGAGGGCAGAGACCAAAGAGAGGAGAACCCACTTTGCCAAACAGTCTTGCATTGGACATGGCATGAAACTTCACAGTCACGTGACCACCTGCCAGACTCTGCCTCAGGACATGTGACAGATAGGCTGGGACAGCACAATATGGCATTTGGCGCAGGTGTTTGAGTGACAGTGGTGTCATGCAGTTGCAAGGGGCAGCAGCAACAGCAGTCTCAGCCTCCGGATCCAGTGTCCTATGTCAGGGGACTCTGTTGTGAGGGTGGCATCTTTACCCAACAGCAGGGCCCTGGCTATATGTGAGCCTCCCCCTCGGGTCCATTGTGGATTCTGTTCCCGTCTGTGTAGCCTCAAGCCTGGTTTGTGACTTTCCTTGAAATAGAACAAGGCCCCACATTCTCTCTCATCCCAGTCTCTGTAACTGTGCACATGTATCACAAAGAGGCAGAAGTCGATGCAGGCAATAGCTTCAGAGAGCATGATTTCAGACTTTTTTTCCAGTTTTACTGAGATATAACTGACATACACCATTGTGTCAGTTTAAGGCTACAGTTTCTTGACTTGATACATTTCTATGCTGCAAAAGGATTACAATATGTTGTAATTAGCATTAGCTAAGACCTGCATTGTGTCACATAGTTACCATTTCCTTTTGTGTGGGGAAAACATTTAAGATCTACACTCTTGTTATCGCAGAGATTTTATGTTGAGCTGATAACCACTTCCTCAAGCTGCGACCTGGCTGTGCCCCATGGGAGAGAAAATATGTATCTCCCAGCAGGTCTTGCATTTTTCTTCCTAGAAAAACAAAATAAAACAAAACCAAAAAACCAAAAAAAAAAAAAAACCACCCCAAAACAAAACAAAAAACATTTAAATGTGTATGTAAGACCCCTTGTCACAATGAGGGCTCTCATCAATGACCTCACTGTATCTCTATCTGGTGGAACACCTGGATTGCTTGTGGGTTTGTTACAAAATGCCCAGGCCTCTCCCCATCTACCACGTTAGAGTGTTGGGCGTGGACCCAGGAATCACTTAGTTAATAAAAGCAGCACCAACCTTGTTATAAACCCAGAATCTCATGCTCTACTCCAGATTGTCTAGCTCTTCCTAAGTCCAGGAAATTCCTGTGCACACTGAAGGCTGGGTCTCCCTGGAGTGTGTGCCTTCTAGGTGCAGAAGCAGAACTGTGCAGTGTGCTCTAGGTTTGCTCTGATCCGCTTGCTTAGTGCTGACAAGTCCAGGGTTTGGTCCTGATCCTCTCTCTTCTATGGCCATCATCCCCTTGGTGACCTCATCTATGCTGAAGGCTCTAAACATCATTTATATGGTGTCACCTTCCATATCTATTTCTCCCACCTAGATATTTCTCCTACTCTGTGATCTGTATACAACAGCCAACCTCACTTGTATTTCTAACAATCTCAGTTTCCACCCTCCTAAATTGGGTGCCTGTGATGCTGCTTCCCCAAATGTCCTACTTCCAGAGTCTTCTCTTTTCAACGGAAGTCACTCCACATTTCTACTTGTAGTCTGAAGGATTGGATGCCATCTTTGATTCCTTCTTTTCACAACCCAAAATTAATACATTAGGAAATGCTGTAAAGTCCATCTTTAAATGTATCCAGGACATAAACACACACACACACACACACACACACACACACACACACACACCAGAGCACAGTCACTTCCTATTATTTTTTCTCCTCAAACCCCAACATAAATCCAACATCCCCCCTACTGGTGCTTGACCTTCACCTCTTGATTCTGCACAGCAGCACACAGATGCTTCGAAAGAGAAGTAGTACCAGGCAGACCACCTGTTCTAAACCATCTAGTGACTCCACATGTCACTCAGAGAAAACTCAAAACCCTTCTAATCCTAAGGTCTAGACATCTGACTGCATTTCACATGCTCTCTGCTCCAGCCACAGTGGCCTCTCACCCTTCCTTGAACACAGGACACGCTCTTGCCCTAGTGCATGTACCTTGAGGTTCCCCTGCCTGGAAAGAATTCCTTGAGACATGCTCTTCAACAACTCCTTGTGTCCTGCACATCTCTCAGAGGTCAGCTTCCCAGTGAGGCTCACACTTACCAACATAGTAAAGTAGCCACCTTCCCTGTCCCCACACAGGTAACTCTCTGAGTCACCTTCCTCAAAGCACCTACCAATTTCCAATTTAAACACTTCCCTCATTTACCACATTTATACAATATACGGTTGACTCTGAATTACACTGCTTTGAAATGTGCACATCCACCAATATGTGGACTTTTTTTTACAATAAGTACTGTCAACGAAGTTTCTCTTATGTTTTCTATTTTCTCCAGCTTAATTTACTGTAAGAATACAGGTACATATACATGTAATGTACAAAATATGTGTTAAATGACTGTTTATGTTTTCAGTAAGACTTCTTATCAACAGTAGGTTATTATTAGTAGTAGTTAAGTTTCAGGAGAGTCGAAAGCTACACTTGGAGTTCTGACTGCACAATGGGGTCATTGCCCTCAGTCCCCACACTGTTCCAGGGTCAAGTGGAGTCTGTCCCTCACCCCTAGGACATATTCTCCACAAGAGCAGCAAGTTTGCCTCTTCTTACTTACTGAGGTGTCCTAGATGAAAAAAATAGCAGGTCCTGTATGTGGCACACGACACTGTCAGTGGAACGAGTGGTCAGTGGAGAGGGTCTCTCTCTTCTGGATGAGTCTCAGACACAGCTGGTCCGTGGCAGCTCCCACACAAAGTGCCCCCACCTTACCATCAGTGCTGCCTCTACTTACCCCAGGGCTGCCCCTCCCTCTCTCTGCTCAGCTCCCTCCTCCCACAGCGTTTCCCCTGCACAGCACAGCACAGCACACAGTTACAGTCCCGTCTTCAGAATCACTGTACTTAGGCTCTATGGGGCCCTTTCTCCAACCAAATAGAAATCTACATTAGACCCTGCTTTATGAATCCATGAACTTGGATGGGAACAAGCACCAGAATCACTAGAACTAAGGGCAGGGAGAGGGGGCAGAGAGGCAGGGAAGGTAGAAACTAACTGAAGTTTCATAAGATTGAGAAAATCTTAAATTCCTCTTCTGTCTACCTCCAGATCTAAAGAATAATCCAGAAGACAGCTCTAGAGGGAGGGGAGGAGATGGATGACTGAAAATTCATCTCTCCAAACCCCAGAGACTCCTGCATACAGGGCCCACCTACGCCTGTGGAACAACAGCCCAAAGGACTCCTGGTGCTATAACCACCGGGGTCACCCGGGTAGAATGAGACAGGAACTCAGACACCAAGAGCAAGAACAGGCCTGATGCTCCACAGAAACAAGGGGGAAAAACACCCAAAGATGGGGCTGAGGTCACGACCCAGGATGGAGCCTGGGCTGACTCAGTCACAGGAAGCTCTTGCTCCACAAGGTCCTGGTGACAGATGACGTCCACATCCCTGTGGTCATGGTCCTGGTGAGACAAGGTTCCACAGAAGGGACAAGGACAAGGAGCAGAGACATGACCCAGCTGAGGAGGGAGCACGACACTCCAAGGATGCACTGAGCACCGACTGGACCCAGGCCCTGTCCCCGCTAGGCTCCTCCAGCCCTCTCCTGTCCCCACCTGCAACAGACACAGCACAAGAAATATGCGGGTTCTGGGAGGTTCTCAGGGCTTTCATTTATTTTTTGTTCCAACCATACAAATCCTCTCTTTTATTACCTCATCATGCCCACATACCAAGAATTACAAAACACAATTCATATCTGGATTCTCATTTTCAGTGGGGAAGTAAGGCAACAATACTCTGACCAACATGAAATGAAGACAGGGATGGAGACAGTCCAGCCCTACCTCTGCTGGAATAAGAAAGCAGATCAGAAAGGGAACAGGAATCAGTATGGGGAGGGGTCATGGTGGGCGGGGGGGGGGCCAGTCTCCTGTGTCCTCACAATATGCTAATGGGAACGCAGACACATTCTGACACCATCTGCAGAAAGTCAAGGGATCTCGATGCCACCACGTGGGAGTGTGAACAGATCCTGCATCGCTCAGTGCACCACAGGCAGCGGGTCTCACACTGTGAAAAAAAATCATCATGAACACATTTAGGTCAGTTACATAAGTGCCACACACTCAACAGGCCCCCGCATATAAAAGTGTCCCTAGTGCCCCCACTCCTCCCCACTTCACCCTCCAGAGTCTTACCTTTAGGAGCCATTAGAGTTGAATCAGAGCCCTGGGTACTATAATCACCTGGGGCAGAACAAACAGGACATGATCAGAGCCACAGGAGTTGAGACTAAAGGAGGAGGTATGGTGGGGGATGAGCTCCCCATGGGGTCCTGTCTACACTGTCCCAGGGTTTCAGGGCTCACCTCCTCCATACTTAAGTGCAATAAGTATGCTTGCACTCTGTCTCTCTCTCACAAAAATGAATAAATGTTAAAAAATCAAAACAAGGTCATTTCTTTTAATATCCCAAATCCCAACAGAAAAGATGGTCAG
The DNA here is from genome assembly GCF_014898765.1 of Herpailurus yagouaroundi. Taxonomy (NCBI): domain Eukaryota; kingdom Metazoa; phylum Chordata; class Mammalia; order Carnivora; family Felidae; genus Herpailurus; species Herpailurus yagouaroundi. Next base: position 630,036 of record NW_024412610.1, read on the forward strand.
TACTGAGAAACCGTCAAGCTTCTGGGAGGGTCACAGGTTAAATGGGTTGAGTTACATGGGTGATGGGTTCTAAGGAGGGCACTTGTTGTGATGAGCACTGGGTGTTGTATGTAAGCGATGAATCACTCAATTCTACTCTTGAAACTAATATTAAACTGCATGTTAACTAACTGGAATTTAAATAAAAACTTGAGATAAACAAAGAAATGGTAAAAAGCAGCGATTACTCAGTAACCAGCACAGGGAGATGTTTGGTGTTTTGTGGGTCATACGGTGCCTTGTTTTTGTCTCTAATTAGACAAAGTAATATCATGGTTTCACAGTCTCCTTGTGTGCTGTTGATGTTCTGTGAGATGACTGGCTCATGTCCCGCAGGAATAATATGGCCCAGTGGTGGCATCAGTCAGCTTCTGACCACACTGAGGCCCAGCTGTCAGTGTCAGACCAGCTCCCGATGTGGGGGCTGCTGTTTCTTCTGTCTTCAATTGCATATTTTTTTTCAACTTTTTTATTTATTTTTGGGACAGAGAGAGACAGAGCATGAACGGGGGAGGGGCAGAGAGAGAGGGAGACACAGAATTGGAAACAGGCTCCAGGCTCTGAGCCATCAGCCCAGAGCCCGACGCGGGGCTCGAACTCACGGACCGCGAGATCGTGACCTGGCTGAAGTCGGACGCTTAACCGACTGCGCCACCCAGGCGCCCCTTCGATTGTATATTTTAAAACACCTACAACCTATCAATAATAATTATAGAATCGGTGTTTTGGGGAGCCTGGGTGGCTCAGTCGGTTAAGGGTCGGACTCCTGATCTCATGGTTTGTGAGATGGAGCCCCGTGTCAGGCTCTGTGCTGACAGTGTGGATTCTCTCTCCCTCTCTCTCTGCCCCTCCACCATTCATGCTCACTCTCTCCTTCTCTCTCAAAGTGAATAAACAAACTTAAAAAATATACTTCAGAAAAAATTTATCCAATTGAGGGAAATTTTTCAAAGAATGTAAAAACTACCACAATATCCATGACCTATTAAGAAAATTGGTATTTTTACAGTTTATTCTTTCTAATTAATTTCTTTGAAAAAAAATTTAAATTTGAATATATTCGACGCAAGATTACATTAGTTTCAGGTGTACAACACAGTGACTCACTTTGTGTCTATACCATGCCCAGCTCACCACAGTGTAGATACCGTCTGTCACCACATAATGATGTTACACTGTCACTGACGATATTCCCTGTGCTGTACCTTTTATTCCTATGACCTTTTCCTTCCAGAAGTGGAGCCTGTGTTCCCACTCTCCTCATCCGGGTGCTCATCCTCCCAACCTCCTTCCCTCTGGCAATCATCAGTTTACTCTCTGTATTTATAGGTCAGATTCTGCTGTTTGTTTCTTTATTCATTTGTTTTGTTTTGTAAATTCCACATATGAATGAGATCATACGGTCCTTGTCTTTCTCAGTCTTAGCAGACACACTGCCCTGTTTGTCCATCCATGTTGTCACAAGTGGCAAGATCTCATCCTTTTTGTGGCTGCATAATAGTCTGTCGTGTGTATTTGGATATGTGTGTATATACCACACATCTTCCTTATCCATATGTCTATGGGTGGACACAGGTTGTATCAGTGTGACTTCTACAAGAACCTCACACACTGAACATCATCTGGGATGAGGGCGCCCCCTGGTGTCTGGGTCCCTGTCCAGGTGCTGGAGCTGAAGGAGACCCTAGGGAGGGCCTGGCTGAGGTGGAGAAAGGCAGCTGGGTCTTCTCTCCTTAGTCCTGTGGCCTCACGTGGGGTGGAAGGTCAGGGGACATCCCCTACTTCTCTGCTCTCGGGTGGATTCTGACTGAGAAGCCTGAGTGGGGTCTGGACTGTAAGTCAGGTAGACATGTCTGAGCAGAAGCCTGGGCATCAGTGGGAAGAGGAAGAAGCTTCTGAGCAGCCCTGGACTCCACAGGGGTCAGGCTCAGGGGTGAGGCAGGATTGCAGGAGAGGAGAGCTCAGGAGCCGGTGCCATTGCTGAGGTGTCTGTGTCCCTGTGCACCTCATCCTCTAACCCCTTGATGGTGATACAGGGAAAACCGAAAAGTAGAAACACACTTTTTGGGCACCTTATTTATAAAATTCAAAACTCAGTTAAACAAAAATCATTTCTGATTTGGAAATAGCATCTCAATGTCTATATGGTAGTCTACAGTGTAGATGTGCACACTGGGTTATAGGACTAAGATGACAACTTCCCTAAAACTCTTGCCAGAAAATATAAAAGGGGTCCTTGTGGCGGAGGCACAACCTGGTCCCCAGAACTCTGTCTCCGAAGGCATATGAGACCCAGCTGACACCTGGTGTGAGTGCATCCTGTGCCACAAGTGTTAAGAGTGAACACACACGCTTCATTTAACACCCATCCTCCCCCGGGGATTGCACAAATACATTTGTGGGTATTTTCCTCTACTGGACAGGGATCACAGCAGGAAAGGTTGTCTGAGAATTGGCTCTTTAATATCACTGGGGATGATAGGGCCCTGAAGAGATACATACCAGTAGAGGGAGTGCCATGACAGGCATATTGCATGAAGAACCTCCAATAAGTAGCTCCTGGTTACTCAGCTTTCCCTCAGCTATTCAATCAAACACTAACGTAGGTGCTGCTGGGCAGGGACCTTGAAGATACAAGCAAGGTCTTGTATCAGTTGACCTTAAGAAAGGGAGATTACCTTAGGTTGGACGGCCCTAATCAGGTGAGTTTTTAAAAGGACTTGGTTCTTCCTGAGCAAAAGGATTCGAAGTGTGAGAGGGATTCAATGTGAATGGGTTCCCTATTGTTGGCGCTGAAAATGGAGAAGCACAGTGGCCAACAATGCTTGTGGGCACCAGGGACCATTCCAGCTGGCAAGGAAATGGGGACTTCAGCCTTCTAAGTGTAAGAAACAGAATTCCGCCTCCAGCTCTGTATGAACTTGAAGGAGAAATCCACCGAAAGATGACAACACAGCTTTGTGAAATCATGAACAGAGAAGCCATCTACATCATGTCTAGATTTCTGACTAAAAAGCTGTAGGGAAATGAATGTGTGTTGGGGCACCTGGGTGGCTCAGTCAGTTAAGCGTCTGACTCTTGATTTCAGCTCAGGTCATACCCTCAACAGCTTGTGAGTTTGAGCCCCTCTTCAGGCTCTGCATTCGTAATTCAGAGCCTGCTTGGGATTTTCTCTCCCTTTCTCTCCGCCCCTCCCACCCTCTCAAAATAAATACACTTTTAAAAAATTCATGAGTGTCCTTTAGAGCCACTAAGTTGTGGCTCTGCAGTAATAGAAAATGAATATACAAGCTCACTATGCAGCAAATCAGCTCATTGCACTTTTTCCGCTGAAATGAATGTGAACTAGCATGCACACTAGTTGCATGAAACCAAACCTTTCCTGACTTTTCGGTGTATACCATTTAGTGATTTTTATGTGATGCAGTGAAGTTCTAATACAGTCATATTTCATTCATGCATTCAACAACAATTAATTTAGAGCCTACTATGCACCAGGAATGGCTTTCTATCCTGGGGATACAGGTGTCACCAAATAAGCTCAAAGCCCCTGTGCTCATGAGCCTTACATTCTAGAGACTTCCCAAGAGTGAGACGGAGCCACTGGAGCATTTTCAGTGAACACATGACGTGACCTGACTCACATTAGCAGGATCGCTGACCCTGTGGGAAGAAGAGTCCCAGTAGCAGGTGATGCGGGGCACCAGGGCCACAATCCAGCAGGGAGAGGGTGGTGGAAACTAAGGGGAGGAGAGGACCTGAGTCATGAGAGAGATGGAGGGATGGGCTGCAGACACAGGGTGAGAAAAAGGAGAGGTAAGGAATTCTAAGCAGTGGAGTTCTCAGATGTAAATATGTTATTATACAGAGTTTTAATAAGTATCTACAGGGCGTAGCAAGATATTCTTTGCATCTACTATTTACTATACTCTGGGGCTGCCTGCAAACCCATTGCCTCCTTATGATAATCAGGGTAAAGAAAATAATACCAAGTGCCCCAATAATATGCACATAACTTAGGTATTAGTTCAAACACAGGAAATGCATGGATGCTGGTGAAGGTCGTTTGGCTGCACTGAACACTTGCAACTTGGAGG